>NW_027040666.1:2195000-2795000 GCF_037179485.1 Ochlerotatus camptorhynchus
GTAAATATCTCATATGAAAAAGAAAAAAACATATTTTTTTTTCAAATATATTTCTTTTCTAAAATTTTCTCGTCTTTTACTGGTGAATCTGTTGACCTCGCTTCCCAGGATAACCCCTTTCTTCTTTTGATAGCAATGACAGGTCTATGACATAATATATTAATATGTTAGCATTACCTGAATCATAAACAAAACATTTTATTTTAAAAGGTCCACAACACACTGCTAGATGAATGGGTTTTGGTTTTTTTTTTTTCTAAGTACTTTAATATTATTAAAAACCACGTTTGATTCATACATATTATTGCTTCAAACTTCATTGAATCATTTAACTCTTCTGTGCGACTCACAGAGGAGTAAATAAAATAATCAGCTGATCATAAGTCCAAAATAAGAATTGAGTTTATTTTTGTTTTGAACAGTTTCATTTTAGAGTTCAATATTTATTGCATCATTTGACAGCCGATTTCGTAAGTTGCACCACTTTTAATAGAAAGAATCATTTGAATCATATCCGAAATCAGTAACATTACTGTTTTTGGTATGCACCTTTGTCAGAGAATTAAAGAATGCTCTGAACGGTTTTTTTTTATTTATTCAAAATCCTAGGGGCACTCAATAACCTTTAACTCCAACGTAGGCAGCGGCTGTAATTAAATTAATTTCATTAACTACAGGTTTAATTACATTAATTACACAATGTAGAACATTAACTACTTTTTAACTCCATTGTTTACAGTTGAAATTTCGTAATTAAAGTACATTAATTACATTTTCAATACTTTTAATTACATTAATTACCGAAAGATAATTTTAATTACCGTCAGTACTACCAACAATCAATACGAAACTAACGATTTTAAATTGGCTCACTACTTGACTAGCCTATTGGTCCCAAGCAAACGATTAACGTACACCATTCTAGTCGAAATTCTAGTACCACGCAATGTTTGTTTTGATTCGCTATGAAAGTTTGACAGGTAAAATGAGGGGTTATTGGTTTTTCCTATGTTTCGAGGGGTGAATCGATTAGCTTGGGACCGAAAAGAGTACCAGAGCTGAGCCAAAAAGTTGAGCTCGGTATTTCAGAACCTTCTAGTCTTAGAGTTACCTCTATGGTACTACCATAGAGGTAACTCCAACAATCAATACGAAACTAACGATTTTAAATTGGCTCACCACTTTAGTAGCCTATTGGTCCCAAGCAAACGATTAACGTACTCTATTCTAGTCGAAATTCTAGTACTACGCAATGTTTGTTTTGATTCGCTATGAAAGTTTGACAGATAAAATGAGGGGTTATTGGTTTTTTCTATGTTTCGAGGGGTGAATCGATTAGCTTGGGACCGAAGAGAGTACCAGAGCTGAGCCAAAAAGTTGAGCACGTTATTTCGGGACCTTCTTGTCTTAGAGTTACCTCTATGGTAACTCTAAGACCAGAAGGTACCGAAGAAACGTGCTCAACTTTTTGGCTCAGCTCTGGTACTCTCTTCGGTCCCAAGCTAATCGATTCACCCCTCGAAACATAGGAAAATCCACTAACCCCTCATTTTATCTGTCAAACTTTCATAGCGAATCAAAACAAACATTGTGTAGTAGTAGAATTTCGACTAGAATGAGGTACGTTGATCGTTTACGTGGGACCAATAGGCTAGTCAAGTAGTGAGCCAATTTAAAAACGTTAGTTTCGTATTGATTGTTGGTACTACTTCCACACGCATTAATTATTTAAATACTTTTGATTTCATTTTAACTTCAACGCACCGGTTCTTTTTATTGCGTGCCCCTCGACAAAATCATAAAAAAATCACGAGAAAAGTATGATATCACAATGGGGTGGATCACTCTTCAAATGCTCATTAAAAATCATCAAATATTATTTGTTATAGATTCTTGAGTCAATTCTGATAGAAACCTCCAACATAATTTTGATGTTCTACTGTGCGACTTGCGAAGAGTGCCAGCAACAGTGCCAGTCTAGTCAAGCGATAAATTAAAAGTCAAATGTAACACTTGCGCCGCTTTGTGAATGAATTCAGGGTTGAAATACTTACCATAAAATAGGTCTTGTCCTTCACAACACATTTGTTCAAGACAGCAACCTTCTATCTATTTAGGAAGTCAAGTTTAATAAGCAACTAAAAGTCAAATGGCACACAAAAGCCGCGAGTCAGTGAATTTTTTAACTGAATTGTCCACCATCCAAGTAAGTCTTATTCATTTGATCATCTTTGCCAAAGACAGCAACCTTCAATATATAGTCAATAGGTCGTACGAATAAAAGCGTTTACTTTACTTTTCCCGTAAGAAAAGCACGGGAAAGTAAATAAACTCTTTTTATTCATACGGCCCAATCTCTCAAGTTTATGGGAACAATTACTCATGAATGACTTTTACTCTTATTTGAGTAAAATTTTACTCAGTCTATGAGTGACCTACGTTTTTGCAAATATGAGTAACTGAACTCAAATATGAGTCAGATTCAACGGTCGTGACTAAGACTAAGAGCTGTTACCGCATCGACGATCTGAGAAATACTGATCAAAAATGTAGTAATAGTAAAGTCTTCTTTATGATGGCAACCTAATAAACGCTCACTACAAATTTCACATAGAAATCACCCGTAAACCTGCTCGCCGAGTAGCAATACACTATTGATAAGTAGCAATAGAATATTGAAAGTTGCAGTTACCTCTATGGTTGTACCATAGAAGTAACTCTAAGACCCGAAAAATCGCACTCAACTTTTTGGCTCAGCTCTGGTACTCTCTTCGGTCCCAAGCTAAATCGATGCACCCCTTGAAACATAGGAAAATCAACGAACCCCTCATTTTATCTGTCAAACTTTCATAGCAAATCAAAACAAACATAATGTAGTACCGTAGAACGGGGTAACATTGATAATTTTTTAAAGTATATTCTAAATATTTTTTGCAGCAATGAATATTTTTCAAATTTTATATTTTTTAAACAAGTACTGAGGATCCAAGAGTTAATTCGTTAGTAATTTGTTTAACGGGAATTAAAGCATTTGCACTGTTTTGTTACCGAACATCAGTATTTTGATTTGGGGTTACTTTGATAATGTAGAAAAAAATGCGTGAAACTCAAACATTTAAGTTCTTTAAATATGAAACTTTGAATGAGTATATAATCAGAAAACATCATAGGCAATAAGATTACAACATTGAATTTGTGATGGCTATATCGGAAATTCATTTTATAAGTTATGGTTTGAGTGCTTTTTCAAATAGGCGAAAAATACGAAAATTGGTTTTTAATATGTTTGTAAAATATGTAGCACATACTATATAAAAACTATATACGATTTCAACGGAAACACCCTAAGATACAATATAAAACCAATATTTCTAATTTAGAAAAAGCGCAGCGAGTAAATTTAATCTTTAATTTATACTATCAAAGTTACCTGCACTATCAAAGATACCCCGTTTTACGGTACTAGAATTTCGACTAGAATAGAGTACGTTAATCGATTTGCTTGGGACCATAGGCTAATCATGTAGTGAGCCAATTTAAAATCGTTAGTTTCCACCCGTTGCTAATACTTTCCTCTTTGAGGACATTTTGAGTGATTAAATATAAGAAATCCTTTATATAATAAATAATTGTTATTTTACTGACTTATGGACTCAGCTTTGGTAATTTCTGAAATCTGGAACATTTTGAAATTCAACATGGCAGATCTTTAATAAAGTTGCTGGATTTAAATCCAATAAGGCATAACCGTATTTAAGATAGGCGGCCACCCGACAGGAAATACTCATGTCAATCCATGCAATATGGGTATCTACGGAACTGACTTAACAAGTAGGAGCTGAAAATTGATGCCTACCGCCATTTTGGTATCCAAAATGGGGGACCTGCAATGACGATGGCGGCCTCTGGCCAGCGAAAATTCTTCTGAACCCATGCTAAATGGGCATTAGACTGTTGCAAAATTTAAAATTTTCGCTCCACAGTGCTCAAACGGTTCCAAATCGGATTTTAGCCTTCCAAAATTTGTACTCATTTGCTAAGAACCTGAATTGGCTCCATGTCTTCTAGCCTTTTTTTCATATTGCACTGTTAACAAGTTCTATAGCTATTCTTATCGAAAATTTTCTCAGCTACAACTTTGCACAATGTAGTTTTTAAGCCAATCGTAAATTTAAATAGTTATTAATTGTTTAACAGACTGATAATCTTATGGCATGATCAAGCAACTGTTTCGTGTGCAACACTGTATTGTGCAGTATGACATAGTAGCCATGATTTTTGTGCTTTATTCTAAGCGCAAGAATTTCGTACGAGCACAGCTAGCTTTGGGTTTTCCATAGTAATTTCCATATAAACTTCAAATGGTGTGTGCCAAATCAGTTTCTTACTAAATGAGTTCAAATTTTGGGAGGCTTATTAGGACCGTATTTGGAACCGTTTGAGCACTGTGGAGCGAACATTTCAAATTTTGTATCTGTCTAATGGGCTTCTATGGAAGGGGCTTAAGGTGATACGGCACGTCATGCAACAATGGCTGTCCCTAAAATCATTAAATAAACGTATTATGGTATGCGTACGAAAGACATCTTCCTACAAAACAGTAAATTACTAATTACATACCTTAAAAAATGGGCCTGAATTGTATGAATAAGATCTGGATACATATTTCAATACTTTGCCACCCAAATATTGCCAATTTATTCACTCATTGGTAATATTTACATTAAAAAGTACGATCAGCGGATTTTGCTCTGCTCAGGGCATGAAATTTCAACAACTGTTTTCACTAGCTTTCACTTCTCAGAACCACACTAAAAACAATTACGACACGTGCTTCTACAAGTACTTTCAAGTTAAATCACTTTTAAAGACGATATTTACTTAAATAATATCATTTGCATCGTTAAAAACGCGAGCCGCGAATAATTTTGCAAGTTGAAACTGTTTTGATTACCTTTTTTCTACACACCGCATTACGGAGGTGTGTGTAAGAATCATCTATCATCGTATCCAGTGTTGTCGAATTAATTGAAACAAAGTGTGTAAAAACAATGTTTTTATTGCTTTTTAAGGTACTTAAACTGTGTGCAATTTAGAAACCATCACTAAAAAATGTTTAAAACAATTTCTTATTTTGTTTCTCAAGGCAAAAAAATGATAGTCAATGATCCTAGAAATCTTCTATAGAAAACATATGTGTCGTTCTGGTAGCACTGCTCGAAGCCATCAGCTGATATTCAAAAGGCGGCAACGGATGATTCAAAAACAAAAACATACACTATAAGAAAAAATATCCAGCGGCCAGTTCATTTTTACCTACTTTTGACTTTGAGTGGGTAGAAACGAATTGTCAGTTCCATACTAATTGAAAACAATCAAATGAAAACTCTTCGACCCACATTACCTACTTTTGGCCTCGCTTTTGGCTTCCTGCAATATAGTGCCGAGATTTGTGAAATTGAGTCATTTTGGGATCTTTTTTCTTACAGTGTACCTGCAGTTTTGAGCTCTGGAATCACTTTTGGACAGGTCGTATGTAACCAAAGTGTGATGTTGAATCAATTAACTTCTATGATGACTTGACATGTTGGTCTTGGTGGCTAGGTGCAAAATTGTTTTCTGTATAGGAAGGGGTGTCCTGGGAGGTGGTAGGTCGATAATATTGGCTTATTGAATGGAAATGTAGTGATAGTTTCTGTTACACATTCGACCTAATAATAACGAACTCTAGCAGCTATGTTTACGGTAGTTGCGGTAGTGCATGATGTACACTCACACTACTACAGCATCAATGATAATCAATTCACTGACACATAGAAAGGAGAGAAAAAAAAGCAAAAAAAGCGTGACGTATCGTATCACCTTAATGAGTAGAAGCTGATAATCGATGTCCGCCGCCATTTTGAAATTCAATATGGCGCACCCAGTTAGAAGATGGTGGCATCTGAACAGCGAATATTCATCTGAATTGATGCAACATGTTACAGAATGGGATCAAAAAGCAGTATGTATAATAATTGTACATCTATTGCTGTAAGAATTGTCAAAAACTTATGAGTTTACACGCTGTATGACGAAAAGACACAGCGAGTTAGAATATCTATAATTTCGTAATTTGGAGATCTATTTAGTTATGATGTATCATGAAACTCAGTGGCCTAGGACTTAAAATTAATATCTCCGAAATGAAATTTTGTTATGCATTTCTATTTCCTCTTTAGTTTTCGTGATTATGTAATTTACATTTACTTTATTGATTAACTGAGCGACTGGATTGGCAGTGCTTTAGTTTTAGTGGTTTTCTTGGTAAGGTAAGTTCAATTTTTTTTTTGCGTGAAAAATTGCTCCGGACAAAGACTTTCCGTTTTGTAAATCCTGACTGTTCGATTGTGTGTTTATTTTGTATATTTTTTTTTTTATAGATTTGGTTCATTGTGAGTAACGTGTGATCGATGTAAGTATAGCTATAGTGTATATTTTTTGAGATAAACATATACAATTAGAACATTATTTTAAACCATCGACAGTACCTTTTTAATACGATCCAAAATCTAACAATGATATGCTGTGTAAACAAGAAAAGATAAACAAAACATAATATAGAGAATTCGCACAAGTTTATTCCAGCTTGCGCCTTACGTCTCTGTAAGTGTACCTTTTGTATAGACTTATTTTTATTAAATAAGGAATAACAGATTAAACGATATTTATTATTGATAAATTAACAGTAAATGTAAATATTTTAAAACAGCAGATTTAGAGTAAATATGTAACTAAATTTGCCACATTTTACCTTTACATGGAATCTTGTTATTGGAGAAATTCAAGAATGCCCCTTAGTTAAGACTAGTTATGGCATCCAGACTTTAAAATTTGTTAATGTTTTTCAAAAGTGTATTAGAGTAGGTAAATGAAATTGCGAAAAAAAAACAATGAACTTAACTAAACCACGAGGTCTCATGTATTTACGAGAGGTGAAAAAGCTTTTATTAACTTCGAGCTCGGAACTTCCGAGGAACCAAACTAAATATGTAGTGCGACGATCGGTATTTTGTGTGATGTCAATTATTGGTACATGATTGTGGATAACAACAGTTACAGAGAAAGAAAAAAAAAACACATCTGGTTCCAACCCGACCAGCATTATTGAGTGTTTGGTTTTCCCTCAATAAAAAAATTTGGTTTCTTACAACTAATAGGTTTAAAAATAACAAATGTCCGAAGGTGTACAAAAATGACGCTCACGCATGTTTCCTTCTGCAACAGAAACTCCTAAATTTGTCATTGTTAACTCTTACTACTAAACGTACCAATGGTCACACTCTAAAGACAAAAATCCAATCCAGACGAATGAACAGACTTTATGTAACAGCAGAAGGTGAAAAAATAGCAGTTTTCGCTGTGATGGAAATCAAAATAAAAGCATATTGAATCAATGAAGCAAAACGATGCAATTGGATGTTTTTCTGTTCAAATCCGAAAATTCCTTAATTTGAGTGAGGGAAAAAAGAAACCTGAATTTATTCACCTATGGTGAGATCTGATCTTTATTAATAAATCAAATTTGGAACAACTTCCCAGGTTTTTTTTAACTAGTTCGTTTATTTGGTAGGCTCAATCGCGTTAGCTTTACGGAGCCGATAGTTCATTGCTCTTTGTTTGTAACAAAATTCACTTAATTCTATGTCTAGTAGGAGTTGGGCCGAATACTCGCGGCCTACTCGAGGTTAGAGAGGTACATTGTCGAAGGATAGGATCAGGGGAGGAGCTTGGGGGTAAGGTTTCGTTGTCTCATCAGAGTGTTGTCGCCAGTATGAATGGTAGTGCGGTTCTAGTTTCGTCTGGAGTTCGACCGGCTATGGTGACCAGTGGGCGACGATGAGACTCATCGAGACGGGGGGACAAGACAAACAAAAACTATTAAAGAGAGACAAAAGACAAAGGAATTAAATTCTTATACTAGACATTTGAAGAAAAACATAGACCGATTGCATATAGCAGATATCGCGAGTTCCCAACACGTCTCTGATAGGAACATAGGGTTGTCTTCCTTGGGCCTCAAGGGTATTCAAAAGTCGCTCTCTGGTGGCGTCATTTTGCGTACATTGCCAAACTGCGTGATCGATGTCGTCGTAACCGTTTCCACACCGAGATCTCCCAAACATGTTGGTCAATGTGGTCCTGTGTTTTAATTTTGACCAGCAATGAGCTTGTTCCAGAGTGTCTCATGATGGATTTTGGCTCTAGTTTGAAACGTCGAAAAATCGCTAGGCGGGAGGTGAATGTAAGAGCTGTAACCCAGGAGACAGTGCTCTGGACGAGATCACAGCAGAAGGCGAGTTGAGAAGTGCGCTGAAGGGATATTGCGATCTAGGAGATGCACCCATGTCAATACGACTTTTGACAAATACAGCTAACAAACTGTTAGAGACAGGCAAGTCAAGATTGGGTGGTCAGTGTGCGCGGAAAGGCTTCCCCTCGAGTTATCAAGGAACTGGAGAAATACTTTAAGTGCATGCACGGTCACCAGGCGAAGGCTCCGAGTCATAAATCAAGCCGACAGATCTGAGCTATGCAGAAATGCTGTGACAAGGGTCACTTTACAAGAAACAGCACACAGCAGTTGAGGTGCATGCTCTGAAAGAAGGAGGACGGAAACGACCATATCACGGGAGGCTTCAAATGCTCAACATACACGCAGAAAAAAATATTTTAAACGTAATAATATTTGACGTAAAATCAATAAGAATTTCATTTTGTTTTGGCTGCAAAAAGAAATCATTATTTTTGTTTCTAAAAACCCATGGATTGTTAAATCAAAAAGGAACTCTGTTAGAATTTACAAGAGCTTTCATAGTTTTGAGGTAAGCTGTCAAATTTGGCAGCTGGGTCAACAACAAAAATATGTTTGTTTTTAAAAGAGATTTCTGGTTGATTCAATCATATTTATTTTATAAAGTCTGACAATTCACGCAGTAGAAATAAAAATATGTTTATTGATGCAAAAAAAATCTGGCAATTTTTTTTATGTTTCGTTTTCTTTTTGAAACAAAATTGCAGAAATTGCAATTGAATTTCTGAGGCAAAATAAAAGCCCCCGGTTCATGAGTTGATGAGTCGATATGTAGGGTCCAGATGTGGGAGCTGCCTTCCTGACGTCGGGAGCATTGGTACTCGTCAGTACGGAAAACATGATCGACGGAAAAAAATCAAGGAAAAAAAAACAGAAACATTGATTATATTTATCAACTGCAGCTCGAATTGCAGCATACTTACTTACCTCAAGTCTCAAGATTTTCGAAAATCTTGCACTTATTTCCCGAAATTCACAATTAAAAACAATACTTACGAGGAACGCGGAAGTATTGTTATTGTTTACATTTTTATCCGGGTGACAACGAGGGAATCGTTGGTAGCTATTTTTGCTTTCATGACCCAGAAAATGAACACAGCAAATAAATGCTAAATTAAAATTAACTATTGTTGGCTTAATAATAGAATATTGTTATTTTTACAATAGTTGCAATTGAAGAGTGGCTGATTGAAACAAAAATAATCCTATTTTGAATTTATATGAATAAGTATTATTGAAACAACAAAATGCAATATAATTTCAACCGGAATTGTTTGCTTAAATACAATTAAAGTTTTTTTTGGTTCAATGCAAACAATTTTCTGTCCGTGTACAGAAAGGTAATGGCAACCGATGGCAAATAACCAGGGTTGTTAATCGATAACTCGATAACGTCTTTTCTTTAACGTTTGCTATGGTAATTTCCCATTGCAGACGTTAACGAAAAGACGTTATCGAGTTATCGATTAACAACCCTGCAACTAACGATTTAAAATTGGCTCACTTCTTGACTAGCCTATTGGTCCCAATCAAATGTTTGTTTTGATTTGCTATGAAAGTTTGACAGATAAAATGAGGGGTTCGTAGATTTTCCTATG
Source organism: Ochlerotatus camptorhynchus (assembly GCF_037179485.1). Classification (NCBI taxonomy): domain Eukaryota; kingdom Metazoa; phylum Arthropoda; class Insecta; order Diptera; family Culicidae; genus Ochlerotatus; species Ochlerotatus camptorhynchus. Next base: position 2,204,952 of record NW_027040666.1, read on the forward strand.
TTTCGAGGGGTGCATCGATTAGCTTGGGACCGAAGATAGTACCAGAGCTGAGCAAAAAAGTTGAGAACGTTTCTTCGGGACCTTCTAGTCTTAGAGTTATCTCTATGGTAATGGCCAGAGTCAATGTTATAATAAGAGTCCCGCCAAGAGAAAATGTTGCGAATAAGCAGCACTGTTGCGGATTTACTTTTCGTCAGAGAAGACGGCAACCAGATTTTTTGCGTTAGCATCGGATGACTTTCATTCAAACAAGTGCCTGGTATAACTTATAATTACCACAATGTACTAAATAAAGCGAAGAAATGTTTTTCATTTAAAATTACTAAAATATTATCAGTAATGAATGCAATACTTGTAGTTCACTGGCTGTGGGAACCATGTTGTTTATTTACTTTGCTTGTTTGGTACCCCGCTTGACAGTTCGATTGGTACTTCTGGCTTCACTCTTGGTGGGACTCTTATTATAACATCGACTCTGTTAATGGCGGGTCAACAGTAATGGAGGCAACCCAAATTAATTTCAATCATTGCGACAGAGCACAGCAACACAGTTGCAATCATTGCAGAGACGTATCGAGTTCCTTGGAATGGCTGTAAATCAAGAAAATCTTCGAATGTAGTCACACAAGATGGACAATGGTAAATCATAGAGGTAACTCTAAGACCAGAAGGTACCGAAGAAACGTGCTCAACTTTTTGGCTCAGCTCTGGTACTCTCTTCGGTCCCAAGCTAATCGATTCACCCCTCGAAACATAGGAAAATCCACTAACCCCTCATTTTATCTGTCAAACTTTCATAGCGAATCAAAACAAACATTGTGTAGTACTAGAATTTCAACTAGAATGGGGTACGTTAATCGTTTGCTTGGGATCAATAGGCTAGTCAAGTAGTGAGCCAATTTAAAATCGTTAGTTTCGTATTGATTAAATTTAATACTAGAGTAATTTTTGAGGAGATGAAAGTATAGAGTTGATAGTTCCGTTAGAGTACGGCAGTGTGAAAATTGTGTATAGAGAGTAGAAAGCTAGCAAGGACAACTTTTTAGGAAGGTACAAATCGGTTTGATCATCTTGCTTTACAAACTCCCCCGTTGGAGGTTTCTAGTGTTCTGATGACACCGGGGTTTCCTACAGATTTGGGAGTTTCAAAAAGTTATTAGGGTGCTAGAAGTTCTGCGAATTCAATGAATTAGGGTAATGAATTTTGGTTGGACCTATCCAAAAATGAATAATGGTTGGACCTATTTTTCGAGAGGGACGACTCTATCTACGATGCAGGAAATATTGTGTTTTGCTGTGGCTACTTGCGAGTACGCTGAGTAGATAGAAAGAAGATTTATCACGATTTTGAAGATTTCCTGCAAAAAGATGATGTGCGATGCAAGTAGATGCGAAAAATTAAAGAAGATTTTTCGAAGATTTATTCGCTAGTGTGAGATTTTTTGAGCATCTAAAATTGAGATTTGATGTGTCGCCCCCCCCCCCCCTCGCTATTTTTAACGGCGCTTATATCCATATGATATAAAAAACTTCATTTAAAAGCTCATAAGTATATATAAAAAAGAGTTTTTATTTTAATGAATGAAATGATAGAACTATTCAACAAATGGTTTGGATGATACCCTGAAAACGTCGTTAAAGAAAATAACCATACACATTTTTTTAGGGATGCAGCCAGCCACAGCACCCCCAAAGCTCTTTGATAATGTACCCAGCAACTAAACGTTTGTGGTCAAATACATAATAGTATTGAAGTGGTACATAAAAATTCGCAATGACCGAATACCACATGATCTTGTTAATTAACCAGAAACTCTTCAATTTAAGGTAAGGTTTTCTCCAGAGCGCTAGAAAAAAGCAAAAAAATCTCGAATTTATATGATTGATTGCGAATATCTCGCGAATGGAAAATTTTAGCAAGGAATTCCTCCAATAAATTTTCGATTTTTTTATTATCTATTGAATAAACCAAAAATTCCCTGCGTTTTGTGCACGAAAATGCATAATTTTATCATCAGAAAACGAAGCGTTGCCGTGATGGGAAAAAGTGGTTTCCCTAACACAGTCGTCAAATATTGATACCGAGCACGTAATCCTACGTGTCGTGTCTTGGATATAACATCTCAATTTTTGAATTCGAATGTGATTTGAGGTGTCACATGATGAGTTTTATTCGTTTGAGGTTGGAATTGGCCTCATGCCCCATATAAACCGGAGCATGTTTTGGCCATATTTCCGGAACCGGTTGATTGTTTCCAAGTGCTCGATGGAACCATAATACCTTTCATTTGGCGGTTGTTGCACGAATTCGGTCTAGTGGTTGCCGAGAAACATGTCTCAATACATTTTTCGTTACGCCAACATACTCACACATAAACACGGATAACTAGACATTTTCTGGTGTCGTCAAACTGAGTTGATTGGTTTGACACTCGGCCCTGAGGGCTCCCAGGCGTACAAATAATACTTTATAATGGGTCCAACCATGATGCATTTTTAGGTCCAACCATGATTCACATAGGTTCAACTATGATGTAGACTTTATTGGGTGGGGAAGGGGTATCTGAAAAATCTACTTTAGTCTAGGAGGGGGAGAGAGGGATTAAAAAGTATAAAATTGTGGTCTACATGGATTATTAACGACCCCTAATAGTGAATTTGTTTTATATTCGGGTTGGAACCAGTTCCAACCCAGTGCAAAAGCGAACTTTTTCTCACTGCGAACCTCGAGGTAGGTTTTAAAAACAAACAATCAAACTGACGTTTGTCAGAAAGCAGTAAGACCCAATCTTGATACCCAACCCAGGTTGAAACTGAATAAAAAAATTCGGTACAAGATGATAACGCTCGTAAAATGTTACTTAAAAGTGAGTAAAGATCTACTTTCTTTCGGTAAAATTGAAACTACTCTAGTAAGTAAACCTATGGTTACTCACTTTTGAGTAAGATTAGCATTTGTCAAAATCAGAGTAACCTTTACTCAGTGTTTTTGTTTGTGCAAAATATGCCCATTTGAGCAAATGTTACTCAGCTTTTGTAAAATTGGTAATTTTTCAAAATGATTAAGATTTGATTTGTTATTATGTTAAAATGAGAAAATATAAAGAATACAACAAATTTTATTTCATTAAACGATTAAAATAAAAATCTACATATAAAAATTAAGTGTTCTCTACGTGTTCAGCTTGTGCGGCTTTTTTGAATGCAGCGACGATGTTATTTACCGATGATATTTAGCTATGGCTCAAAGTTTTGTACAGGACTAATTCAAAAAAATCCATTATGGTAAAATGAGAGGGCACTCGTATTCCAAATACCTTGAACATTTGAAAAAAAAATCGATTGCGTGAATAGCGTTCGGGACTTGAACGAACACTTGTCGATTCACAACCACAAATAGCGTTACAATTGTATGTGGTTGTAAAATACGTAATATAAAATATTTATTACCTTACTTTATTCACAGAATGAATGGTGACGCCAACTGCTCTTCGGGGATCGCTAATGTCTAATCCACCTTTCTACGTATCCCATTCTAGTCGAAATTCTAGTACTGCAATATGTTTGTTTTGTTTCGCTATGAAAGTTTGACAGATAAAATGAGGCGTTTGTGGATTTTTGCATGTTTCGATGGGTTCGGTTCATTGATTAGCTTGGGACCGAAGAGAGTATCAGAGCTGAACCAAAAAATTTGAGCGCCTTTCTTCGGGACCTTCTGGTCTTAGAGTTACCTCTACTACTACTACTACTACACCCTGTCTTATTTTCGGGTCAAATTTCAGTTTGAAAAATCGTTCAATAAATGCATAATAGTGTCTTATTAAACGTTACTTAACATGCGAATCAAGCTGTTTAAGGAAGCAATTGTTGTCTAATAAACGCTGAATAATTAAAAATTTCATCTCATGTAAGTCGAATAAAAGCTTATCGACACACTGCTCGAATATTGCTGCTTCGATTCCAAGCCGATTTGAAAAGAAAGTCAAAAAAATAAAAATCCGAAATTCGTTCCATTCTTGTAACCTCGTTACAACACCTTATTATACAGCACCAAGTAGTTCAATAATGTGGTTGAATAAATTTTACCAGATTTGTGCAAACAAAGCCTGAACAGAAGTTATTATTAAAAATCGTACAAATATTATTAAGCATGCAGTTGAATAAAATCGTCTAGAAGTCGTTTCTCCAATAGTCGATTGTTTGTTGGGTTAGGCTTAGCTAAGCAAGCTTAGCTTAGCTTAGCTTAGTTTAGACTTACTGCACATATCAACGGTTGCTACTCCGTGATTGATCAGAATCAGTGGAATTGCACAATGAATCAACTGAATGGGGCTGGGAGTGACCATCCATTCTCAATGTATAAGTTTCAGTGACTCCATATTCAAAGATCAATAACGACGCTGGCCACGTCTTTGCAATCCACTGGGAGTAGAAAGGAATATTAGAATGACCTTCGTTATTTTAGGGACCGTGTTTATCTCTGCGTCCCACAAAGATCGTAGGAGGGAGATTTTGTTAGTAGGTTAGGTTCGTTAGATCAGGATTCACCTTGATAAGTGATGTGACCGTAGTTTGGGTCTGATGTTTTCATTTCCGAAATTGACGCGAATAAGACTTGCGATCTTTTCATGCCTGGTAGGAAAACGATGCGACCCTATTAACTCATGTAAAGTTACCTGGGATGAAAACAATAGATCAAGCACTAGCAAGGTTATCCCGGATCACAAAAGAGAATGTGAGAGCAGCTCACAAAGTACATTTACAGCAGTGATACCGAAACAAACTTTTGCAAAAACCAAATCAATTAGATTGAATTAAGCTACTACGCACTGGGCTCGGAACTAGTAAAATTCGATATCCGGTTCACAATACAACCAAAACACTCACTCGTGAGTAAAACTAATTTAATCGACTAGATGAACTAGCCAACGAGCTAAACATATCGCTAATAAAGCTTTAAAAAACCAATTTAATAAAATTGTCACACGTGAAAACTTGCGACCGCTCGTCTCGGCTGCACTCTCATCCAATTACTGGATTGACAAAGTATTACAATTGATATGCTTAGCGACAATAGTCAAATTCTTGTTTAGATTGGTAAAATTGAAAGGCTTGCATACATCTGATTTCTAAATACTGTGCGACAAAATGAGCATGCCATATAAGCATACATTTAGGCTTTATCTGAGTTCTTCCTCCTAATGAACTTCTAAAGTTCACGCCTGATGGTTATGCTCTCCACTCTACAATTCCTGGTAAGTATTATACCCTGCATAGAGTAACAAATAGTAATGTTGAAAATAAATATTATTTAACTAATTGCAGAAAAACGAAAATCCGAAATGCATTCTGACCCCAAACGTAGAAAGAGGCCTGTATGAGGACCAGTGTTAGAAACGACAAAACGAAGCCAATATCACAAAGTTTCGCCGTTTTCACTAAACTGGGACACCCACTCCGACGGCCCCCGGATCCCGGACCACGACGCCACCACCCACAGACCACCCTTAATCGACATAAAGAAAAAATGTTTATGATAAGCATATTTATTTTTGTTCACATAGTAGTGAAATCAATCAAAAATATTAACGTTTATTTTAAGTACAAATATGTTCAACTAAGCGTAAAATTATTTTTATTTTAAACATTGATATTACATGACTTCTAACATGGAATACGTTTGAAATCAACCTAGTTTATTTTTGTGGCCAGAACAATCTGAGTTCACCTTTAAACTTACCTCAAATAGTTTTGTTTCGGCGATGGATTTTTCTGAGTGCTTCACGCACAGGCTAACCGCACATGAAATTCGTTGGGCTCCAGGGGGAGGGGAGGTTTGGAAACCGACGACAAGATATAGGAGATACGTGTCGAAAGGGGGTGGGAGGGTGTCCGGATCCCTATGTAATAAAATCTTAACTACAATTATTTAAAAGTTGTTAATTTTAAGTAACCGTGCATGAATTATCAAGAACGATATCAACGCATGAAACACAACACAACACTAATCTACAGAAATAAATCCTTATTACGAATAGACTATGTACCATGTTACCGATTATGGTGTTCCAATTATAATATATGGGATTCTCATAGCCCATAATTGCGACACATCATAATATGAACATATAACTATAACTGGTATGATGATACGGCTATTGATCGCGTTCGGGAAATTAAATATCTTGGCGTGATTAGTGATGACAAACTTAACTTCAACTCTCACATTGACAATGTCATCAAAAAAATTGTCAAGAAGTATGGAATCGACATAGATGATTAAAAATGTTTTAACTATTGCCAGTCAAACACAGCTATACAATTCAATCATCTCTCCTCATCTAGACTTTTGCCAGACCCCCTTCACTCTTTGGATTTTTTAGAGACAGATAACAGCGCCAAACGATTTGTGACGAGACAACGTTGAACTGCAGCGTTGGAAGAAAACACGCATACCAACATATATACATACATGTACGAACCCACACAACTGAGCGGACGGTACAGTGCAAATCAAAACACGAAGCGGTGTCATCACTCATCACTCAGAGATTTGCATCTTACTGATACCGATGGTATATTGAAATCTCTTTCGCTCGAAAGCAAAACATATTACAAGCACATCATGATGCGCGCTTGGATGTGTGATTGTTTTCTCAAGTGTTTCTGTTGCGTATAAAGTGATAATGATTGAAAATCGGAACAATCACAAACAATTGTAATTAAGTAAGAATCTTGCTATCGCAATATAATCACCAATCAATACGAAACTATCGATTTTAAATTGGCTCACTAGTTGACTAGCCTATTGGTCCCAAGCAAACGATTAACGGACCCCATTCTAGTCGAAATTCTAGTACTACGCAATGTATGTTTTGATTCGCTATGAAAGTTTGGCAGATAAAATGAGGGGTGATTGGTTTTTCCTATGTTTCGAGGGGTGAATCGATTAGCTTGGGACCGAAGAGAGTACCAGAGCTGAGCCAAAAAGTTGAGCACGTTATTTCGGGACCTTCTAGTCTTAGAGTTACCTCTATGATATAATGATGATGACTTCGAGGATGATATCGTCCTCTTTTCTCGGCTGATCATCAACGTCCGCATTGACATCTATCATGCTGACACCTGTCAGTTATTGAGCCCAGGTGGTGTAGTTGGCGGGGAACTCCCAACAGTTTCAATGTGCACTCAACAGATGGCACTGAGATCACATGCGGCTGGTAATTATATGCCTTGTATGAGGAATTGATTAGTGGGATATCTTGTTAATTAGATATCTTTGCACAAATCTTTGTTCGCTGGTGACACAGACATTTCCGCTAAAGGAAGAAGTCTTCGTGTTATTTGCAGCAGACTGCAGAAAAGTTTAGATATTTTCTCTTCTTATTTACAAAAATGAAAGATTTCTCCCGACGCTTCCAAAACTCAACTTATAATATTTCCACATAAGCCTAGAGCTTCCTTTTTGAAACCTAGTAGAAGACACATAGTCACTATGAACGGAGTTCCAATTTCCTGGTCAAACCAAATGAAATATCTTGGATTAATACTTGACCAAAAATTAACTTTTAAAGATCACATTGAGGGCATTCAAGCCAAATGTAACAAATATATAAAATGTTTGTATCCTCTTATAAACAGGAAATCCAAACTTTGCCTGACGAATAAACTTCTAATATTTAAACAAGTTTTTAGACCGGCCATGCTTTACGCTGTACCAATATGGTCTAGTTGTTGCACTACCAGGAAAAAAAAACACTTCAAAGGATTCAGAACAAAGTTCTGAAGATGATTTTGAAGTTGCCTCCCTGGTACAGTACTATCTAGGTACATAAAATTTCGAATGTTGAGACTTTAGAAGAAATGTCCCACACAAAAATCGTTGCAATACTCAATTGCAACGATTAATTCCCTTTATACTTAGAAAAGATTTAGTTTTAGTTTTTAGTTTTAAGATTCCAATTGTTATACTGCAGGTTTAAAAAAACCTGTTTAAAATACTGAATTGCCAAGGCAGGATCAATGTAAAAACAGTTAGATTTATATCATATCAATTAAGGCTGGTAAGTTACTGTAGTAACTGGAACACCTAGGTTAAAATGAAATGTAATTTATTTATTTTCCTGTTCCCCTAGTTTGAAGTAGTTAGGACTAGGAATCGGTGGTAGATCTTACATCCCGTAACGTACCACGAAAAGGTGATCTACCCACGTTACGGGGCAAGGCCTTATCCTGATTGGTAAGGTAAGTAAGTTATAAAAAAAAGTAATTTTGAGTAGAGAACTGAATTTATCACTTGATAAACAAAAAAAAAAAAAAACAAAAAATAGAACATTGAAGCTTATATGGAAGATGCTTTATATTAGTAGTAAGTTTTCTGGCTGAATGTCGTGGCGTTGCTAGTGTATTAGAATTGTTTGTTGATTATTCATGAGCACTGGATCGCTGGGAATGCGTGAGTTGGACAAAAAAATTAACACAGAGCTGAACTGCCGTTATACGCATAATTGTCCCATGTTCTATGCAATTCTTATGCACCGTGGGACTCTTATGCGTATAACAGCAGTGAATGTCTAAGCTTTTTCACATTTATATCGCTGTGAAGCGACTGAAAAGTGTTGAGGGAATTTATATCTGTAACTGTAACCAACTCGTTTTTGTATGCTAAATATCTTAAAGATAAATTGTCCAGCTCATACCTTTGTAGGGGTAAGCGGTGAGACCATCATCATCAAAAAAGCACATAATAGAATCAATCCTGTCGGTAAAAAAACACAGAATCAGATGTGCAACAGATCGATACACTGGAAACAATCAGGAACGAACCGAGCTAGTTGATGTAAATGAGCGTAATATTGAATAAGGTTTTGAATAAACAACAAGTGAATCCAAGTGATGTTGAATAGAACTTTCAGACTCATGACCAGTGCATACAGAAGCATGTCATTGGAAGCTGTATGCGTAATAGCAGGAATATTTTTTATCACCATGATTGAGGACAATGAGTGCTTCAAGCCGAAGTAAAACAGAGGAATACGCAAAATAGTAAGGACTGAGTCGTTGAACAGATGGCAACAGGAATGGGACAGGATGAAGAATAATAGATGGACTCATATGCTAATACCTGCTGATACTTACCAACATGGTTGCTTCCACTCACTTGCTATAAAAAATGATTTAAGGAATTTTGGAATCATAAGATGTTATCATGATATTTTGTACTTGTTAGACACATAAAACCAGTCAAATTCACTTTCAGATAGTCACAATCACCGATTTTACGACTCGCGAGCGCTCACTCTGACTCTGAGTGAACGCTCACGAATAATAAAATCGCTGATTGTGACACTCTGAAAACAGACAGGTTTCATGTGTCAAACACATACTTTACAACCTCTAGAACAACAAAGCATAATAACATCTAATGATTTTATAATTCTGAAAACATTTTTTTATAGAAAGTGAGTGGAGGTAACCCCCAAACCTCTTGACCTGGTTAAACAGACAGCACGGAGAGCACAACCTCTACCTTACGCATTTGTTTATCTGGTGCTTCGAAATTATTTAGTTGAAGCTTGTTCAAATCGTATAAAAAAGTTTAACGATAACCAGAGAAAAACATACACATGAGTTGAGAAGTTGAGCTAGTAAACAGCTACTATGAACAGCTACTACACAGACAAACAGACATAACACTCGCAAGTTGTTCATCGAATAAGCATTTAACGGTCAATTTAAAAGGCGCGCATAGTCAATTCCCATGCGTTTGTCGTTTACACACTACCGCCATCTGTTCAGCATACTGCCCACCACAGTGTTTTCAACAGATAGCGGTAATGTTTTAGCGACGATGTTTTACAGTGAGAAATATTCAATGTGTTATGTCTGTTTGTCTGTGGCTACTATATACGGTTACTACCGAATTTGAGTCAATTTCTTATGTTTGGAAAATCGAATCAACAAAGTAGAATACTTACCAGAGAAAAGTAGAATACTTAAAAGACAATTTTTTTTTTTGAAAAAACTATATAAATTTGCAGTGATAATATTTGAAGCTCTGTAGACAGCAGCAACCGATAAAAAAGAGAAATTCTTCATCTCGTTTCGTTGAAATCCCTTCCAGTGATTTATGGTGCTCGAGCGAACGGGAGTTGATACAATTTATCGGATAATTTGTCACCAGTGACTTGCATGCGAGTGTAAGAAGGAAACCCGGTTTTTGTGCACGAGTACAGGGCGGTCTGCTTTATTTCGTTCCATTATTCATTGATTTCATGTTGTGCTTATACAAGTGGTCAATTTGTGAGAGTATGTTTTTACGATGATTAGCTGATTTTTACATGCTGGCTAAATGCTACTTTGGGATCATTTTACGAGACAATACTTTCAGACACGTTCTTCGTATTTTCCACCGTTTTAGTGTCATGTGTCAATTTTCATTAGATGTTGTCTAGAAGTGGGAGAGCTGTTTTTCAATTGTTACTTGTTTTGGCTGTAGGACTTTCTTTCCCCTCATATTCGGTATCGTTCATTGGCTTATCATCTAATCTTACCAGTTACACTTATCGATTAAAACCTTTCGCTCGGTTGTTAAATAAAATCAATACTACAAAACAAAAAGAAATCACAGAATGCAAATATTTTCTTACACCTTAATATGGTTATAAAAATACTGGAAACACTTAGACTTTCGTTGTTACCTTTTTGAGTGTGTGTTTTCGTTGTCTAAAGCTACAAAATTGAATTACAACAAGCAGTTGGCGCACATGTCATGGATGCAAATTCGATTTTTTGTTCGATACGTCATTCTAAACGGCACATTTACATGTTGAATCCATTGAGAACGTTTCAAAAATTACTTAAGTTATATGCTATCGTTAGGATTTGATTTCCATAAATATACAAAAGTTCGAGACAAAATGGCATTATCAGTTGGTGCAAAAATGGCTTTGTGAAAAATTACTCTAATCGCGAATGGCAATAATATACACTGATCAACTTATTTTAGCGTTCTGTTGCAACAAGAGCCGCAAGTTGGATGAAGGATTCTCTGACGCTGCGCTGTTCAATTGCAGATATATTCGTCCTTTCGTACATTGCACGTGTCGCACTTGACCGAACAGCACCAGACAAACTTGCAGTTGCACTTTTCCTCAACGTTTCGGATTCGTGTCTGATAGCCGCGACCACAGCACAGCAACCGGCAGCCTTCGATTCCGTATGATGTTCGATTGCAGAACCGGCCTCGCGTGCCGAATATTCCGAAGCTGTGAAATAAGACGAAGAGAAGGTTGCCGTTTTACTTACGCACTTAAAGGATTGATTTTTTTATGTGATAGTGGATATATAAAAGCATTTGCCCATCATTTGTTTTGATATGAACTAGGCACAGATAAAAGTTCTGAATGTTAATTGTGATGTAAACATTCATTCACGTAAACTTGTATTTCATTTCACCAACCGAGCAACTTGTAAACAATGTTCTTTACAAAGATGGGCTTTTGTATACAATATTTGCTACATTGCATGAAATGTCTCAGAAATTTACATGATATTGTAACCTCTACCGAGTTTCCAACCTGAAATTCAATGTTTTAGTGGTAGTTTTGCAAATATACACCATATTACAAAATTCAAGCTGAACATTGCATTAGGTCCTAAGTAGCATTGACAGATTCTCTTCGTCGACTTTCTCTTTGCATCTCCACGGCCATATAAAGACATCCCCAGGCATTTTCAGCACACATATCGATAAAAGAAGCTTTTATCTAGCATATAATACGACAAACACATCAAGAAACGGTTCTGTGATCAAGTTATTAACGAAAGAGAAATTTGACGAAGAGAATCGATCAATGTTACTTAGGACCTAATGCAATGTTCAGCTTGAATTGTTCGTAAATATAAATCACATGCAAGTTATGTTTTGGTTTATATAATTTAAAAAAATAAACTATTCAAGTAATTACTAAGTTTTCCATGGGATTTTCATATTATTTTAGTCTAGTAAAGTAACGCATCGTGACCACGCCGTGCTAGAAATAAAATTTCCAAAAACACGAGCATGATGACAACAATAAGGGATGTGCCGTCAAAATGGCACTATACGCAACTCTACAGAGACTGGTAGGAGATAGACAGGGTATTTTCTAAAATAGGTAGTCTAGCCACTCTTCTGCTCGAATGGTCATCGATAGCTACGAACGAAGCTCGGCTCTCCCACTGCCCGAATAACGTAGAGCGCGCAATACCCGAGATCACGATTCGTGCATCACGTGATCGTAGATACGATTCATGGATGAGGTGATCCTCATCCGATTTTGAATCTGCACCCACTGAGCTATATAAGCCCAGCTTCCCTAAGGATCGGTCTCTTTTTTCCTGGGAAAGCAACAAGTAAAGTTCGGTTATTTTTACCTAAAGTTTTTTTTTTTTTTCTAAAAAGTATTGCCAAACGTTAAGGAGATAGTCTCGCAGTATTATAGTGCTAATCGTATAGGAGTTTCGATTCGCACGTTAGTAGGACAGTTAGAGCTAGTGGCTAATTACAAAGGAGCTTTGTGCTCGCTAGGCCTAAGTGTTCAGTATCCCGAAACCACGTGAATATAGTAGAACAATCACCGTTGAAGAAAATCCGTGGTTCAGTGATAAGTGCTTCCCAGAGATCCGAACAGGTCCGTCCGTCACCATACGGACCTCTTTCACGCTTAATCAATTACGGCTTGGAATCAGACATACGGAGTCTCTGCTTCCTTCCACGGGATCTGTCTAACATACCCATCACTTCTAACAAGCAGTGCAGGAACACCCGTTTCCGCAAAAGGTGCTGAAATTCCCGTCCGGCATTGGAGCTGGAATCCGCAGCAGCAACGGTCAAAGGATTTGGCCACGGTTCATCGAGAGCAGCAGCGTCGGCAGAAGAGTGAGTCAAACTTTATCTTCTTTTCGTAAACCCTTCTGGTTGTAATAAAACCCACTTGAAGTCAACCTAGAATCTTTAAATTTTGAGTCGCGTTCATTACTTGCATGCACTGAACTTGATTACAGGTTGGGAACAAAAAAAAAAGGGTGAGTTTTTTCTAGCTATGGTGTGCCGACTCTGAGAGGCGTGAAAAGAGGTGTGCTAGCTAGCCGATAGTTACAATCTATAATGTAAACTTATATGATATGTAACGCTTCATTTATGTACATCATATTGAACAGAAATTTACACTACTTTTTCGAACTGTGTGTCGACTGTGCATTGATTTGCTTCGAGTGGCTTTTTAGTTTTGACACAATGAAACTTCTATTTTCATTCCATCTGGAACCTTCTTCAAGGACATATTTCTTATTTAAAAAAAAAATACTTGGTGGGACTGGGATGGCATGCGTTCGGGATGGAAAAAATAGATCGGAATAGACAGAAGGATAAACAGGGATGTTCAGGATATCTTGGAAAAAAATAGGATGCATTAAAATAGAAAAGGTATGATGTCTGGAATAAAAAAAAATCAAAAAATTTCTTTTCGTTGATGGAAGAGAATGCGGATTTGAGGATCAAATTGATGTGGAATTACGATGAATGAGGATGTGTCGTTCCCCATGATAATTACAGATTTGACAATCGCTAAACGAGAAAATGACCCAATTTCACAAGTGAAGAGGCCATTTTTACTCAAGGTTCTAGAGGTGCACTTTACACCTTGAGTATTAATTTGATTGAACGGTCTATTAAATCTTTATCTGACCCATACATTGAACGAAAATGACATATGTTTTCCCATTAAATGTAATGCCGCGGCTACACTTGGATGACAAACTGAGCATGAGCATTATTTGTATAATAATTATGTACTGACCCTTCACATCTGTGAATTCGACTCTGCATTTTTTCTCGACATGCTAGCAAAATCTAAAACAAAATGTAGAATATTTGGATACATCGCTCAAGTCAGATGGAATTTTACTGACCTGTATTTATTTAAACATAATTGAATACAATACCTCCTCCGACAAAGTACCTTTCAGCTAATCTAATAAATCCAAGGAATGATTATTCTATATGGGATCAATAATAAAACTTTCATGGCCACAATAATGATAATAATGGAAACAACAAACAACACGAATAAACGGTGTTCAATATAATAAAAATGACAATAAAGTGATTTTTTATAATGATAATGTAGAGGGATACACTGTGATTCTGCAATTTCAGGATTATTTTAAATTCTTTATTATAGGGATTTCTAGCCAATTGGCTAGTTCACCCTTGCTTTTAAGATTTATTTAAAAGACAGAATATTTCTGTATTGCTTCCGAATTGGGCAACTGAACCAACCTTTGCCGTATTACCCTCGCCTACTTCATTCAAGCATACTCCGGCAAGAGGTCCGAAACGTCGACTATTTGAAGATTTGGCAGATAGGACAAAAAGCGAGCGAAGTAAAATTTGGATGAAGATATCCCGGATAAAAATAACCATACAATTACAATAAAATATCAGTAAAATACAATAGATTATATTGTTGACCATATTGTAATTGTATTGTATTGGTCAAATGATCAAATAGTCACCGCAATAGGTTTACAATAAATTCGATGTTATCGAAATATTGAACAATAAGATTGATTGTAATGAGATCAAATTTGCTCGAGAAAAAAAAATAGATTATTTAAGGTTAACTAACAACCATCCTTTTCTATAGTAAAAGTCTCGTTTACAATAGATTCTATTGTACCTAACAATAAGTTCAAATGTATTTTTATAAATTTTTACTATAAGATTTATGGTTGCTACAATAAATATTATTGCATTGTAATCATAGGTTCTAATATTTTTGTATGGTCAATTTTTATTCGGGAAGAGCCTCTAAAGAAACTCGTGTGGTCTGATGAAAAAGCTGCTCGCCGTTATAGGTTACCAAAAACTGCTAAAGTGCTCCGAAGAATATAACTAATGGAGAAGCTGCTGCTTCTAAGATGCTGGAAGGATCTCTTAAATCAAAGAATATATTGGAGGCATCTGCCGATGCATCACTGTTGCTTAAAACGCGCTTAGGACTGAGCAAAAGGAAATTCCAGAGAGTTGAGAAGTTTACGAAACAAGTTTGCGGTGCTAAATTACTCCAACTTTGGGCTAAAGTAATTGAACATCGTAACAACATAATACCTAAGATTTACAATTCATCTTGGGACGATGGCATCCTTTCTGCTCACGTTACGCTGCGTGAATGCAAAATGTATTTTGCATTCTCGGCAGAAGTTGATTCAGCGACAGATTTCTTGCATTACAACCCAGCTAAGATTTTGAAAAAGGACGATTTGCTGCTCACCGAACATGTGATGCCACTTATGCTGGTAGAAAATGGGAGTCAGCGATTGTGTGAGAACCCCAACCCGCAATCCGATACCTTTTGCCACGCAAAATCTATGAGCTTTTAATCATGAGTAATATTGGAGTTAATTTTGAGTAGCTCTGAGTAACTCGAGTTGCTCATTATTGAATGCACGGTAGCACAGCAACCTGTTTGTGTACGTGTTTGTTTCCTAAATGTCGCCGTCAGATGTTTGGCGAAGCAAACATTTCAGAAGTTTCAAACCCATCAACATCCATTGACGTATCATACTGGATCACTATCCTCAAATCCCTTAAACTTTGTACATTTTTGTTAAACGTTACTAAGTAGTGTTCACCTGAATTGAATGCAGACAATCATCATTCAATTATCACCATCAACATGGAGAAGATTCACGCTAAGATGCACATACCTAAAAGTCGGTAAAGAATACCTAGATATCGGTAAAAATTACCGATAATCGAAAAAAGTGCACATACCTAAATTATCGGCTATTATGGATTACCAATAATTAACGTTAAAACTGTCCTAATTTATAGTAAAAAATATCCAATTTAAAGTAAAAAGTAACGATTTTTATCGGTAAAAATAACCGATAAATATAGGTAATCGTAGCTTAGAGTGTTGCATTCGTAATAGAAATCCAAGCATTTTAACGTCTCTAAGAATAGTAAATTAAATTGTTATAATATCTTTAACAGAGTAACATAAAAAAATCTTTGTTTTATTCTAGGTAATGCTCCTGGTTATATTTTTTAACATAGATTTAGCCTTTCCATTGAAAATCGTTTAAAAAATGTTGTAGGCAACCCGTT
The DNA here is from genome assembly GCF_037179485.1 of Ochlerotatus camptorhynchus. Taxonomy (NCBI): domain Eukaryota; kingdom Metazoa; phylum Arthropoda; class Insecta; order Diptera; family Culicidae; genus Ochlerotatus; species Ochlerotatus camptorhynchus. The sequence goes on from NW_027040666.1 coordinate 2,221,108, forward strand.
ACTTCTCTAGTATAACATCATGTGGTATCATCACGACTAGAGCTTAGTGGTACTAAGAAAATAACCTTTGTATTTATTTAGGAATGCCTGATTCACATCTTGGATTCACATGGTTTTCTGGAATAATTTAAATTCCATTTTCTAGATAGTTCGTCACGGAATCGATGGAAAAGAAGCTTTTCATCGTCTAGGCATATTTGATTATTCAAAACTTTATGCTAGGTAAATTCAAATGAAGAAGGAAACTCAAGAAGGATAAATTCTATCTATGTAATTTGAATGACTGTAGTTTACACACAGACAAACAGACATAACACTAGAAAGTTGTTCATCGAACAAGCATTTAACGGTCAATTTAAAAGTATCGTAGTTGGTAGTACCGCCACCTGTGGCGCGCATAGTCAGTTCCCTTGCGTTTGACGTTTATACACTATCGCCATCTGTTCAGCGTACTACCCACCACAGTGTACTCAACAGATGGCGGTAATGTTTTAGCGAGATGTTTTACAGTGAGAAATATTCAATGTGTTATGTCTGTTTGTCTGTGGTTTACAGTTACAATTGGAGACCCCAAATTTGCTTAAAACGTCCATCATTATGCACACCTTTCTGAATGTTTCGACAACGAGTTCACTGTTAATGGCATCTTCTGTGGGGCTATAAATCTATCTAGCTAGTTTTCTATTTTATTGTCCACTCTTACCTAAAGGCTTCCGCTTGACTCTACAATTCTCCAAGTTAATCATCCAATCCAAGCTAAAATATCCCGTAGCGACCCTCACACGGTTTCGCAGCATTTTAGACGGATTTGTGCATTGATTCATTTGGATTGGATAATCTGAACGCCACACAACCTGAACATACATTTTTTTCAAGATTTAGCATATCTGGCTAATGTGCTGTAAATGATTTAAATTTGCCTGGTTAATATTAGTATCAATATATGAAAATATTACGAAAAAGATCACTCTGACAGTTGATGTTTATTAAAACAGTTTTTAATGCTTATTTCAATGCCAACATTTCAAAGGGGTGTAATTGCTTTTGTAAACAATGGCTTTAGCCGTCGATTTCTCGCAACTTAAAGTTCGCCTATCCAAATTAACAATGCTAGCTAGTAGAGGAAACATTCCCCTACCTTTTGGTGTCATTATTTTTCATGAGTGAGCTTTTATTCGCGAGAAATCAACAGGTAAAGCCATTGTTTACAAATGCAATTACGCCCCTTTGAAATGTTGGCACTGATTTGTTGATGAATGTGCGCCTACTTTGCTCAACTTTGAGTAATCATGAGTTACTCAAATTTACTCGCTGCAAAAATATTAACTCTGAGTACAGTTGGCTTACCTTTTCAGGTAAACAGATATTTTGTTCCTTTTTTTGTGAATAAGGTCATTACATTTTTTTGAGTTTTTGTTCCTCTCCTGCAGCTTAGAAATCCCGGGGGAAAATAATGTATTTTTTCTACTTAATCATGCGTAATTTTATGTTTACGGCAATGACGTATTTCTCCTTTTTACATGGAACATGCTTGAAATTAAAAAAAATACTGATGAATCTTGAATCCCGCTCTCATGGTGTGCACTTAAGGATCTCACAGCGAAACACCTTAAGATCATTTTTATAAATCTAGGTGCATGGAATCGACCTTCAAATAAAAATCAGCGCTTTTTATGCTATGGTTGATGGTAAAGTGGATACATTTCTGTTCAGTATGATGCACATAAATGGAGCGTCACATATCATATAACTTTACATTATATATCATGTAAAGTTCTGAGACATTTCATGCAATGTAGCAAATATTGTATACAAAAGCCCATTTTTGTAAACAACATCGTTTACTAGTTACTTGGTTGCGTGAAATGAAATACAAGTTTACGAGAATGAATGTTTACATCACTATTAAAATTCAGAATTTTTATCTGTGTACCCATGTACCCTTTGTGTGTGAAACATGCTGACCCTACTGTGTTACCTGACCTATAACGAATATACGTTGTATACGAGTACTCCGAATACAACGTATAGTTCGTCTAATTTTACATTGCAAATACTATGCAAAATTAGACGAGCCATACGTTCTATTCGGGGTACTCGTATACAACGTATATTCGTTATAAGTCAGGTAACACAGTAGTGGGGGTCCATCCTTCTTCCATTTAAGATTAAAATGGCGTAGAGTGGTTGATTCGTGTGGTTTCTTAGAAACATGTTCCTGGGCTTCCAGCTCAAGCGCGTCCGAAAGTCAAAGAAAAAGCTCGCGAAATTGTGGATCGCTTGAAAGAACATTTCAAAATCAACATCAACCACCCTAAAATTGAAGGTAGTGGAAGCAGCAATAATGGTAATATGGCACGCTGTCTACTCTCTGATCCGGAAAACTTCGCGCACATTTTGAGCATCAGCATGTTACGTATAAGCTTGTTGGTAGCGCATTATTTCGAGTTCGGATTATGTCGACGCTACTGTAATCGAAATACACACCCGCTGGAAAACGTCACACATACTAAACATTCTAGATAGAGCTGGAATTAGGGCGTAACAGCTTTTGTAAACAATGACTTCTCTGGATGATTTCTAGAAAGCCAAGACTCAAATCTACGTCATCATCGGGTCATTATTTGCTTTTATCGTCATGCAACGGGTGGAAAAAAAATTCCTCACGCACATCAACAGCAGGCAGGAAGATTTCCGGTGAGCAGGAGGTAATTGTTCGTCGGTGAGTGTGTCGCTTGCACCAAATGAAATGGACCTTTCTGACGTTTATAACACGCACATTTACGTAATCCCATTTTCAAGTGTAAAGTTTGTTATCCTGAAATTCAGATATGGACACGCAGAAAAAAACTATGGTCGAAACAAAAATATTTGAGGTAAATTTAAACGTAAACTCAGTTTGTTCTGGCCACAAACATAAATTAGGTTGATTTCAAACGTATTCCATGTTTGAAGTCATGTGAAATCAATGTTTAAAACAAAAATAATATTACGTTTATTTCAAAAATATTCGTGTTGAAAATAAACGTATTTATTTTTGTTTGGTTTGAAAGCTATGCGAACAATAATAAATATGTTTATTTTAAACATGCTTCTCATGTTTAAAATAAACATACATATTTTGAAATTATTTTAGTAGTTGAGTGCAGAGTAAAGCAAAATAAAACGGTTAGCCAAGAAATGAAAAAAAAAAAGATATCTTAATTCCTGCTCTTTTTCGGGTGCGATTAAGGGTGAGCTGTGGGTATTGGGGTCCTGGTCTGGGATGCGATGACCCGTCAGGGTGGGTGTCCGTGGGTTCCAGATCAGTGGAACCGGCACAAATGTGTGTTAATAACATCGTTTTGCCGTTTCTGCCTCGGTTTCTGCCACTGGTCCTCATACCGGTTTCTTTCTATGTTCGGTGTCGGAGGAGAATCCGGAATGGATTCGGAATGGATGGCCGTTTTCTGTTGCAGTTGAGCAAAGCTGGGGCAACTTTTTACGAATGTAACAAGAAGGAAATAAAAAGGCATGACACGCTAAAAACCGTTTACCCAAATCTTATATTGTTGAAATAAATATGCTTTTGAATTTTATTCAAACATAAATATTTTAGTTTTAAACATGCTTTCAATTTACTTTTCAAATGTTTAGAGTATAAACATTTATATTTTTGTTTTAAATGAACAAAATTTGTATCCGTGGACAATGTTGAACCCTTATTCGGTGACGTGACTTCAAGCTATGATCCAGAAACTGATTGCGAAATCGATTCCAAAATCAATTCCGATACCTAATCTAAATCTGAATCCAATGATACCGTTTAAGAAAAAGGCAATGATAAGGAGAATGATCGCTAACGAACTCAAGGAATTGACGAGTGCACGGATGGATTTGAGTTCACTCACTCGACAAAAAGTGACACAACAGCGGGGCCCTGTTTACTAAAAATGAACACATGAATAATACTCACGTAACATTTGAAACGGGTCTATCAACTTATATACACAAAACTTGTTAGGCCTTTTTCGCGCGAACCGAATACGCTCACGTAAACTAACAACACCTTCGGGCAGAGGAAATTCTCCCCTTCCCAATAGTGCTCTTGGTTTGCGTGGGCGTACTTCGGTTCTCGTGAAAAGGACCTAGCAAATTATTTACAAAAGTTGATAGGCCCTTTTCAAATGTTACGCGAGCATTATTCATGTGTTCATTTTTAGTAAACAGGGCCCCGCTGTTGTGTCACTTTTTGCCGAGTAAGTGAACTCAAATCCATCCGTGCACTCGTCAATACATGCACTTTTTTGACAGGTCTGAAAGAGCCTAATTTTTGTTTTTATTTTTATACTTACGAATCAAACTCAACGCTACTTGCCATAGTCTGCATTATTTGAAATTTTTTCTAATCGATTTGTTGGGCATTTCCGAATAAGAAATTGTGTTTTTACCCTTCTTACAAAGAAGGGTATAGATATCACTTGAAAAACCAACTATCGATCCGAGGCCCGGAGGGCTGATTGTCATATACCATTCGACTCAGCTCGACGAGATCGGAACATGTCTGTGTGTGTGTGTACGTGTGTACGTGTGTACGTGTGTATGTGTGTATGTGTGTGTATGTAACGAAATGAATTCGCTCACGTTTCTCAGCAACCGCTCAATCGATTTGGACTAACTCGGCGCCAAATGATAGGTCTTGGGGTCCCATTGAACGCTATTGAACGGTTTTGAAATCGGTGAACCGGTTCCGGAGATATGGCCGGAATAAAATCCGGTGAATATGGGCCTTCACGCTGGATTTAACGGAAAACGTATCAAAACCATCAAAACCAAACGACACATCAAATTCCTACAGAATTCAAAAATAAGATCAATGCAAGTCGTGTTAAGTGTTCCAGACCACATTGGACACACTTGGACATGTTCCGGGTACCCCGGGGAAGTTGCTTGAATATGAATTGAATTAAAACCCATTAAATCACATTAAAATACGATGATAAGGTGATTGGTAGCCTCACCAAATAGACTACACCCGGATATATTCCGGGTACCCCCAGGCAGTGGCGTAGCGTCACTGGATGACACGGGGGTGGGGGGCTTGGTCACTGATAATGACAATAAAATAAATAAACTTGAATAAGTAAGAAGGGTCTGATCACACCATAGGTGGATAAATTCGGGTTTTTATGTCTAAGTCAGCTATACTATAAGCAAATCCATTTAAAATAATGTTTTTTGGGGAAATGGGGCCAAATAGGTCTGATATATGGTCCAATCGATTAGTTGGGCATTTTCGTATTAGAAATTATTTATTTTATGTCTGAATTAATGCGGCAGTCTCCAGAGCATCAGCAATTCTTTTAAAAATAAAGATTTTTTGAGAATTGGGTCAAAATGCTTTATTTTATTGGTCTGCACAGGTTAAGATTAGGTGTAGTTGGTTTTCATGGCTGTTCACCATATCATTCACGATATTCACTTAATATGGTAGCGCACTATTTCGACCTAATTGCCCATTTTGTGCTTATCGAAAAGAAAACATCAAATAAATCCATTATTTCATAGTTAACATGTTAGCATAGTTAACATAGTTAACAATTATGCGTTTGGTACGATACTTTAGTTCAAAATCTACCGAACGAAGTCAATGTTTAAATGTTTACACCATTTTTTCTTAAAAACAAAAGAATCGTTCAAACCTAATCAATTTTTTTCTTCATCCAATAGGCCAAAGTGAATTCAATGGCGTTTGAATGGCATTTCAATGCATTAGGCCGAGTTTAGAATCCGTAGGCTGAGTTTAGAATCCGTAGGCCGAGTTTGGGGTCAAGAAGCAGTGTTAGATTTTTAACAATATCTCTACAATTTATTTCTCTTTTCATTCCATTTTGTGAAAAAAAAAATCCACTCCAAAAATTTACTCAAAGGGCGCGTTGTGCTTAGCAGGCCTAAAATTAGATCCAAGCTTTAGCTGTAGTTCACCGGCAGTGCCATATTAAGTCAAACAACTACTAATTTTCACAGAAAATGGCAAAAATCGGGCAAAATGGGGCACTTTCAATAGTCTGCGAAAGACAAAACCAGTGGCATTCAATTCCTAGCTATCTCTTAATTTTTGAGTTCAGCGGCACGAAATAAGTGCGGTTCTGGACCAGTAATTCCATTGGTTGATGTAATAAAAGAAAATTGATCCGTTTCGAAAAAATAAACGGAGAAAATCAAGACTAGATCAACTCAAGTAAGAAAACTAAACAACAAGTAGGGGGTGATCTTCTGACACCATTAAAGTCGGATACATCTGAATATTGCGTTTAAATGATGATTTAATACACTTTTTCAAAGTTGGTTACATCAAATATATCATATTAACAATATGATCCATTCAAGCCTTTTCCAAATATTGCAATGGCGACCCGCAAAATATTGCTTCACGCACCATCTAGCGTTGAAAAAGGTCAGCAACAATCATTCAATAACAATCGAGGGGTGCGAATATAGCACTTATTACAAAAGTAAGAGTAGCATTATTTTTATTAATTACATTGTGTACAGTGTTGGGAAAATATCAAAAAATCAAATCTCACCAATGCCCAAGATCAAGCTTGATTTTCGTATACAAAAATCAGCAAGCATACAGCTGCGGTTGATTTTGCAAGCTGTGATATCGCAGCTCGGAATATTAAGCTAACGAAACTCACCGGCTGCAAATCTCAACAAACTGTGGTGAGATTGATAGCGAATTTGTTTTTGATTCAGTTCCAACCTGGATCGGGTATCAAGATTGGGTCTGCTTGTTGTCTATCAAACGTCAGTGTGAACGTTTGTTTTTGTAACCTGGCTCCGGTTGAGGTTCGCACTGACAATAAGCTCGGGTTGGCACGGGTTGGAACTGGTTCCAACCTGGATAATAAACAAATTCGCTATGAGTTTCATGATTTTTGCTTTAAACCCGAATGCAACCGAAACTTCCAAACGGCTGGCAGCAGTCACTTCGTCGTGTTACTGTTGTCATCAAATAACATAATATGCTGAAATACATTTATTTGAAATTTTAAACAAATTTGCATTTGGTTTACCCCTCGTGACGATAAACAAATACATTGGTAGCCTTTTTGTCAACAGAGGTGCTTTCATCGCTAAAAATTTGGTTAGCCAGCTAAGCGGAAGAGTGGATCATATTGTTAATATAATATATTTGGTTACATGTAATGCCAATGTTATATGCACAACTTATGAACCGTGGAACATTCATGTGAATAACGATAGTGTTGTGAAAATTTCAATTCAAACTGATGTCATTACTCACGTTAGTGTTACTTAAAAGATAGTATGAACTTGGACACTGTTTGATTTTTAATTTTTACTTAAAACTAACATAAAAACTACTTAACCTACTAAGGCTGTGTTCCATTTGGTGACACTTTGACACTTCGAAAATAAGTTATAATGATCGAAAATCCCTCTTTTGTTGATTTTCGAATAGGTGTTTGTTAAAAATTGATTCCTAGTCTGTCAGAAATAAGTCTACACACTTAGAAATAACTACTTTTACACGAGACGTAATCCATATTGGACGTAAATCATAGAACGTAAAGAAACATTTCATGTAAAATTAAGTGTTCTCAAACCGAAACATCAGCTAGTCGACAAAGAGAACGTTTGGTTGCATTGATTTTCACGTTTCTTTCAACTGATTCTTATGTCAAAAGGCCCGCTTACATGTGTCGGTCTCAGGGAACCGAAATTTACATTACTTTTTAGTAGTGTGTAGTATAATAGCAGGTTTATTTGAAAATTTTCTGTCTCAAATTTAAGTGAAAATTCGCCAAATGGAACACAGCCTAAATACCGTCAAACGGGGTAAGTTGCAATAATTTTCAACTATGAAAGCGAGTGACGAAATTTGAAACAAACTTCAAAGATGACCAGCAACAAGGCTTAATCACTTAACATTTATTATCAAATGCAACATCATAAAATGTAATTTGAGTCAAAAGTATTTGGGATCAATCAACTCACCTGTCATTCTCCTCGCAATAATCGGGTGATTCCGCAATATATACCAGATCAGACTTGTTAACCTTTTTATATTGCGAATCCTTTCGTTTCAATTTCTTGATGACACCTTTGTTTTCAACAGGCTGTAAAATGTATTTATAATTGCATTGATTGATACGAAACATCCTTAAATCATGTGCCGAAATCCAGATACATACTTTGACTAGAGCGGCAGCATCAAACATTGAACCGAGCGTATCGGCCATCAGTTTCATCGGTGGTAATCGACGCCAGCAAACGCGGGTCGTGCAGGAGCCGGACATCCCGTGGCATTTGCACACTTTCTGCATTCTAGCTCGCAATGTCTGTTTGGGAAGGAATCGTGTTAATTAAGTATTTTCTATTTAGCCATTCGTATGGTTAAGCCAGCAAAGAAAACAAAAAAAAAAGTTGTAAACTTACTTACTCTTCGAGCAGCTTCATTGTTGTGCAGATTCATCAACCCGAAACTCGAAGACCGGTCTTCCTGTGGGTCGACAAACTGTCGCGCCTGTTTGATGCCGTAGTTGACATCTTCGGAGCAGCCTCCCCATGTCCATTTGCTGTGCTTTTTGCGCTGTATGTGGTCACAGGTGCACATGGTCAGCTCGCCTTTAGTACAGTATCGGGTGATGGTCCATGCAAGAGAAGCCGAGTTTATTGCGCTCAGATAGGCCGTTTCGCGATTTCCTGCATTCAAGAATAATAACAATTATTTTCTGGATAATTCTTCAGATAATCTAAGCACCTTTCTCATCGAAATTTCCGTAGAAAATTTCAGATCCCCGCTTGACCGAACAGTTCCACCTGCTGTTCTGGAAGTAACCTTGGCATTCATATTTGGCAATATTTGCTGCATTAACAATGACCTGAAACGATGAAATGCATTAAATTCTCAATGATGAGTTTATTGCTATCTTGATTGAAATATACTGGGTCTATCCCTTACGGCAGGTCTGCACAATCTTTAAAAAAACTTGCTTTTCTAAATGGCTGTTTCTGTGTTCGATGAACGTGTTTCAAGCTGCATTTTGTGTCTTTCTCATTCATTTTGAGCTAACATTCTTATTAATTAATAAAATTGAACTTGAATGTTATCATTGCAGCGGTCCAGAGACCACGTCCGGCGGGCCGCACGTTGGGCAGCACTGCCTTAGGGTAACTAAGAAAACAGCTATCTTGAATTCAATGCGTTAAGGATCAAAGGTTCTCAATGAGTGTTAAATTATTGTATGATTAAACTTTTATTTTTGATGCTGAGTGATTATTATTAACCTAAATGTTCAGGACTAGGAATCGGTGGTAGATCTTACATCCCGTAACGTACCACGAAAAGGTGATCTACCCACGTTACGGGGCTCTTAATTAGACGGGGAAATATGCCCCATCTATCAACTAAAGGGTGGAACGGTCAAAAACTCAAATTTGGCGAATTTGAAACAACGTGCAAGGACAAAAACTCCCCAAACTCGCCGGAGCTGCACCCAATTGAAAAATATTGGGCAATCGTTAAGCGGAACCTCAAGAAAACTCAGAAACAGAAAATGAGAAACAATTCAAAGCAAATTGACGTTCAGCATCAAATAAGGTTGATATAACAGCGGTACAAAATCTGATGGAAGGTGTAAAACGTAAAGCCCGACACATCGCATTTGGAAATAACGAAGCCTAATCATTTCCTGTATTTTGTAGCCATTGAACTTCAAAAAGAAATAAAGTTTGATCATTTATACAATAACATAATCAATGTGCACTTAATCAAGATTGACCAATTTTTGACCGTTCCACCCTTTAATATGCTTCCATAACGAAGAGACTGTATATATGCTCTATTCTAAACGGATAGTACTCCGTGCAGAGAATGAAAACAAAATAAAAACTAAATTTTATATTTTGATATAAGTGTTCTGGCATAACTGCAGCACTCCACTCACACCTTTTTTGTTCCTACTCGTCGGTAATGGATAGGCAGTTTAGAGTTCAGTGCAGTTAATTTTTCCGAAGAATTAGGAAATTTTTGTAGAGGTAAGACGGAATTATTCTTCCCTAGGTTGAAATTAAATTATGCTGTGTGATTTAGGTTCTGCTCTGCTACAAAATTGTCCCGTCTGGCTCCAAGGAAGTGAATCAGAGTACCCGAGCAAAGTCTGAGATCAAATTTAAATCAAAATTTGATGTTGTGATTTCGCTGATAATGATTACTCAGGTTATTGTCGTTTTGGTCGTTTTAACGGTTAATATATCACAATTGAGAGCAAACAAATATTCCTGTGACATCACATTGAAAACTATTTCTGCTATCAGTGAGAGCAAACTAAAAACTTAATTTGATATCCATTTTTCCTGTTGATAGCAAAACAAGTATTCAATTTGATGTTATGCTAAGGCAATGAAAACAATCCCGCAACAACATATTTCTGAAGAGCAAATGTACAGCAAAATGAAAACAAAATTAGGTATCAAATTTGTCAATTGCGTAAACTGAAATCAAATAAGGATTTCAGTTTGATGTTGATATCAAAACTTGATTTCAATTTGCTGTCATTTTGATGCTGTACTTTGCTCGGGTAGCTTTACTAAGGAGAAGACTAATGTAAGTTAGCTTTTATATTGTTTTGCATTGTTTATTACAAATGATTAATTACAGCTTTGAGGTTTTGTCTAATCGGGAAACGGTGTCTGCTGCAGAGATTTTTCTCTTTAAACCTTCCGAACAATAAGCATTCGTGATAGCAAATTTTGCCGTGTGGTCGAGTTAACAGTAATCATAACAAAAATGAGATTTAAATGGTGTATGCAGGATTTTAAAAATATAACAAATCATGTTTTCTTGATAACAAATCCATGTATGCGTTTTGATATTAGTAATTTCGGTAATAATTAACAAATTAAGTAATCAATATGTTATTATAACTTTGGTAGGAAAACAATAAGAAAATTAGTAAAAAGTAGCTTTAAGCATACATAGATATAACTTAATGTACCAGAACCTCGACGGTCACTTGAGCCTATCCAGGGGAGGACCCGGATCCGACCACCCATGTGAGTCTAGAGTATCACACAAGCTGATGAGTGGAACGGGAAGGACGGCTGGTGCGTATACCTGGGGGTTGGTCCCTAAATACGCCCACTTTGCGAAAGACACGGGATATGCACTCAATTACAATTACAAAAACATAGTGAAATCATAATGGATATGAACAAAGCATTTTATATTTCCTATTTTATTATTAACCTGGACCGAACTTTTAATAAAATTTTCCCAACTTTTAACAAAATCATGGATTATCAAAGTGCTTTTAAATTATTTTTTGAAGATTTAAAGTCAACCCTCCCTACTCGATCCTTTCCTAGCTCGATGGAAATGCAGGGGCCTCATTGCGCATCTCGAAACGAAAGACATTTTGTTCGAACGCTTGTATGAAAAAGTTTTTCGTTTGGAGATGCGCAATGCGGCCCGAGGTCCCAGTCTATTTTGACTTCTTTGTTCATATAAATTTCCAAAATTCTCGCACAACATTCCAAAATGTGAACAAACCAGAAAATTATTTTTAAATTGTTTCGCCGCATAATTCATATAAAAGGAAATTCAAGTATTTTAGGCATTTATATTGTTCAGAATAAAGAGATGAACTAGCCTTCGGCTAAAAATCTCTATAATAAAGATTTAAAAAAAAATTGTTCAGAATAACGATAGTAACTGTATCTCAGTACACAACATTCAAAATATGCGATAATAATTTAATTTCACATTTTCCTTTTTGTGAATCTTTCAATGGTTATGCCCTTTTAGTTAAGCCCTTGTTCTTGTCATCAAAAATGGTAGGGACACCAACCGCGAAGCAGCAGTAGGGCCTAGCTTTGATTAGAAAATGTTCAATCATCGGCCCTACAACACTAGACATATCAATGGAATAAAACAAATCAAGCATAACTTTTCAAAAGGACGTAAGTCGCAAAAATAAAGAAATCGATATTTTGCATCTAACCGAATATAAAATACATGCTTTTCCTACGAGTTAATGAAAAACAAGGTTTGAAACTGTTATGCATTATGGAAAATATATTTAATGAACGCCCTATGTAACCTTCTTCCATTGTTTTTAAAATGGTGTTGATACACCCTTTTATTGTCAACATGACTTAACTGCTAAAATTTGATGATAACACAAAACCTGCAGATACGCTCACAGTGAAGCGTCGTATGTGAAAAAACAAAGCAACCACTATCAATCAGCAGATGCGTCAAGTTGTTTCTAAGTAGATAAAAAATGGATTTCAACGGGATTCAGCTACTGCTAGGTATGTTGGGATATTTGGAAGAAGTGGAAACAGTTCCGCAAGACGGATTGCCTCCAAGCCTAGATCCAAACGTGCACGATGATGCTTCTCCTCTTCAGAATAATGACAACACTTTACGACAATCGGTTGATGATATCCGAGCCGCTTTACAAACTGATGGTGAGTGCTTCTGAAACCCGTGTTCAGATTCACGCAAAATTCCTGATTGCTTTACTTTGTTAAATCTTGATTAGAGTTTTGAAAACATTATCTTTTGTTTGCCTGCACGGGAAAAAAAGAGTTCCCATATTCGTGAACCACAGCCGTGAACCATAGTTCACGGTGTATATTTGAGACAATTTTGTTCTGGATAGCTGGCCGTGATTTTTAGTTCACGCCCGTAAAAAAAAGAACCACAGAGGCACAATGAAATGTATTGTAACCATACAATAGAATTTATTGTATTTACAATAAATCATATTGTCTACAACGATAAAATAACCATAGAATGTATTGTTTTCACTATAGAATCTATAGTAAATGGGTAAATCTACAATAGAACAAGGGGGTTGTTAAGTATCTTAACCATAGGAAAAATTACTTTTTCCCGAACAAAGATAAACCATTTACCATTAATTGTATTGTTGTTCTATTGTTGAAAATTATTACTATATGGGACGTATTGTAAATCGATTGTAATGACAATATGGTAAAATTTCTTGTACAATATGCGTACAATAAGATCGATTGTTGGCAATAGATTTTGATGTAATTGTATTTTATTCTATGGTAATTGTATTGTTATTTTTTTCCGGGCGGTCCATTCCCGTTTTCGGGAACGGATTTTTTTCCGAGTGTGATTTATCTTGTGATCAAAACATTCACTTAATAGCATTCTGCCTGGTAACATTCATGCACTCTTTTTTTTCTACATTCCCAGCAGGTGTCAAAATATATTCAGCTTCAGTTATTCTAGTAGTTCTAGTAGTGATTTTTTGTATAACGTTCCACTCGAGCACAGAAATACTACCAACGAAAGGAATCAAACGGCCAGAGATGTCACAAAGCTACTCTGTCCCAGATAAGTCATTTTCCTCTTCTGCTCTTCCCATTATCTTCTTTCCATTCTGATGATGATGCTTCGTGGTAACCCGATACTGGTTGTAGGTTTAATCATGTAGGATTACATCCGATTACGATGAAGTCTCTGTTTGAATCCTGCAGCGGGGAGCAACATATTTATTATTTCAAAGGTATTCTAACAAAATTGCACTTTAATCTTGACTTTATTACTGAACTTCACATACCAATCTAACCAGCGCTTTCTTAATACGAAAAACGCAAAACGTATAACATCTCACAGCAGATAATGCGATGACCCTCTCATATCCGCTTTTCACATCGATTATTTCACAACTCTGGGTAGTTATGTAAATAAACCAACCAACCGACAATTCCTCAATGCTTTTCGAGCTGCCGACGTATCTTCATAGCAAAACAAAAACCGGTGTATCTGATTTGACGTATGTGAAAACCCTTCTGTCAAATAGACGAATCATGTAACAATCAAGGTGTGATACCGACGAATCAATCAGGGTGTATGTGAGTAGTACAAAAGTAAAAGGTGTATGATTTTGTTTTATCAAAAGTCTTGTCCGTGTTTGCAAAACTCGACATTTTCACAATTCTCTTAAACGCAATCCCTTTATCCAACTAATAACACAAACAGATTTCAAAAAATAGCATTAACTTTTAAATAGCATTTAATAATCTCATATAGACATTGCTATCCAATGTTTCTAATTTTCTATCCAATGTTACATACGTCCTTTTGAAAAATTATGCTTGAAATATATGTTAGGCCGTTTTATCGTGTGAACCTATGAATGATTAAAAAAAAATGTCGTTGATATAAACAATTGGTAGTAACCGGTGCTATAGAATGGTATCAAAAAACGATTTGTTTACATTTTGGACATAGGCCCTTTTCAATTGTTACGCCTGTTATAACCTCGTAACTCGATATCCTTCCTAGCTCGATGTTCCCTTCAATGTAGAGTTAGGTAGAGTTAACTATATTATTTTTTTAATTGTTAAACAATGTTTCTGAATGTTTATATTTCCGTTCATTGAGATTTTATATTTTTGTATCACTTGCTTGTTTTACCAAAATTCATTTGGAAAATTGGTAATAATTTTGCATCATGCCACCGTGATATTTGGAAAAAAAGAAATTTAGCATTACTTTTTAACCAGTTATATGAAGGGGTTTATTAAATCAAAATCATAAGTATAGCTGTGCTTAGACGGTTCATGTTAGTTTTCATGATAGGCAAATTCAATCGAATCAGGCATGAGCCAAACAATTTGGACGTGGACCAAATTAGGTTTTAGTTTCAAATATTTTTTTCATAACAGTCACTGACTTTTTCTTCGACTCCGACTCCTTATACTCAAAAATATGCCGACTCTACAGCACTGGTAAAAACTCTTTGAATTCGCTCCTTTGGCGTGCCGCCGTTGGCAGGGACCGGTTCCACCGACCCCTCACTACGGTACTGTATAGTAGAAAAGCATTTTGCCAATACAGGTTTGTGTAGTATTTACGGTACATGTTGTTATAGAAGAAGACTTACGGACGGATGTTTATAAATATTGAACCAATATACATTACCTTCAGCAGTTCCGGGTTGTTGTAGCAGATTTCCCTTTGATGTTGTGTAAAAAATGTGTTTTCACTGCAGATATCGAAGCTTCGGTTGTCTCGATGGAAATGTTTTACATCCAGCGAAAGGTCCGCCACTTGCCACCAACTGCCGCTGGTAAACCCATTGAAGTATATTAGCACAATCAGCAGCAGCAGGATTGACTTTCGTTGCACTGCATTACTGCTGAAATGACCAACGTTGCCACCTCGTGTTGGTGGCCAGCTGCGGAACGCCGGGAATATGTTCGATAGTCGGAAGCAAAAGAATCTCTTATGCTTCACCATTTTCCACTCGTGCTACTCATCGGATATTAATGATGTGCCATCTCAGCAAAGGATCTGTAATTGTGATGGAAAAAAGGAGCAAAAGGATTTTTTCGATTAGAGTTTGGAAAATTCGACCGAATCTCATTTTAGCGGGAAAAGCTGTCACAAAATTTTAATATTCCAGAATCAATTTATTCGCATGACATGATATGCAATAAGGAAGCATGTGTCACTGCGGTTTTCACTTGTGAGAGAAATCGAATTGCCAGTGTCGGTCAGCTCATGCGAATGAAATCGAAAAAATCATTTCATTTTATTACTTCTTACCATCGGAGGAACAGATGTGGTACTCATAAAAACATGAAAGTCATTTCGGCCAGTCAGTGATCAAAGCGACCTAATGGATTTAGATATTCATATGAAACGGACGCCCATGTCCTGATGAGGATTTCAATATTTGATAGAATTTTATAAATGTGTTTGGATTGACTTAACCTGTGCATACACTAGTGGATAATAATATAAGGACACTTTAAAAACCGTGGCTCCTCCCAAATATTAGATTCAGAGAAATTCTATATCATGTGTGTTTGGAAGCCACATTATGTATCATGTTACAATATGAATACGCAGAAACTAGTTCGCAAAACGCCTAAATGTATGTATCTCCTATGTGATCATTGCTGCTCATCCAATGATTTTTGTGATGTTCGAGAACTTCTAGCTATTGGATTTGCTTATAACTTTTCAGAAATGAAGTTTAATGATTATTTGAACTAACTCTTTGATTATTTTGGTGCCACAATAATTGTTGACATACCAAATAATGTTCCGAAAATGACCAATTTCCCATACATTTTTGTATGGCGTCCTTATGTTTATTTCCGAAGGAGAAAATCACATTTCCATTTATGAAATTGTTTCTTTTTTATGCTCGTATTGTAGCATGATAATGTGGCTTCCAAACGTATATTAGATTTAGAATTTCTATGAATCATAAAATTGGGAGGAGCCATGGTTTTTAAAGCGGCACTTCGTCATTAGACGGCAACTTAATCAGAAAATTACATTTCAATGCACATTTTTTTGAAAAAGCTATTCTTCAGAAAGAAACCCTTCCTCCCAAAACATGACCCAACCCATGTTTGACTTTAAACCATTGTTACTATCTAATAAAAGAGCGTTTTTGACAAGTTCTGGTGGTTTAATATTGTTTGCCAGCTATAATCGAAAAATACCCCATTGTGCAACGGCTGCAGCTGAACGTGATATTTTTTTTCATTCACGATGACCTTTTGAAAGACCTTCAGCGCAATGGTGTGCTATCGTTCGGAAGGAGCTCGCAAGACTCAAGATGGTGGAAGGAACGTTGTTCAAGGAATATTTAAAGATCTTTGATGATCTCGTTCGACAACTCAAGTCTGCTGGTGCAACGCTTGAGAAAGGAGACATGGTCTCGCAGCTTGTGACCCTGCCGTCAAGCAGCAAAGCTGAAGCCAGAACATCGGGTTGGAAAACAAAGCTGTTGCTCTCATGTTTGGTAAGAATATAAATATGGTCTGTGAATGCTAGCCACAGTAAAGTTACGTTCAAGCTTGATTCCGGAGCTAGTCATCACTTGGCTAATAGTAAGAAGGGTTTTATGTCACTGGAGAAGCTCAGACAATCCATGGTGATTAATGTGGCGTAGAACGGCCAATATATTAATACTTGGCATGAAGGATCGATTATCGGAGTCAATCGTCAAGGTGTGTTCGGGTCTGCATGCCTATTTGTCAAGAGGATGGCCAATGATGCTATGAAGATGAGTCTCGGACAAACTATTGAAATGAAGCATGCAACTAGGTGATAGAGATCTGAATATTGAGAGGTGACTTCTACGAGCTGGGCGTGTTCTATTCCAAGATTCATTAAATCTGTGTGCTGCTCAAGACGTAAAACTTTGGTACCGTACAATCGGCAATACAATTAGCAAGCAACAACTGCTCTGTCTGAAAAATTCTTGGTTTCCAGAGTGCCATTGTATATTTCTGCTCCTCGACAATTGTGGTCTGAAGGGGTCTTCCAACCACTCGTTTACGGCAAGTATGAACTCGTCCATGTGAATTCAACTGTTGATCCGCCGCTTGGTTTCAGTTCATCTTCGCTTATGGCCACCACTTCGAGCCTTTCGCTGTCTGATAGTTCACCGTTCTCTCGTTCGGATCCTGGACAAGTTACCATTGACACGGCTCGCACCGAACCCTCTAGCGGTTTACGAGTCTACTATCAGAACACCAGGCGGCTCATGACTAAATTGGACGATGTTTATCTGGCTGCGCTTGACGGGGAATATGACGTTTTTGTATTCACGGAAACTTGGCTCGATGGGAGGATCAATTCAATGCAACTGTTTGGTGACTCTTTTACTGTCTACAGATTAGACCGTAATTCATCCAACAGCATTCGTACTCGCGGTGGTGGTGTCCTCATCGCTGTTTCTAACGCATTCGCCTCCTGCGTAATCGCCGACGAACTATTTACTACAATTGAAGCGTTTGGGTTAAGGTCATCCCACTTCGGGGAACATCCTCATTGCAGTGGTGTATATTCCACCTGAACGTCGACTTCATCTGGATGCTACAGAATTTGCATCGTCCATGGCTGATATAACGGATGTGCTTCTTCTGCTTGGTGATTTTAATCAGCCTGGGCTTATCTGATCGCCCTCAGGCCAGGGTTATGCGTTTCCAGATCCGATTGCATCTTCAACTACTCCTGCTTGTTGACGGCACGGCTTTTCATGCGCTGAGCCAGATAAACCTTGTTCCCAATTTCCAGTCTCGTTTTCTTGACTTGGTTTTTGTTAGCGAAAGGGCACTTCTGGACTGTGTCGTCGCTGAAGCGCCTGACGTCATCACGACAATTTCCACCCTGGATATATCTATCGCGAACGGATCTCAAATTCGTTTTGATGAAACCATGAATGCCACTCGGCTCAATTTCCGGAAGACCGATTTCCGTTTGCTGAGGCGTTCCTTGTCCCGGATCAACTGGAACGTGTTGAATAACCTTGATATCGATACAGCAGCCACTCGCTATAATAGCCTTTTGCGCGACTGTGTTTGTGCTTCAGTACCGAAGTGCCTACCTCCAAGAATACCGCCTTGGTCTAACGCTACTCTCCGCAACCTGAAACGAGTGCGATCTACAGCTCTCCGTGGTCTCACTCATCGACGATGTACCCTTACCAAACGAAATTTTTCAATTGTCAGCAATAATTATCGCCACTACAACAAGCTTCTTTACAAGAGGTATGTAATTCGTACTCAACAAAATCTGCAATGCCACCCCAAAGGATTCTGGTCGTTTGTGAATACGAAGAGGAAGGAAACTGGGCTGCCGTCCAAAATATTTCTCGGTAATGACGTAGCATTGACAACTGAGAACAAATGCAGCCTATTTGCTAGGCACTTCTTAAGCGTCTTCTCGAATGACTCCACATCGCAAGTAGACATTGAGCGAGCCGTCCGTGATGTGCCAACCGACGTCGTAAACATGGATGTTTTTGCTGTAGATGTACACATGGTTCTCTCTGTGATGAGTAAATCCAAATCATCATTTTCACCAGGTCCGAGTGTTATTCCATCTGCTGTCCTAAAATCATGTCCTCCGATATCTTAGCTGCTCCGTTGTCCTTGCTCTTCAACCTGTCACTTTGTCATCAGAAATTTCCCGCACTATGGAAACGCTCTACTATGTTCCCTGTTTTCAAGAAAGGAGACAAACGTAATGTGAAAAACTACCGTGGGATTACCTCACTTGGGGTTGAATCTTAGTTGTTTGAGTCGCTGATAAATGAGAGATTGTTTGCTTCCTGCAAGCATTACATAAGTACATGTCAACATGGTTTCTTTCCTGGATGCTCCGTGGAAACTAATCTCGTCAGCTTTACGTCGTTCTGTATGGAAAATGTATGCAAGAAACTTCAAGTGGATGCCATCTACACTGATCTTAAAGCTACGTCTGATAGAGTTGTGCACGACGTTCTGCTATCAAAGCTTGAAAAAAGTTGAAAGGGTTGTATACTAGATACGACCGCAGGGTTGGCGTTGGATAACGTCTGTTATGTGTTGTACTTAATTGTGTATATTATATTTTAGGAATATTCCTTAATAACTCTTTTGCGAAAGTTTGGTGGCCCTGAAAAGGGCCGTTTTGTTGGGCTGATGTTGTTGACAATGATGGAACGGGCGACCTTGTTGGACGCTTATATAGTAGAACAAAAAATATCAGAGGTGTCAGATACTCGCATACGTACGTTAAACTCTTTCTTGATAATGTTGTGGCCCTGAAAAGGGCCATGTTTCCAACGCGCTCGGCGTAGTTGCCCTTCCGGAGCAGACGGTGAATACGATCGACTGAGAACTGCAGCAGCTGGGCATTCCATGACGGCGGCCCAGTATACCGGAGCACTGGCACCAACGCACTTGGCGTAGTTGCCCTAACGCCCCCAGGCTCTGCTGCCGCTGCTCTGCTTCCGCTGCTCTGGTACTGCTTCTCTGCTGCTCTGCTGCTGGGTCGACGATCGGATAGACAATGATGGAACGGGCGACCTTGTTGGACGCTTATATAGTAGAACAAAAAATATCAGAGGTGTCAGATTCTCGCATCTGATGTCTCGGTTGGAGAAAGTATAAGAATATAAAAAAAATCAATCGATTTTCACCATCTTTAGACAATGGTTTACTTTTAACCATTTTTCAATAGTTTACAGAATGAAATAAATAGTTTTGAAACATTCAGCAAATTGCTAGAAATATTTCCAATCGATTGATGCCATTATCTCGTAAATTTATCGAGAGACGGTTGAGTTATTATCGTTCAAAATCTTTTAATTTTTCGTAACGCATCCAAAATGACTGTTTTCAATTTTGTACCCCCGTATGTTGCCGAAAGACGTTATCCAACGTCAAAATGGGATGTTCTGTTTCCTACTGCAGCTGGCTTAGATCGTACCTCGTGCAACGTGTAGTTACTGTATGCATTGGAAACTACTCATCGTACTGTTTCTCGAACAGATCAGGAGTTCCACAGGGTAGCACTTTGGGACCAATGCTCTTCTCTTTATTTGTGAACGATGTAACGTTTATTCTACTACGTGGAGGTAAATTGTTTTTTGCCGATGACTTGAAGATTTATCTAGTCGTTCGAGGCTATGCCGACTTTTTAGAACTACAAAACCTTCTTGAAATCTTTAATGATTGGTGTGAACGTAATGTTATGGTCCTGTGCGTCTCAAAGTGCTGCGTTATTAGTTTCCGTTGAACTAGGACTGCCGTTTTGTTTGATTATAACGTTGCTGGGACTGCAGTTCAACGTGTCGATCACGTTAAAGACCTCGGTGACCATGTTGGATGAAAAGCTCACATACACTCGCCACTTCTCAACCACGATCGACAAAGCTAATCGTCAGCTTGGATTCATGTTCAATATATCTAAGGAATTTCGTGATCCTCTGTGTTTTACTGTTCATTGGTTCGCTCACTACTGGAATTCGAGCGTGTTGTCTGGAATCCCTACCAAGCAGTATGGAGTGGACGATTCGAAGCTGTTCAACGCAAATTCGTCAGATACGCACTGCGCTATCTTCCATGGAGTGACCCGCCGAATTTACCACCGTATGCTGACCGCTGTCGTTTACTGGGTTATCCAAAACTCTTGCTAAGCGATGAAACATATCGCAGGTCGTCTTCGTTGCTAAAGTTTTGCTCGCAGAATTTGATGTTACTGAGTTACTGGTCACTCCGTCCGAGAGCCTTGCTACATGAAGAAGTACATGCAACCAAACAGTTCCTTTGTCGCCATGATTCATCAATTCAACGAAGTATCTGACCTATTTGACTTTGATATCAATGCCTACAGATGTCGTCATCGTTTGCTGTCGGCCAATTTTTAATTTTTAATGAGTGACTACATTTAGATTTAAGTGTTTCATTGAGACTATCAAGTCAGATGGACTTTAATAATAATAATAATAATAATAATAATAATAATAAATAAATAAATAAAAAGAAGTCTGGATTTTTTGAGCAGTTTCGCTGACCACAATTTTTCACAAATTTCAACGAAATTTAGTTCTAGTAAAGGGCGAACACGAAATTATTGCGACACCGTCATGTCATGCCAATTTTCTTATAATGTTTAGAATCAAACCAAAATTTTAGGGTAGTTTTATACATATATTTACTTCAAAAATCAAAAGAAAAGTTAATCGATGGAGCCTTGAGTGTAAAATTGAACGCATTTTCGCTTGATGCCCTCCATCAAAGTCTTTACAGTGTCATCCGGTACCAGTTTCTCAGTTTTTTTTCCATTTTCTTAACATGTCCTTCTCGTCTTTGACTGTCTTCTTGCTCTTCCGAAGTTCCCGCTTCATTATTGCCCAGTACTGCTCCACCGGGCGCAGCTCCGGACAGTTTGGCGGATTCATGTCCTTTTTAACAAAATGGACAGAATTGGCCTCATACCACTCCAGGACACTTTTAGAATAGTGGCAT
Source organism: Ochlerotatus camptorhynchus (assembly GCF_037179485.1). Lineage (NCBI taxonomy): Eukaryota > Metazoa > Arthropoda > Insecta > Diptera > Culicidae > Ochlerotatus > Ochlerotatus camptorhynchus. The sequence goes on from NW_027040666.1 coordinate 2,242,921, forward strand.
GATGCCAAATCTGGCCAAAATAGCGGAGCTTCGTCGTGCTGCTGCAAGAACGGCAAAAGGCGCTTCTCGAGGCACTCAGATTTGTAGATCTCGCCATTTACTGTGCCCTTTGTCACGAAAGGCTCACTCCTCAGTCCGCAAGAGCAGATGGCCTGCCAAATGAGATATTTGGAGGCGAACTTCGACATTTTCTTCTTCTTAAATTTGTCGTCCACATCGAACTTGCTCTTGCCGGTGAAAAACTCCAACCCCGGAATTTGCTTAAAATCGGCTTTTATATACGTTTCGTCGTCCATCACACAGCAGCCATATTTTGTCAGCATCTTCTCGTAGAGCTTCCGTGCCCGAGTTTTAGCCGTCGATTGTTGCCACTCATCGTGGTTTGGGAAGTTCTGTACCTTGTATGTATGTAGTCCAGCTCTCTTCTTTGCATTCTGGACGTAGCTCTGCGACATGCCGATATTTTTAGCCAAATCACGGTTTGAGACGTTGGGATTTGCTTTAATCATCCGCTTCACCTTTCCCTCCGTCTTTTTGTTCTCCGGTCCCGGTTTTCATCCAGCTCCTTTGCCGTGGTCCAACGGCAACCGCTCCTGGAACCGCTTCAACACTCTGGAGACGGTTGAATGGTGAATGTTCAACATTTTTCCCAACTGCCGGTGCGACAGGTCAGGAAATTCCAGGTGTTTGGAAAGAATTTGTTCTCTCAACTCGCGTTGGTTCACCTCCATTTTCGTTGAATCGAAAAACACGACTTCGAGTTTGACAGCATGTACACAATACACATCAATGAGAAAGTGTGGAAAATTTGGTTGATTTTTACCAAATGGTAAAAAAGTTATGCCCTGTTGAATGTGTCGCAATAATTTCGTGTTCGCCCTTTAAAAACCGTTCATAGTTTTCAAATAAATTGATCTTTCTTTTTACAAAGAAATTGGCTGTCGATGTGATTGATCAAAAATCCAGATTTGCTTACAGCATACATTGGAATATCAAATTTAACTTTAATAAAATAATGGCTACCATTACAAAAAAAAAAATTGGTTGCAACTTCGATGAAATTGATGAAATTGTTTTTTCTAGCTAATTTCTTTAATATTCTAAATTTTAGTCTCACTTGATTGTTGCCTCAAAAAGAACTGGGATATAATTTCATTTGGGAAATAGTTATTATTCTACATCATGCTAATGTGAAATTTGATAATAAAACAAATAAAAACGTTGAAAGTTAACGTGTTGAACTGTAGTATGAGAAGATAGGTTAGATCATAATCTTCAGTATAGCTTACACCAGCTTTTCTTAATCTGAATTTAGGCTGATGCAAATAATGTTTTCGTTTTAGTGGCTCAAATAGGCCGAGGTATAGGAGCGGGTAAAAAGTAAATATCAAGGGGCGATGGGGACAACAAGGGATTAATGAATAAATAAACCGTTTAATGATAAATTAATAAATCAAAAAAAGTGTAGTTTTATGAACGGAAAGCGATTGAATTTGGAATTTTTTGCCCCTTCAATATTTCGTAATATTGGGGGGGGGGGGGGGGGGCAATGCAGTTCCTGATCTGGTAGGCGATTTACGGATGTGGTGGAATTAGCACTCCCTTCATCACTTCCGGAACAATCAACAGTGTGATTTACACGGAAGAGTGCCTTAATCGTCTCTTGCCATTCATAAGGAAGCACAAAGTATCAACTCTGTTTGTGGCCTGATCTATCATCCTGCCACTACGCTCGAAACGTGTTGGAGTTGTACAGAGCCAACGGAGTTAATTTTGTGCCAAAAAATATGAACCCACCAAATTCACCGAAACTTTGCTCAATTGAAAAATTCTGGGCAATTATGAAGACGAAACTTCGCAAACAACCCAAAACTATTAAAACAGAGTTGGAGTTGAAGAACATTTGGGTAAAAACAACAAAACACTGGGAAAATCGGTTGTACAAAATTTGATGGGTGGAGTGAAAAGGAAGGTGCGGGCATTCAGGATGGGAGACGAAATTGAATAAAACAAATTTTGTAAATTATACCTCATTAGTCGTTTTTCATTCCCTGAACATTTAAAGAAAATCGGAAAATTGGTTTAATTTTGGCACTCATTTTTAGTGCCATTTTTATCGAATACACCCTTTACTCATGCGTTGAGATAACTCTTTCAGTGTTTTCAGATCATTTACGCACCTATGAGTCCGTTTTTGGATTGATTTGTCGATTTACCACAATTTTCTCGTTTATAGCCATTTTATCTTTGGCTGTTTTGGCGTTTCAATCCGTTAATATGCAATGACTTTTTTGGCGTTTTAAATCCATTTTGGTGTTTTTAAGATCATTTTGACCTTAGAACATCTGCATTTAATGTTGGTGGCTCCCGATCTTTTAAAAATCCTAAAAGTGGGTCGCAATCGACCAGTGGTGCTCATGCCCATTTTGTCAATAGCTGTATCTTTGTTCGATGTTCATATTTTAAGTTGAATTTTGCAATCATTTCGGCCATACATTTCTAATGCAAAAATAAATTCAAGCTAAGGTTGTTGCATCATAGAGCCCGCGGGTCTTTGGCTATCACTGGCTTGGACGGTTCATGTTAGTTATCGTAATAGCCATTTGATTTCAATGGAATCGATCATGAGTTCTAGTTTTACAACGGCTGAAAGTCTCTATAATAAAGAATTATGACTCCGACTCCTTATGTTCAAAGATGCGTCCGACTCCGACACAGTCCTGGTGGTGACCTTTTGATATATCTTTCAATGATTGCGTTCTTTGAGACTGACAACCTAGTCAGTAAAGGCACGGTATTACTAAGCCGGAGGTGGCGGGTTCGATTCCCGGTTCGGTCGAGAAAATCTTTCGGATTGATCATTTTCTCTTCTTCCCTGGGCATAGAATATCATTGTGCTTGCCACACTATATTCAAATTCATGCATTGGCTGGCATAAAAAGCATTCGATAACTGTGGAAGTGCATAAAGAACACAAAGTTTAGAGCCGGCAAAACGCTCGCGAAAGAAGCGTTAAAAGTCTAAAAGTAAGTGTTTTTTGGGTAACACTGTTAAGAAATCGATGCAATTTAGAAGGGACATCTTTTGATGGTTATTTGCCAAGGGGTTCGCCATTTGAAAAAGGTTAACAACCGCTAGCTAAGACAAAAGCACAATGATACCGGATCAGGAATCGAAATCATCACCTCAACCTTTAAGCTTCATTGTGGCACCTTCACTTACTGAGACACCGCATGGAAGAATCCCTAAAAAAAAATAGCTCATATGAGCTAACGAAGCATTTTAACTACTAGTAAAAGCGCTACGATTTTTGTTGTATTAACTGACGATAATTGTGTTTACTCCTTCAATCATTCAAAGCGGTTTTTTTGCAAACATTGGGCTACAGACACTAATTACTAGCAGGCCGTAAAATACAACCAGACAGCATTCGAACGCTTCATCTTCTCTGGAGCTGAGCTCCGTGTGTGGTCAGTATGCAGTGAGATACTCATCTTGTCAACACACACTCGAGTAATGAGCAGTTATAACATTATTTATTTTCTATATTTCATAAATTAACGGCAATAAACTACGGGGCAAACAGTCCTCGTCGGTTCGTGTCTAGCAATTCCGATGGAGTCATGAAGAGGCCCACGACTAGTCCTTAGCTGACGTGGCACGGTGGAACAAGTATTTTTATTTTTGCTTTCATTTACCTAAATGAACCATAACCGAAGTCAAAAGCAAATATTCATTTCAGTTAAAATGTATGTTTAATTAATTTTAATCGAAAGAAATACATTGATTTTATGACATAAAAAATCAATTATTGGCGGTGAGCAGAAACTAAGATTTTTCCGAGAAAAAAAAATCTGTGCAGCGTTTTGTAATATTCTCGATATATAATATTCGAGAAATGTTCAGTTTCTCTGTTGATTCCTATTTATGAGATTATACATTTAATGTAAAATATAAAATCCATGTCGGTTTCTCAATAATTGATTGAAATAATGAATGATAATCAATATAAAATAATTTTCCTGTGTACCGCAACAGTCGGTGCAATTAAATAATTAAGCGTGGCCAAGTCTTCCCGAATGAGCGCAAATGTCTGCAAAAGAAATTAATCCCCTTCGCTCCGTCCCGGTCCATCGTCATTGGATGGTACCGCTCTGGCCGCACCGTGCCACTTCGAGTCATCGAAAGATCAGAAGAAAAAAATGTTGCAGCTTAATTATGTCTGACTTTAAAAGCCAGCGCGCACTGCCGGCCTGCAGGTATATCCACTTGGGACGAACCCCGAGCTGCACTCATAAACGTCGGAGATGAAGGTTTCCGATTCGTTGCACAATTATATTCTTTAGCCACACAGCAAGTTGTCGTTAAATGGCCTCTCCATTCGTGCAGTCATTCAGAAACTACTGAATGCTGCTGCCGCATCTATTTTGAAATCGTCAACCGACTCCCATTGGTGGAGAGCTAGGTACGCGCAAATCTCGTAAAATTTATGGTTATATCTCTGACCAACTAGTCGATAGGAAATAATTCAGCACAAGTAATGATCCGACAGAGATGCATAGACAACTGGTAGTCGCAGATGGGTGTAGTTGATTTGTACTTGTCCATCCTGTCCCAGATCGAGGATGTTGTTTGATTGGTGAAATGCATGTGCAGGCAGTCGATATGGGTTCCTCCCATTTTCTTATTGCACAGTTCACTTGAAAGCGCTTGTGGGCGAACGTCACAGAAGAGGCAAATCAGCAATAGACCTATCTCATTTTGATTTTAGTTTGTGTTCTGAAATATCCCAATTTCCCAAATGCAATGGAACTTTCTCCAGATTATTATTTTTTTGATAAATGTGGTTCAATCGCATGCACACCAAAAATATGTGAACCTTATGTACAGGGCTTGGTTATTGGTATGAAACACGATATCATGTTAAATTCTTGAAGAAGGTTGCAATTCATCATAAACATTTACTATTCAGAAGCTAGGAAAAGGGTCATAAATGAGCGGTCAGACAACTATTTGAAATATTATTCTATGTACTTCTGGCCTTACTTTATGACATCTTCCAAGAATAAGATAATTCTATTAAATTTTGCTGCAACTAAGTTAATTGCGAAAATCTCATAATTTATTGACTATCCTCAAACAATAATTTTAGAACGGAGCAGTTCCAGACCAAATAGCTTACACAGTTCGAAAAAGTAGTGTAAATTTCTGTTCAATATGATGCACATAAATGGAGCGTCACATATCATATACGTTTACATTATATATCATGTAAAGTTCTGACACATTTCATGCAATGCAGCAAATATTGTATACAAAAGCTTATTTTTGTAAACAATATTGTTTACAAGTTGCTCGGTTGCGTGAAATGAAATACAAGTTTACGTGAATGAATGTTTACATCACAATTAAAAATCAGAATTTTTATCTGTGTAGTTTAGACTAACTGCACATATCACTGGTTGCTACTCCGTGATTGATCAGAATCAGTGGAATTGCACAATGAATCAACTGAATGGGGCTGGGAGTGACCATTCATTCTCAATGTACAAGTTTCAGTGACTCCACATCAGAGTCACCGTTAGAGTCGAGTAACCTTTGTTGTTTTGCGGATCGTGTTTACCTCTGCGTCCCACAAAGGTCACAGGAGAGGAATTTTGTTAGTAGGTTCGGTTCGTTGGATCAAGATTCACCTCGATAAGTGTTGCGATCGTAGTTTTAATATAATGTTTTGTTTTCCGAAATCGACGCGAATAAAACTTGCGATCTTTTCATGGCTGGCTGATAGGCAAATGATATGACCCTATCAAAGCAGTAATGACAAGGGGTCTGGAATAAAACCCACGGTCTTCTGATCAGTATGCAAAAACGGTTGGTCTAGACAACCTAGCCCTTTACATAACAACAAACCGTTATTACCGACGGACGGTTGTTTAAAATCGTCGACATGAAGCTATTCAAATGAAATCATCTCCCGCATCAAGCATATGTCATATTTGACCGAGAAAACAATTTTTCACAATTGAGCAGTTCCACGTCATACGACGAATCTATCTAACGATTCAAAATGGTGTATTCGATATTTTTCAATAAATCAAAACTCGAAAACGTTATTTTCAATCAAAATAACGTCTGAGACAAAGTTTTAGGAAAAATAAACACGGTGAAAAAATAAATTTACTTTTGTGTAAGCTATTTAAAAAAAAATGTGTTTAAAATTTAAATAACAAAAAATAAAAATACCTTTTATGAAAATTTCACTAAAAGATTAACAAAAATCCTCGAACAAGAACTTTTGGATTGTTTATAAATTTTTTTGGGAAATTTTGCACAGAAAACCAGTTAGTTCAGATGTCAGTTGAATTAAAAACTCGCTTTCAATCTGTTGCGCATTGATAGTCCCCGGTCCAGCTCCGCCTTCTTCAATATAGCTCTGTCAATTCGGCCAGTTATCTTTGAAGGTCGCCCCGATCGCATAGCTGGTGAGATAGAACCACGCTTTTTGTACATCGGCACAATTCTAGCGACCATATCTTTGTGAAGCTGGACAATATCGGAGAAAGAGAAGAGATAAACGCCGGAGAAAGAAAAGATATAAACGCCGTATTTTCAATGGCAATGTGATAAATAAACATAAATTAATAAATCATGGAGGAACACTCATAAAATTAAACTGATTTTCCCCAGAAAAACAAAAAAATTGTAAATTGGTAGGGGGATAAACTTTTTTTGCATACTGTATATGCATTTTGGGGTTTAGATTTGAAAGCATTTTAATGAAAAATATTCAAAAAATATTGAAGAGGGGTAATTTTTTGTAATTTAAGTTTTATAAACTTTTTAAATTTTAAACCCGAAACTTCTTGTAATATTTTAAAGTGTTTGTTTTTTTTCTGAAAAGGAGTTATTTTTCCAACTACTTTGTCTCTAACGTCATTTCGATTGGATTTGGCGTTTTCGAGTTATGATTTGTTGAAAAATCTCGAATACGCCATTTTGAAGATTCCTGCGAGATTCAAAATGGCCGAATTTTACCAAAAATGTTAATGATTGGCCATAACAATCAATTATGCAAACCTTCATGTAAATCGCAAAGGTCGAGTCTAAAATTAAATTAATGGTTGCTTTTGGACTGAAAATACTCAATTTCGACCGAGTTCCTTCTTACCAACGATTTTTTACTTAACGTTGACTACTGACATTAAGAATAGCACGACAACGAAGGTATACACACAAAATGATCTCCTCAGAAGGCTCAACAATAATTATCGGTCAGGATCGAGTATCACGTGACAAATATTGCACATCTTTTAAGCGATCTCGACCGAACTCTATTGAGTTTTATAACGTTTTGTTCTCCTTCTGCGCCATTCTTCCACATCACTACCATAGACACGACCTAACTAAGGCTATAAAAAAATCACACATCATCATGTAGGCTACAAACCTTTGTACAAATGGTACTTAACGTAAAGCTTACCGCTTCCGACAAAAAATTACATTATATTTTTTTTTCCAAAAATAACGAAAAATTATATCAAAAATCCAAAAACATCAGTTCATTCCTGTCAATTCCAAGAAAACTTACGTGAAAAAACACCTCCTTCACATCATGATGCATAAAAGCTGGATAAAAAATACAGCAAAACCAGACCTTATGTTGTTTTTCATCCAACTTCTGAAAACGATGAAACAGAAAAAAATGCTACAGTAACTCAAAAATCACAGGAAAAATCCGATCCCTTTGGATTCCCGATTTCTCTCTCTAGAAAAATCAAAACGCGCTAAAATTTAATTTTTATTTTTGTGGCGTTAGGCTTAGGGGCATATTGAGTACCTCAAGTTGATTGCTGAATTAAGCATACAAAATGGCTGCAATTCGAATGTCACTAGCTAATAGTCTACAGTACTGTACAAAATGTATTGACAAACTGATTGGGAAGAAGAAAAACTTGGTTTTATGCTAAAAATACGATTTAGGTTTATGGTTTCAAACCATGTGAACAGTCAATGTACGGGGCATAATGAGTACCCCGATAGGAAACCTTACTTACACCAGGAACACGTAACGCAAGTTCCAGATGCCGTTAAGGGGAACCATATTGCTATTCCTAACCAGCGAACTGCGTCTCGGTGTTGAAGACATGGGCTTTTCCGTTGATTTCCGCCAGTTGCTATGCAAGTGATCCTATAACATCGAACCTTTAGTTTAAAAATGTGGGAAACTAGCTCTGTTTCTTCAGCGGGGCAGACAAAAGTTTTAAACGAACCAATTTGTTTCGCTTCCCGCCCCGACGACACTTCTGCTTCAGATGCGTCTTTCTCGTCCTTCCCAAGTAACACATAAAACATCTATTTGAAAAATAATTTAAACGGCTTGTTGTATAAATGTATTATAAGTGATGCAGAAAACATCCCACGTTGTATATGAGGTTTATAGATGTTTTCTTAATACTTCCTAGCAGTGTTGGCAAAATCAGAAATCAATTGATATTTTTCCGCTCTCATGCGCTCGCAATATCACGCGTGATATTGGAACAAAATATCATGCTTGATATTGATTTTACAAGCTCCTTTGATATTGCGAGACTATTCACAACGTGCAAAAATCAAGCTGAGAGTTGACTCGACACAAAAATGATTCCATTGCACATCGTTTTCTTAGAAAGAGAAAGCCTAGTTTGCTATCTCTTTTTAATCTTTACCGATGGCAGACGCGAAGGGACTGCTGCAATCCGTTATGGAAGTTTCGGTTGCATTCGAGTGTAAAGCAAAAATCCTTAAGCTCAATCTCACCACAGTTTGGTGAGATTTGCAGTTGGTGAGTTTTGTTAGCTTGATATTCCGAGCTGCGATATCACAGCTTGCAAAATCAACCGCAGTTGTTAGCTTGTTGATTTTTGTCTACGAAAATCAAGCGTGATCTTGGGCGTTGGTGAGATTGGATTTTTTGGTATTGTTCCAACACTGCTTCCTAGATTTTAACGTTTTCCAAAATAGTTTTCTTTTGCTTTTATCTTTAAATGTTATTTGAACGTGCATCTTACTGTTTAAATACCACTATAAAACTGGTCGTATACAAAATCAATCATAATTGAATTTTTAAAGTCCTTGAAGAGATTCTGTACTTTCCAGATTGACGTAAACGTTGACGGCGCCATAGAGACGGAGTGTCTTTTCACGCAGTGATTGAGAGTTTCTTATGATGTTTTCAGATGTTCGTTAGAAAGAAAGTTGAAAACACTTTGTTATGACATCTCATAAATTAATACAACTGAAAAGATGCAGGTTGTCTTATAAGGAGTTGAAAATACATGATAGACACATGATAGACACTTATAAAAACCTTACATCAAGCGGAGCCGGTCCAGTTAGGAAGTAAAAAGTCTACCACGCCAAGGACCAGTGTTCGAATCCCCCATGCTCAAGTTTTTTTTTTATTGTTTTTTTAGCGGCTGGTTTTTATGATGTTTCCAAAACATGTTATATATATTATAAGCTCTGCGTCTTGCGCTTTTTAAGTTGTATAAATGTATTAAATGATGTATATTAAAGTATTATTGATTTTTTACGTAAGTCATTGAAAAGTATTTTTAACTTCTTTATGACAAGCCGTGTTGCTTGGGTTGCTGGTTCGTTTCATCTGGTCCTTGGTGGTTCGTTTCGTGAATGTTCCGTCCCCTTTGATAGTGGCCATGCTTGCTGTTAAGGTCGTTTCTCACATATTCTGCCTTTCGGATTTTCATTTATATGTTCGCAGTATCACTACCGTAGGTAAACAACGTCATTGACGAGCCAGCAGAGAGGCATTTGAGCTTAGCAGATGCAATAGAGTATGTTTATTTCACGCCTACTCAACTAAAAACGCATTCTTTTACCAATTAAAGTAACAAAACTAAATTTCAATGGGTGTTAAATCTGGGAGCTGATGTAGGAAGAATCATACAGTTCAACACAGGTAAACACATTAAAAAGCCCGCGGAACCTTATTTAGTGATGTTCTTAAATTACAATGATTTCATCACCTGAGAATCAAGATGCATTTTGCAATATATTTACATATTTTAACGGGGTAATAAATAGTTCTATTGAAAAATAGATTATTTAGTATCTCCAAAAATGATTTGTATTTCATATTAAGTTTAAGACAAAGTATTATTGAAATTATGGGTGCTCATTTCATCCCGTTTGCTTATTATGCCTCTTATCTCCTTAAACTGTAATTTTGAGCTACTGATGGAAAACAAACAAACACGATCTACAGTGACTGGTAATTTGATCATGTCAGGAAGGACACGTACGCACACGACAACACATCAGAATATTATAGGTCAAGTTCCAAGACTGCATATTCGATCGCGATCACGATATCACTCGTACCTAACCGTACAAACCACACGCGGTCGAGGCTCGATTTGATGTGCCGACGTCATTTCGATTAGATGAGTAGTGGTTTGATTTATTGAAAATTATCAAATACGTCATTTTGAAAAATTAGTCGAGAGTCAAAATGGCCAAATTCCAGCACAAATTTAGTTCATTGCCCCTAGCGATCAATTGGGCGAAGTTTCATGGAATTCGGAGAAATCTATTTGTGAGTTGGCGTAAAACTGCTCAACTTTCTTACGATTCTTTAAATAACAATTTGGTACATGAAATCACCAGTTTCTGACTTGGACCAAAACCCATTAAGCGACATATTAAATCATATGAAAACGAGATCATAGTAGACAGGTAATGAGTCCAGAATCATATTGGCCCCATCCATATATGGACATGCTCCAGGTAGGTGTACGGATTTTGGTACCCCACGGTATATCGAAGCTCACATATCACTATGAAAACAAATGGGGGAAAAATGTCACGATATGCTTCACCATATAATTTCTATGACATTTACCACCTCTGCAACCTTCCATTGAGTCTGATCAATCGCGGAGTAGCAACCATTGATATGTGTAGTCAGTCTAAGATAAACTCAAGAACAACATGTGAAAAGGGCATACAAGCTTTTTGTAACCAAACCTTCTTATGCCCTTTTATCGCCACCCATACGTCACCAACGCAAATCATCAACATCTCCTGTAATTGGAAGCTTTCTCCTTCCCGATGATGTTGTTGGTTTACGTGGGTGACGGCATGAAAAGGGCCTGTAAAGGGTTGTTTACAAAAAGTGTGTATGCCCTTTTCACATGTGGCTCTTGAACTAAGCTAAAGAATTTCCAGAAGAAGCCATTGTTTACGTTTGTGACTTAGGCCCTTATAGAAGATCAATAGACAATGAATCACCGTAAAGCAACACATGTTTGCCATGTCAGAGAAATAATTACAACGCAACTGACAACCAAAGCATTCTGCCGCCAAATGCTATTTTTTCTCTGATTTGCTAATAACTTAGCTTAGCATTCACTGGAAAAAATGCTCTTTTTATGGATTCTCCCTATTCCTGTATGCAATGGAAAGGAGTGGATTCGATTTGATCGCTGTCACCTTATGCTATTTTTGCACCATTTGTGTTATTCTGCTTCACACAATTATGTACCAGGTATTAACCACTTCATTCGAGCAGTTAAAAAGACGTTTACTACCACTCGAACTTTGAAATAAAACATTATTTTGAGATTTTTTTCTTCTCGAACCACGAGAAAAGTAGCCATCATTTGTGCGTTTCATAAAAAAAAAATAGAAATTAGTTGGTTCAGTTTTGTGGAATCGCTGGTAGAAAGTCACGCCAAACTGCTTGACAAAGTGGTCAATTGCACACATAAATTTTAATTATTTCGCAATAAAATGACGCAGCAAAACCAAACCCCTTTAATTTTGCAGCACGGCCTTCTCTGATCTACCTAATTGGATTGCATTATTTCCTATTTCCTTAATCGTTTGTGTGGAACAATTTGAGACAAGCTGTTTAATTTTGAGTTTTAGTGATAAACTCAAAATAGGAAGATAGGCCGAGGATAATTCTAGCAGTTTTGTTAATTTACGTCTTCTACGAACGTATGCCATTACACCGATGGTAATGAAATGATACTCATATGTGATAAGTACGGAAGATCTAGGATGAAAAAAAAACACATTATGACATGATGGCCGATTCCGAGGCCTGCAGCAAAACATGAGCCATATCCTCATCCTCTGTCTCTCTGCTGACTGGATTCGGTAGAAACAACGACGTACACACATACCTACACATGAATGCCATATCTTTCACCAGAAATAAAATATCAGATTTCAGCAAAATTGGTGGTACTCAGTAGTAGGAACAAGAAATGATAGATGGAAACGATGGGTAAGGCGAATACTCTTGCCGGTGGTTATTATATGATGAATGCTTGTAATACAAGGAACAAAATATGCTGTGTACACGAAAAAAGGAGCTGCACACAAAAGCCTTCATTGTTTTTCATCCAGTTATGCGCGTGCATCAGTTTGCGGGAAGGGGATGAGTTCTAGCGAATCGGTAGATATCCTAATGATGGGGAATGTATTTACGAGGCTTATTACGGATGGACGCCACTCCAGATTTCTTGTTTCCATTCGGTCGAAGAAGGGGAATGGTTTGCACGGGTTCAGACTACAAGGATGGTTCTATTTAAGTTGTGCTGATGGCAAGAAAAATTCAACCGAAATTTATCACTTTTCCTGGGATGTTTAAGTCTTTTCTGTTCAACAAAACATTTCGCATCCTCTTTTGATACTTCACAATTTCTTTCCCGAACACCGATTGAATTTGAGAATTTATAAAAAATATATTCCAAAACAATATCATATCTTCTGAAAAATCCTGAATTTATTTACCTATGGTGAGATCGAACCATTCTTTTTTTCCTTGATTTGTTTTCCATCGATCTTGTTTTCCGTGCTGAGCACCAATGCTACCGACGCCAGGAAGGCAGCTCCCACACCTGGACCCTACCTATCGACCCATAAACTCATGAACCGGAGACCAACGGCTTTACTTCCCTTTTGATTGAACCCAGGCCTGCTGGGGTGAGAGGCAATCACGCTTACCACTACACCATGGGCGCCCTTATCGAACCATTCTATACTTGTATTTGCTATATTGGATCATGAGATTTGACTATTTGAAGTAAAATTCTGGCCAGTTCCTCTGAGCACACGAAAAAAGTCCGGGTTTGACAAATGTAGTCTTGGTTTGGATCTTGGACACCTAATATGCTCGCCAATTATTTTTTTTTAATTCTCACGGGATTTGATGTGTGTCAATGCGCAGTGGTCCAGAATGCAGATTTAGGTGGAAGGATATGTTTTGAGTCTGAAATTGAAACTTTAGACTAAAAGTCTTTTCTACAAAGTTGTTCCTTATAGTTAGGCCCTCATTGTTATGACAATTAATTCTAGGATGGTTCTTATTATCACTGAAATCTGGGCACTCAGTATGACTGCCATTGATATTGTTTTCAAATTCACATGTGATTTGATGTGTCGCATGCACAGTAGAGTGGTTCAACTTTACAACTCCCCGTTCCCACAGTTCTTTCAATGCGTATTGAGGTCTCCAACAACTGTGCATAATTTGCACGAATTTGGTTATTATCTCGATTTGCGGGAGAATTTCAAATTTGGTATGAGAAAATGTATGAGAAACGGAACGATCCTATTCATTTGCTTACCAAAAATCCATATATGTATATGTATTATAATATATATTGCTCAATATTATATTGCTCAAATTTCACCAAATCTCGGATTGAGAATACTATACATACTTTGTCGAAGACTGCAAATCGATTTGATATTTGAATCAAAATCACTTTAGACCAAGTGTTCCATACGTACCTACAAGTTAAAATATACGCCTGTAGGTATGCGGGGATCAATAGGTATAAATTAATATAATAATAACTTTTTTCTCAGAAGTGTCCCAGTGCCGAAAAGTTCTACTCGTTCTGAAAAAAAAACTACTTTTTGCAACTTGTTACATAAATAACTAATATGCACACAAAAATGTTTTGAAAACAAGCACCGAAGCCACAGATATTTTAGCTAGGAAAAGCAGGCCGTAATGCTATTCTAGAGAGTGTCGAAAGGTATCACTATTCGGTATAGTGTGTCAAAAATAACATTTGCATCTGCCAGTTTTATTATTAAAGGGTCTTTGGAGAAGTTTGCGTACATGAATAGTACATTCTTTTGAATTTAACTTTTTCATGATAAATTCATCTAGCAGGGACATCCATCGAAAAAACATTTTTGTTGCAATTCGAGATAACAAAGACATCACAGTACTTTATTGCAGCTCATCGCTAGTCGGCCCCATTTGCTTTCTAGTGAAAACTGATGTTTTCATTGGAAATGGTAATACTGGATGAACTCAACAACTTTGTTCTGAAAAAGATATGCACAAAAGCCATACGATTCATCCCATTACATAAGAAGCGGTCAATATCTTTTCTGGTAGCAAATTCCCGCAAGCATGCTGAGGCCAATCAACACATTTTTATGTTTCTGAATTTTCACCAATAATTGATTTTTTTAAATTACGTAATTTTATTACTTTTGGCATATATTAGATTATGTGATTGGAAAAAAAAATGTTAAAAACTTACCGCGTAATGCTTTTCATTATCTCACATATTATAGTTACATAATGTAACATAACTCGGAGTGTTTTGTGCGCATCCTGCCATCTCTGTAGATTCACGAAATGCATAGGAGAAACGCTCCAATATTGGCCCTGACGATATTTCACGTTGTTTACAATTTTGAGATGTTCGGTTGCTTTCAGTTTGTTAGTACAAATCATATTCATCGGTGTACATAAACAAGTCGACCACAAAATGCACGAATATTGAAATTTAATCGGTTTTCTGAGGTGTGGCCAAAATAGGAACCTATGGCTTATGCTGGTGCACTTCCCTTGGCTGTTTAAATATATTTATTTAAACTCGAATCATTTCACATAATCATCTTCGCGGCAAATGCAACGCAGTAGGCCTGGCCGTTTTGATGCTTGTGTCATATTTCAGATGTGCTGCAAACATCAATGTTGACGAGAAAAATAATTTGGAGTTAGGGTAGAGCGCTACTTCGTCATAATGGTAAAGATCAATAATAACAATGATTTCACCGTGCACAAATCAATAATAGGTTTGTTCCGAATCGAATAAGAGCTGCTGATGCTCTGCTTGTGTGAATTCTGAAAATAGTAAGCAACGATGTCCTAGTAATAACATTTCTCGCGTCACTTTTAATAGACCAATGTAACAAATAGACCAATGTAACAAATGTAAACAAATCGAGTTAAGCGATACAAACTATTGCTCTTCTATCATTGTATGTGATGCAAAAACATCCATCCAAATTACTTTCATTTATTTAAGATAATCATTGATCAAAAATTGTCCAATGTACAGTTTGAAATGATGGGTACATGATTGTTACTTCGGTCATTCGAACTGCCTAACATGATTGGTGCTCATTTTCCAAAGGCGGGGCCAATCTAAAGTTAGGTACTATACTCTGAAATCTGTGAAAGGGAACCTAGTATCATGTAGACAAAACGTCCAATGTAACACTCATTGATTATGTCATTGAGAAAAATCGTCCAATGTAACATGTCCGATGTACAACTCGACTTGTCAAAACGTCCTATGTGGTTTTTTCTATGTTGTAGCATGAAATTCAAAGTAAAATTGTGATTTTACCGTTTCTTTTGAATTTTCATCGTTATTATACACTGACTACATTAAAAATAGTATTGCAAAATGTATTGTTTTTAAACAGTTAAAATAATAATCTGTCGAACTTCAACTTCGGTTTTCTCAAAATGGTGGATATGTTACATTGGTCTATTTGAAAAGTGACGCGAGAATTCTGAAAATAGCAAGCAACGATGTCCTAGTAATAACATTTCTCGCGTCACTTTTCAAATAGACCAATGTAACAAATGTAAACAAATCGAGTTAAGCGATACAAACTATTGCTCTTCTATCATTGTATGTCATACAAAAACATCCATGCAAATTACTTTCATTTGTTTAAGATAATCATTGATCAAAAATTGTCCAATGTACAGTTGGAAATGATGGGTACATGATTGTTACTTCGGTCATTCGGACTGCCTAGCATGATTGGTGCTCATTTTCCAAAGGCGGGGCCAATCTAAAGTTAGGTACTATACTCTGAAATCTGTGAAAGGGAATCTAGTATCATGTAGACAAAACGTCCAATGTAACACTCATTGATTATGTCATTGAGAAAAATCGTCCAATGTAACATGTCCGATGTACAACTTGACTTGTCAAAACGTCCTATGTGGTTTTTTTCTATGTTGTAGCATGAAATTCAAAGTAAAATTGTGATTTTACCGTTTCTTTTGAATTTTCAACGTTATGCAAAATGTATTGTTTTGTAAACAGTTAAAATAATAATCTGTCGAACTTCAACTTCGGTTTTCTCAAAATGGTGGATATGTTTCATTGGTCTATTTGAAAAGTGACGCAACATTTCTGATCAGAAATGGTTTATTTACACCAAATTGAGAAATTAGAACATGTGATATGATAGTTATTTGAAAATTTTCTTTTTGCTCGAATTTTGTTCTACCGTTTGTGTTGTGTACGAGAGACGACGGTAGAGCATGAGAGTACGAATAAAAACAGACTGTCGCCCATGACAACGAAGCGAGTGTCGTAAAAAGCGTTAACAGTTTCAACTCCTGGTTCCGATGCGTTAGTTCATTAGCTACAATATATAGCGAATCCTATTAGAGCGCATTGTATGAATATTTACGCTCATTGTTCTAAAAAAGAAAAGTGCTTCTAGCGAATCCCCTTTTTCTACCTTTATCCGTAGGACGAAGAAAATCTAATGGCGTTTCAATGCGTTAGGACGGAATTGTAACTCGTAGGACGAATTTAGAATCAAGAAGCAGTATTAGTTTTTAAACAATATCTCAAAAATTTGTGACTCTTTACCAAATCCAATGGAAAGGTGAATTAATTTAGAAGTCAACTTTGACAGAAATATTCCATTTTTTGTTCAAACCCGTTTAAAAAAGAGAGGTAAAGCGCGGGTTGTGCTTAGTAGGACGGAAGTTAGATCAAAAAATATCCAACCCAATAATTTTCCAGCATGCTTTCTCGTATCGGCTGCGTTTGTATTAGATTATATTAGATGAGATCATTCACAGCAAAAAATTAATTTTGATATCACATCAAAGTGGGTGCACATCAATCGTGTCGAAAATATAATGTTATATTACTTGCCAAAAAGGACAACATTATCATTAATACAGTGCACAAACTGAAATTTACGACATGATTGAAGTGCATCCTCATGGATGTAATACTAACATTTATTTTTTGCTGTGTAGAGAAATCGGGAAAAAAAATGACATTTACCGTTATCTGCCGTTTGTGAGTCATAGCGCTATGAGGTTCTCTGATCCTTTTTACATAGGAGTAGCAGTTTTATCTAGTGTAGCCGGATGCGTTTCGAGAAAATCAATTAAGATTAACTTTTCACAATTTGTTTAACTGCGCTCTGTGGCATCATGGGATTTAATTCAAGATAGTTTAACCACTTCCTCGGGGGTTTGTGGATCATGTGAAAATCATCTTGTAAAGGTTATATACGAAAATATTCATTCTGAAAAACTTGTTACGCTATAGTCCATTGTAAGAGTTATAAGAAACATATACTGAGAATGTAAGGAATCCTCACTTACGTGTGTTCATACCAATTGTAAAGTACAGGTATAGGTAAAGGTCTATCTAAAACAAATACAAACGACGCCTATCGTCTGAGGTAACAAGAGTTGTAATCTAATGTAATACGCTGCCGCAAAGAGCATCACGATACAATTATGTTGGTTTTCCCATTTTCGTTTCTAGCAAATAAAGCCTCCTGAATGCATGCAACAGAAAGTGCTACCTACCAATATGTCTTTATATGACAAATCCCAGAAGCCGGAGCGGAAAATGCTACTGCAAATAGATCTCACTGTCGTCATCATAGGCAGTTGGGGGAGAATGTAAGGAGGCAATAAATAAAATATCAGATCACGTTGACGATATCTCTGCCGAAAAGGGACGATTCGAATCTGATCTCTAGGGTCGGTGTGTTAAACGACAACACGTGCTCGCTCGCTCACTGCTGCCTGCCATACCACACCGAGTGAGTTAAGTTGACGATATTGTTTGCCACCCACACCCTCGTCCCTTTGTTCGCCTTCATTCGCTTCGGCTATAAAACAACATCCGACACATCCTGTGCGGATACGACTTGAGGCGCGCAAACAGCAGATGTTGACAAAACATTGTCGTATGGATTGAGAAGTCGGTAGGTTCGTTTGTGAAAAGGAATCCTCCATCTCGGTTCCTTTGGCTGGCAGGCAGGCAGGATCAAATGTTATTCGATCGCAATCATATTTATTTATTGAGAGACACACTGACGACAGCACTGTACAGCGGTAGAGAAGTCAATCAATGAATGATTTATCAAGCATCTGTAACCGAGCAGTTAATAAAGTATTTACGGCATCTCCAGGGAGTCAAGTTTCGTTACTACTCTGCCATACGATGGGCAAGCAGTGCAGTAGGGTAATGAATGTCAGTCAGAATAATTCCAAACGTATATTTGGTGCTGATGGAGTTTTATGTCATTCATTGCATTTACATTATTCAATGATAATCGAACTTCCATCACGGTTTACGAGAAGTCACATTCATTGCGGACGTTGGAAGCATGCTACTTTGTGTAAACAGCTATACTGTAAGGCTTTTCTTGGTACTGTATCAATAGCTTGTAGCTTATTAATGGAAAACTTGTCATTAAAGGGTGTCCACGATGAAATTGCCACACTATGAAATTGCTCTAACTTTTTAACCGTTGGGTAGAATTTAATGAAAATTTGGGTGGATTTAGTTCATAGTGCATTATTTACATCCTGCAAGTTTTAAAGTCCTGTGATCAAAACTCGCGGAAATGGAGTCGAAAGAACAGCTCGTGCGTGATAAAATATTGCGCATTCATCACGAGAACAAGGATCTCTCGCATCGTTCCATCGCTAAAACGTTGGGAATCGCGAATTCCACGGTGTCGCGAGTGATTAAGCGGTTCGAGGAACGGTTGACCACCGATCGGAAGCCCAGAAGTGAAGGAAACAGTATTCCGTACAACACCAAAAATCACAACCGCGTAGTTGGGGCCTTCAACCGAAATCCGAACGCCTCCATTAGGGATGTGGCTAAGAAGCTGCACCTAAGCCGAAGTTTTGTCCAGAAGGCCAAAACTAAGGCTGGGCTTCGAACGTTCAAGGTACAAAAGGCCCCTAATCGCGACGAGAAGCAGAACAAGTCCGCCAAAACCCGTGCCAGGAAGTTGTACTTCAACATGCTGACGAAAGTTGAATGCTGCATCATGAACGACGAAACATATGTGAAGGCCGACTTCAAACAGATCCCCGGCAACCTGTTTTTCACGGCCAAGGATAAGTTCAGCGTTCCGGAGCATGTTCGCACTCAGAAGATGTCCAAATTTGCGAAGAAATTCCTGGTTTGGCAAGCCATCTGCACGTGCGGGAAGCGGAGTGCACCTTTCGTGACCCAGGACACGATGAACGGACAGGTGTACATAAAAGAGTGCCTCCAGAAGCGGCTGCTTCCTCTCCTGAAGGCCCACAACGTCCCAACAATCTTCTGGCCGGATTTGGCCTCATGCCACTACTACAAGGACGTGCTGAAGTGGTATGCGGACAATAAGGTCAATTTCGTGCCGAAAATGTTCAACCCTCCCAACACTCCGGAGCTCCGCCCCATCGAGAAGTACTGGGCGATTATGAAGCAGCACCTTCTTAAACGACCTAAGGTAGTGAAGACAGTCGAGGAACTGAAGAAAGTATGGGTTTACATGCAAAAAACGGTTGATTCACAGGTTGTGCAGAATCTTATGGCCGGGGTTAAGGCCAAGGTGCGGGCATTTGCGTATGAACTGTAAATAAAATACGAGTAAAATGGTAAAATGAAGTTTAATAGTTATTTCTCAATCCCTGAAAATTTGATGGCAATCGGATGAAAACTCGAATTTTGCGAATCAATTTTGTGTGTGGCAATTTCATCGTGGACACCCTTTACATCGTCAACGTACAATACTTAGTCACAAAGTTGCAAATGGTCATTTAGCTATAAAAAATGTGATTGTGCTCAAACACAGAACACTAAGTTGAGAGCCGGCGTAAAGTTCCAGTAATAATCCCAAAGAAAGGAGAGAGGCTGACATTGGGGACATTAACCCTATAAAAAAAATCTAAGAAAATCAGTTTTTTCACCAATTAAACAAAACACGTGAACACATTTATTCTAACTCATCATGCCAAAAAGTTGGATAAAAACGAAAAAGTCGACCATTCGGTATTGTTAAGAGCCCAAATTTTTTTTCATGATGAGATAGAAAAAATGTTGTTATGTAAAATTTCTTAAAAATGTAAGAGAAAAGGTAGTTTTCTTAGACTTTTTATATGTTTTTTCAATTTTTTCGAAAAATAAAAAGTGACAGAAAAAAAGGTTTCCGTTGGAGGAAAACCGTGTGCTTCGTGATTTGATAAAATCAAAAAAATACGTATTTTTTTGGCAAGAAATAAATGTTCTAAAATTATAAATAAAGACTTTAATAATAAATAAGTTGTATTAAGGGGATATACACACACAAAGAAAAAATAATGTATATTTAGGTGCTCTGAGGCTGACATATACGAGCGTCATTTTTGACATAAAATATATTCAATTTTTTTTCCGTCGATCTTGTTTTCCGTGCTGAGCACCAATGATACCGACGCCAGGGATGCAGCTCAAACACCTGGACCCTACCTATCGACCCATCAACTCATGAACCGGAGACCAACGGCTTTACTGATCAGAGATATTATGCCTCAGAACATCCCGGCGGCGCCGACTGGGATTGAACCCAAGCCTGCTGGGGTGAGAGGTAATCACGCTTACCACTACACCACCGGTGCCGCTATAAAACATATTCATAACAGACGCGAAATTCAACTCAATAAATGGATTCCGTTACGTGTAAAATTAGTTATTTCTAAGTGTGTATAATCGACCAAAAATCGATTTTTCAAAAATGGTCGAATTCGATTCGATTAGTAAACACGTGTTTAGGTGAAATGTTGCTGTTAATCTCGTTTTCAAAAATCGGCCTTCGTCATGCACAAGGGACCTGTTTTACGAGTCTCAGCAATTATCTCAGCAAGCCATAAAAAACTGAAAAATGTTTTCCATGAAAATGTTCACTGTGGAGAAAAACAAGGAAAATAATTTTCTGCAGGATGATTTGTTTTTCAATAACTATTTTCTTACTGAACATATCTTATCTTTCACTAGTGATAATTTCAGAGTGGTATATTTTACCGTTTTTGAGTGTTTACCGAAAAACTGCAGGTTACGCGCCATTCTAAGGAAATCATAAAACAAACAATAATATAATAATTTCCATAGCTTTCCTATAACTGGTCGTTAGGTTGTCGGTCATATCTCAAAAAACGGTAAGAGACACCAATCTAAAATTTTCACCAGTGAAAAATAAAGAGTTTTTAAGCCTAATAAAGCATTTTCAAATTTACATTACCTTGAAAACGGGTTTTCCTGATTTTCCTTGCGATTACAGCGTGAACATTTTCGTGGAAAACATTTTTCAGATTATATTTTTTTATGGATTGCTGAGATAATTTCAGCAGTAGCAGACATCTATGCACGCTATTTAAAAACTACCCAAATTTGGGTAGGATCCACCCAGATTGGTCAAAACTGAAGCCACCCAAAAATGGGTAAACTATGTTGGGAGTGACAAGTTGACAAATGAACAAAGTTGATCGGATTCATGTTAATGATGTCCATTTGTCAACTTGTCTCTCCCAACATAGTTTACCCATTTTTGGGTGGGTTCAGTTTTGACCGATCTGAGTGGATTCTACCCAAATTTTTTGTAGTTTTGAAATAGCGTGTGGCGAAATCTGTGCTGTAGAAGTTCTGGTTGATAACAGCAAAATGATTATCTTTACTGTGTAATTTTTACCAAATACCACCTTGAAACAAGCGAAGATGTACATGACGAGGAACTTGGTTCAGTACTCAAATGACGATAATAAGGCTAGCACGAGACCGGCAATTTTAACATTGATATAGAAATGGTGAATTATCTTAACTTGAGTCTAGCATCGAATCAACAGCCAACCACACTAGGAGGATCCTGCATCGATATGGTCTTTGCGACACATATTCCAGATCTAAGATGCAAACGATTCATTACCTATTTATTTTACCATCGGCCTATATTTACCGCTTTAGGTAAGTAGTAATATCAACAATCAATACGAAACTAACGATTTTAAATTGGCTCACTGCTTGACTAACCTATTGGTCCCAAGCAAAGCGATTAACGTACCCCATTCTAGTATAAATTCCAGTACTACACTATGTTTGTTTTGATTCGCTATGAAAGTTTGACAGATAAAATGAGGGGTTCGTGGATTTTTCTATGTTTCGAAGGGTGAATCGATTAGCTTGGGACCGAAGATAGTACCAGAGCTGAGCCAAAAAGTTGAGCTCGTTTCTTTGGGACCTTCTGGTCTTAGAGTTACCTCTATGGTAATATTATCAATAATAATCTGATTACACTTACCAACTTTGAAATTACAAGTATTAATAATCACTAATTTCCTGTCAGCTACACACTTCTGCTTTTACTGTTGGTATCCATTTAATTTCGTATGTTGATTGTTGAAAAAATTATCTGAATAATGATGAAAGTAACAAACCTGTCGTGATTGCAGATCCTAGCAAAAACGAGATTATCTGGCAACAGAATTAGTGCCGAATCGATCTGGATCTTTTCTAACACTTCAACTCCAGCAAACTATTAGAGCGATTCTAGATAATTATAGAGTTACAGTTACAGTTTTTTGAACAATTAAAAGAATTAAGCCCAAAAACAAATGTACCGACCAATCATGGCCCTACGTCAAACTTCAGTTCGTGCCCTTAAACACAGACTTTCTTACTGTTTTTCTCTCCAGCACAGACCAATTGGTTCAAATTTAATTACATGAAACTTGTTTCGTTTGATTCTTTTAGTGTAAAGGTAATATATTTTCAAATACCAAACCACACAAACAAATGTAATCGTATTCAGTATATCATTGGACTGAATCCAGCCCTTTTTGTAACCTTTGGAAGTGTATTGTGTATCTCCATGAACCGTTTGGTGATGTCTTTTTCTCGTACTTACTGACGTACTTCACCCGCGGATGATAAATATGCACAGCCACAGCAGAATGATATGGTGTATGCAATTTCAACGGTTACAATGCATTAGGCGAATGATGGTGCATCTTCACGAGCGCATAAATTAGTACTGAGCAGGTCCGCGGAAAGGAAACGTTGCATCACTTTTCCCATGATCTTCTATTCATTGTATCCGTCGCTGGGCCGTCTGAGCCTGTTTCTACAGTGAATGCATAGAGGAAAAAGGGGCAACAGTTCAGCCTGAAATGATTAGTTCACAAATGGTGATACTCTCGAACTTAAGTCGAGATTTCCACTGTGAGGATTACCTCCACTAACTACTACTAGCCGCAACTGGAAATCAACCAGTGCCCGAAAATGTGAACAGCAAAAACTAAAAATTACTATCACATAAACCATATAGAAAATATGTTGTAATTTGAATTACCACGAATGGAGATATTTGACATTTGTTCAGCGAATGTAATGAAAATAGATGGGATCGGGCATATCGACGTAAACTTATGTTTCATATTTGCATGATTTCCGTTTATTGCGTTAGTACACGCAATACAAATTTCTCTTATATCCAATGTAAGGTTAGATTTATTACATCCTCTGCATATGTTTCATACGGCAAATGTAATGACAGTTCTTGTAATGGACTGCAGCATACAAGCACGTTGTTCCAGAATGCATATTTTTATATAAAACTATCACGAGATGATTTTCTAGACGCAATGCATTTGGAGTTAAGTTTGTTAAAAAATAAGCTAAAATTTGAATTTTTTTAGAATACCTTCAGGCGACTACATTTTAGAATCTGTTCATGTTTTTATGCAGAATCTTAATGGGTGTTCTTTTTTCAGTGATTGCGCTGTTGATATCTTTTTTTTTTGTGCTATATGTTATTTGAGATTTTCCACTATTATTTATTTTGAATTTAAAACTATAATCGTTTTTTTAAAAATTAAAAAATTAAATTACTCATTTATATGGGGAACATGGGGAATCTAAAATGCTCCACTATCTGCTTATCGGATAACATTGATGTCCTTGGCAGAAGGCAGCTGTTTGTTCATGTGTTCTTCTTCATCTTTGGCTTAATTATGTTGCTTCTGAGGCTCTCACCTTAATGTTCTTTAAGCACTTCCACAGTTGTTAATTGAGAGCTTTATAAGTCTGTAACATTTTTGCATTAGTATAATTGTTTTAAAAGCACAATTATACTCTATTCCCATCACTTATATTCTATTTCGAGACATTTTTAAACCCGAAAAATTTTGTAGACCGGACCCAACTGCCTCCAGCGTGGTCTTGCTTAATGCTGTGCCTTATTCGACTGGGCTAACTGTGTAAATGCTAGCAATTCCTTAAATAATTAATAAATTGTGTTCCCATATTCATATAAGCTTAATCTTTCAGTACACGAACACTCGCGCATTGTACAAAATACAACACTGTTATTTTCACCTTGAGGGCACTTCATGAAACCTGATATTCTTCAACATATTCTTCAAGTATTTGTCTATTGGACATGGGTATTAAATTGCATGAAACATGTAGAGTTTCACGTTCAGCATTTCCAAAGTCAGTTGTTTTTTTTTTTCGTGTTGTACTTTGTAGAACGGCGTGAGTACTAAAAGTTTAAAATGGTTTTTGTAGATTAAATGATTTGGACTCTTATTCAGGATCGGATTTAGGACCGTTTGCGCGCATACGATTCGCTCTACAGACGAAGCTGTTAGTCTTTGAAAACCTCGAATCGATCATTTTCGCCCCACCTTACTCTATAGATACCCACTCGAAGTATATCTGTCCCGTCAGCTCGATTAACATTCTAGACAAGCACTATTATGTACTAAAACGATGACTTTCGAATGCCGGCAATCGGCTATGATTTTTACCGTCGCGACTTCGTCGAAAGCAGGACCTAATTAGGCGCAATGATTTATGCCATATAAATACAAAGATTCGTTATGCGACGCACTCTACCGTACTTATTCCATGTTCAGCGTACGTACAGATCATTTATGGCAAAGAAGCAAGCATTTATTCACGTCCTGAGCAGCGAGTGTTTGAGAAATTGACAAAATAAATAAAATAAACGATTTGATGAGCCGTGTAATACGAAAGTCAGGAAACTATCGATGTTGCAAAAAATATATATATATCGTAAACGTCTTCAATGGTTGTTTGCTTCGCCGGTCCACATGCCACCCGCTCCCTTCTCGGTTGAGTTCAGCAACAACGACGCCGGACGAGAAGCATTACTTCATATAATTCCCCTAATTTTTCCTCCTTTCGGCTTCAGCTCTTTGTTGTCTTTCATCTGTTTTCACTTCACCACGAGCAACTCACTCGTCGTCACTCCCCCCTTCTCAGGTTGTGGATGTTTTGGCGCACATTTTCACATCGCCATCGCAACGATATGTGGAGCTGTCCCGAACTGTTGGATGAATTGTATAGGAAGAATTATGTACTCATTTTATATCTGAAACTAGTATTTCGCATTCGCATCTACAAAGTTGCACAAATTCGTCGGTGGTTCAAATCGTAAATTAGTGATGTAGACGTCCATAGACGGTGATTTGGGATTAATCACTACTGTCTCTAAGATGGAAGCGATACAACCATAGAGGTAACTCTAAGACCACTGGGTCCCGACAAAAATCATTATTATTTTTGGCTCACTCAGTACCAGAACAACGGTCCCAAGCAGTCCCAAGCTATTTCACTCACCCCTGCATGTTCTGCATGAATCCACACACCCCTGATGTTATCTGTCAAACTTTCATAGCGAATCAAAACAAACATAGTGTAGTAATAGAATTTCAACTAGAATAGGGTACGTTAATCGTTTGCTTGGGACCAATAGGCTACTAAAGTGGTGAGCCAATTTAAAATCGTTAGTTTCGTATTGATTGTTGATACAACCAACAATCAATACGAAACTAACGATATTAAATTGGCTCACTACTTGACTAGCCTATTGGTCCCAAGCAAACGATTAACGTACCCCATTCTAGTCGAAATTCTAGTACTACGCAATGTTTATTTTGATTCGCTATGAAATTTTGACAGATAAAATGAGGGGTTAGTGGTTTTTCCCGAGGGGGACGACTCTATCTACGATGCAAAAAAGATTGTGTTTTGCTGTGGCTAGCTGCGCGCACGCTAAGTAGATAGAAAGAAGATTGATGACGATTCTGAAGATTTCCTGCAAAAAGATGATGAGCGATGCAAGTAGATGCGACAAATGAAAGAAGATTTTTCGAAGATTGATTCGCTAGTGTGAGATTTGTGGAGCATCTAAACTTGAGATTTAGATGTGTCGCCCCCCTCGGTTTTTCCTATGTTTCGAGGGGTGAATCGATTAGCTTGGGACCGAAGAGAGTACCAGAGCTGAGCCAAAAAGTTGAGCACGTTATTTCGGGACCTTCTAGTCTTAGAGTTACCTCTATGTTCGGGACCTACTAGTCTTAGAGTTACCTCTATGATACAACCTCCAATGATTGAGAACTGATAATGTTTATTAAAGATACTAATTTTTCAATTGGATGGGCTTGAGATTTAAACCAAGATCTTCTGCTCGTTGTGCAGACACCCGGCACACTGAGCCACCAAATTGTCTCTCATTTTTATTTGAAACTAGTATTGCAGATAGAGTACGGTTCTGCAAAATACACAGTTTAAGCAAAATCGTGAATTGCTAGTACACTGGAGTTGCTTTTTACACGGTTTTTTTTACACAGTTTTTTTACGTGGTTTATTTTTACGCGGATTTTGGAATTTACACGGTTTTTTTTACGCGGATTTCGGAATTTACGCGGTTTTTTTTACGCGGATTTTGGTTTTTTTTACGCGGATTTCAGAATTTACGCGGTATAGAGTCGCTCTTTACGCGGTTTGTTTTACACGATCTTTTTTTACGCGGTTTTTTTTACGCGGATTTATCACGTATCACCCGCGTAAAAAGCGACTCCAGTGTATATGGAAGCTAAACTTAAGAAAAAAGTAATTGAGCATGGTTCAGTACAATGTTTTCTACGATGATCGAGGGATTTTGAACTCTAAAACGACAATTTTTCAAACTTTTTTTTAACATTTTTCAATTTCAAAAAACGCCTTGGACCACACCACATTGAGCAGCTCGAAATGAAAAACTTTTTCAAACAGGCGGTCGTACAAACAAATAAAAATGAAAAAGATAAACCATAAGCTGCATGTAGAGAATACAAAGGCAAATGATTATTCCTTTATTTTGTGCAACAAATTAGAGCTGACAGAGTGTTGAAGTGTAATTCATAAAGAAAAATATTTCAAATTTATGTTACAATTGAATTTGCTTCATACTTTTGTGATAGAAGCCCAATTGTTGGTTGCTGATTGCAGTAATTTTTTGCACATAAAAACAATTTTAATAAGAATCAGCTTCTGCTTGATTTCTTGACCAGGAATTATTTGTGAAACCTCCAGATAAAAATAAACGCAATAAAAGTATCTGAGGAAAATTTATGAACTGTTCGCCCCTACTAGATGGAGAGAAATCGACGCAACGATTGGTTCTACGAGGAGTGTCAGACGATTTTAGACGAGAAGAATGCAGCTCTGGTGATCATGCAGCAGCAAGGCATCTGTCAAAATTTGGAGCGATACAAACAGAAGTGAAGACAGCAAACCCATCTTTTCCGGGGTAAAAAGCGTCGCCTGGAAGAGTTGTAGTTCGAAGAAATTGAGCTGCTGTATCATTCTCAAGAAACGCGTAAACTCTACTATAAACTCATCTCATCCCGCAAAGGTTTTTTTTTATCCCGATCCAAAATGAGTTGGGATAATTAAAGAGGGGATCTTGACGGATGAACGTGAGGTGATCGAATGGTGGAAGCAGCACTACCATGAACACCTAAATGGCGCAGAGTCGGAGAACTAAGACGTACGGTGGATGAGGGTGACACGCCAATTTCTACGATAAATGAAGTTAAGGATGCTATCAAACAGCTTAAGAACAACAAGGTGGCTGAGAAGGATGGTATCGGAGTGGAACTTATCAAAATGTATGCACCGACTGATAGTCAGCATCTGAGATTCAGAACAGCTACCAGAGGAGTGGCAGGA
Source organism: Ochlerotatus camptorhynchus (assembly GCF_037179485.1). Taxonomy (NCBI): domain Eukaryota; kingdom Metazoa; phylum Arthropoda; class Insecta; order Diptera; family Culicidae; genus Ochlerotatus; species Ochlerotatus camptorhynchus. The sequence goes on from NW_027040666.1 coordinate 2,271,297, forward strand.
GGAAGTGATATGCCCAATGTGCAAAAAAGGTGACCAGTTAGAATTTAAAAACTACCGAGCAATCACTATCCTCAACGCAGCCTAAAAAGTACATTCTCAGATCGCCGTCTAGCGCTGCTAGCATGAAGATTAATGGGAAGTTATCAAGCCGGCTTCGTAGATGGGTGATCGACAATAGACCAATTTTTTCCGTTGCGGCAGATTCTCCAAAAGTGTCGCGAATATCAAGTCCCTATGCACCGTCACATATGGATCTGGCGGAGACGTAACGATTTTCGACCCAATTTGAACTCTCAAAATTGAACCAAATTTTTGTTGTTGCAAGAAAGAATTAGAGAATTGAATTTTGAGTGAAAAACCAAGCTTTTATTTTTCCACAAATCACAAAATAGTTTCCATGATCTTGTTCTGTTTTACCAATGCATACTGGCAGAAAAATCTGCAAGACTTTACGTAGCTCCGCATTCCAATTGTTATCGAAAATCGAAAAAAAAACTTCATTCGTTAAGAGAGAGTTACGCATTAACACAGAGAACAGACATCCAAGCCAAATTCCTAAAGTGTGTAAGAAATTTAACTGCTATTTTGAATAGACATTTAAAACTAGCAATATCATGGCGGTGCTAGTGTCGCTGCCCATCGACGTCGATGACCGGCAGACGTCATTGTAACATAAATGTCAAAATTGTTGTGAGCAAAACATTGTTTGTTTAAAAACCGATCAAAACATGGGCCGCAAGTGCGAGTTTTATTGGTGCGCAAATAAACAAGGTGTTACCAAGCGAAAATCTTTTCACAATTTTCATAAGGATACTAAATTGCCCGAACTACAGGAGATTTTCTTCTCACGTGGAGTCCGAAAGCAACGAAAAAGTTATGTTCCTACCACTTCTCTCGGAGGCTTTTCAAATTCCTGGAAGAACGGATGCAGGGTAAGCAGTGTTCAAATCATACCACGGGTAAGCGTGACTGCTTTCTAACACCCCAATGGGTCTGGGTTCAATCCCAGCCGAGGTCGGTGGGATTTTTCTGAGGCATAAAAATCTCTGGTCACGTCTTCCTTCGGAAGGGAAGTAAAGCCGTTGGTCCCGGCCCATGTGTGTTGAATGGGTGCGATATCCTACGCAGGTGTGGAAGCTGCCTTCCTGCACATTCGGTTGCCGTCAATGGATGGCAATCGATGTCCGTCGGTGATTGGCACTAGATTGCAGAACAGAGACCAACGTTAAATAAAGGAAAAAAAAAAAAATCTTACCACATTTTTCTGAATTTAAATGAGGGCTAATTGGAGTTCACACCGACACTGAATCATTTGAAGATACGCCGCCAATGAACTCAAGAAAAGTTCATTTTGCTGCTAACTACTATGCCCAGTTCAAATTGGAACGAAAAACGGTTGTAGATCTACAGGAAACTGTAAAAGAGCTTAGTTTTTTATTCGGAAATAATGGTTCCGCAGAAACTCGAATAATTTCCGTTGTTCTGTCTTGTTTGTTTTGAAGTGATTTGACAGGCAATACACGGCCAAAAAGATCAACCCAAATTTCAGTTCAGTTTACTCATTAGTCGCAAAAAGTGATAACTCGAGTCGCAACATTCCGTATGGCGGCGCTAGCGTTTCTAAAGTATTTTAATTTTAATTCTTCCACATAATTTTTCGAAAAATTTGTTCAAGCTTGGATGTCTGTTCTCTGTGGCATTAATTTGTTTTGTTTATGAATTTGGAATTCACCACAGCAGTCTGAAGGTACACACTTAAAAATAACTATTTTTACACGAGACGTAGTTCATCTTTGACGTAAATTGTGGAATGTAAACAAACATGTCACGTAAAATTAAGTGTTCCCAAACCGAAACATACACAACTCGACGAAAAGTACGATTGATTGAATTTATTTTCTCGCTTCTTTCAACTGATTCTTATGTCATTTGGGCCGCTTGCATGTGTAGGTCTCAGGGCATGGAAATTTACATTACTTTTTGGTAGTGTGTAACTTCGATTTGTCTTCCCCAACCCCGGGGTTTATACATCGATTTAAAACCGCTTATGATACTATAAGATGATCTATGAGACGGTTAACTGTTGACATGATAGCTACAAAACTGTGAATATGTGAGTTATCAGGTGTTGCCGATTTAAGATGTAAATTTAAACACAACTATGTTCAAAGGGATCTGCGAGATCAACTGTGAGCTGTCAAAACTTCTCGGTAAACAAAGAAATCAGACCACCGCATCTGTCTCAAGGAATGCCATATATTGATCGTAAATAGCTATGGAAGATTATGGATGAGAACGGTTGTCCAGATAAACTGACCAGACTGATAAAGGTTTCAATGGATAGTGTAGGGGTACAACAACATTGTTTCTCGTACTTTTCAAAGACCAATTGATATGAACACTTTTTCAAATGATAGCTGTGAAATTCCTATGGGTGAAAAACCTATGAATTCGTTTTGAAAAACGCATAAACAAACACTGTTGGTCATATCACTCCGTGGTGCGTACTACTCTACCTTACCCTACAGTGCTGTGTGAAAATGTCGGGTGCGTTATGTGCTCGTTTGAAACACGCAAAGAACTTTCAAGCGCCGATGATCTTTTCTGCTTCCTGTTTAACATCCACAGAAAAAAATCTGTATTTTAACTGTTTTGATTGTGAGCTATGGTTGCCATAAACATCGAAATAGCTTACAAAATATTGCAGATTTATGCGATTTTGCGCTTAAATTTACATGAAATATCGTGTAAAATTACTCCAAACGAGCGTTAATAACGTGTGCGCTATTATCGCAACAATTTAAACGAACTTTTCATACGGTGTTGCGGGCTTTAACATGCGGGGCACGATCTTCCATAAAACCAGCTACTTAATGTGGTTCATCTGCTTCGCGGACAACGTGGTCATTACAGGATGGGAATTTAGCAGAAAAGTTGTCCTAAAACTTTTATTTTAATATTTAGACGCTAGATACCTTTGGTGATTTTTTTGCTATTTGTCTGGTAGTGACATTATGGATAAAATCTAGCTGCAACCATTATGTATGACTGCAAGAAGCTTCAACCCGGGAGTTAGAAGGTGATAGCTCTACCTTAGATCCAATAGCTTATTTCAATAACGCAAGCATTCCGAAGCAAATTTAGCTTACGATAATCACCACTTCAATACATTTTCGATTCTGATAATGTACTGAAACAAATGAGTTTCCAGACAACGACGGTACGGCTTGACTAATAGGACTATTTCATAACAAGCTGATTTCACGGTCTTAACCACTTTCACTATCACAACACGGTTACTGAACGGATAATTCAAACGAAAATTCTACCGGATGGTGTAACAAAAACGCTGGATCACGAAGAATTCCAACAATCTTCCTTCTGAGTAAACATGAGTTCGGCAGAGAACATTTCTTCATAGAGCTAGAATAAGGGCCAAACAGCTTCTGTAAACAATGACTTCTCTCGATGAAGACTTCTCCTACCCGGTTTGCGTGGGCGTCTCTTGAATTCCTCGAAATCATCGAGAGAAGTCATTGTCATTAACAAAAGCTGTTAGGTCCTTATTCTAGCTCAGTGATTGTCAAAGTGTGGCCCGCGCAACAACCTTAACTTTGCTTTTTTTGCATTATGAATGTATGGTCGGCAATATGCAAAATTAGACTTAAAATATGACCATCGAAAAAACAGTTATTGAAAAAATAGGCATGAGTACCAATGATCTCAATAAACACGCGCTGATGAAATTGAAACTGAAGATCCACGCGGTATTGTTTACGTGAAGATCTAGATACTATAAATTAAATTTTTCCTAGATTGATTCACCATTCGAGGATCTTCATGTGATAGTCCCCCCCCCTCCGGTGACGTTTACGGAACGGTAATCAGCAGTACATTCTACGATCTACAACAAATATTGGAACGTTGCTCGTGAGATGCCATCCACTCTTTATATATATATATTGGTACTAAGTTCAATCCAGAAAGCACCGATTATTCGAATTCATAAACTCCACAGTATCTTTGGTAGAACAACATTAATATAACAAAATCAGTATGGAAGTATACCCCGTCAAACGAAATCTTAGGTGATCCTCTTTAATTTGAGGCTAGTTTCAAAATGTTCTATCGGGGTCATTTTTCCATACATGTTTTGGACTGAAATAGGCTAGACATTATTTTTTGGCACTCAGTGCTGAAAAGTATCACTTGTCGATACTGTTTTGAATAACATAATGGTCTACTTTTCCTAACTAATACAACAATGTCGAAAAGTACAATGACCTCTGCTGGGATTGAACGTTGGCCGATCTCCTATAGACTTAGGAAGCTCTCATTTAACAACTGTGGCTACATTTACTTTTTTTTCTGACAATATTGTTCCAATTATTGAAGTGCTGTGGGCACAAAAGTGTTAGAACAATTAGGTATTAAGTAGCGGACAAGTGAAAAGTTTACGGGGGGAGTAGGGGTGGGGTCTTGACACGTCTACGCAACGAGAGTGGGGTTTACAATCTCTCAAAAACTGTCGATGAGGAATAAAATTTGATGTGAATTAATGAAGATTGAAAAAACAACTGTGGAAAATTTCAAAGACTGGGACGTAATAGCCAATATGACCCAAATAATAGCTATAATACAAATTTTATGAATGATCACTAAGCTGAGGACAGCCGGATAAGTTTCAGACATACTAAGTCAAGTAGAAGAATGAGATTACAGAATTCAACTTTGTATGAAATAAACATTTCTAGTTCGATAATAAATTGAGTCGAATAAAACATATCAACATCTCCCGCCGTTCGGGAATCATGCGAGAACACATGTGGAAAAGAGCGGTTCCAACAAAAATAAGACTGCGTTTTTCACATTATTAAACGAATCGATTCCGAAGTACACAGAATGCCGCCGACGCCAAGTTATGAGCGTGTTGTGTATGCTGGCTTGCTTCTTATGCTCACCGTCGTCGTCCGCTGTGGTTCTTGGTGCGGGGTGGCCGAAACTGAGAATGTTTAGCGAAATCCAACTCTCCAAGCCCGAGACGTGGAGCAGGCAGACCAGCAAGAAAAATCGTAGAGCTATAAAAATTATGATGCCGAATTTATGTCGACTTCTTTTTCGGTTCGATTAAACGTACTATTTATGGAATTATTTTCGACATCTTCACAAGAAGGGGGGAGGGGTTGATCTTCAATTTAGTTGATTGTTGTGTGAGTGTGGTGAGAGTGGAGAAAATGTTGAAGAAAGGAAAAAGATGTTCTCATTGGAAGATATGATTTATATTGCAAATCGGAAAGAAGAATCTGGATCTCCATGGAAACCTATTGTTTTTGGCATCGCTTCACATGGAGCGTAAAATTGTCCTAATTACAGCTTTGCTGTTGTTATGCAGCTACCATCTCTTCACACATTGTTTAACTGTAGGCTGAGGCTGTCGATGGACGAGTCATACACGCGGCTGCCACGGTTCTCCTATCGGACTCGGTATGTTTACTTCTAGGAAACAGCATCATCATCTTCAAACAGAAACTTTTCGGAACAAGCCAGACGTCGTAAAAATAAAACTCGAAACAAACAAAAGTTTGGTCGTAATTTTGCCTCCGGTGGAGAAGTTAGGAAATAAATTTCAACACATTTTTCTGATAAGTGTAGACACACACCGGTACACCAATTGACTGGTTTGCCATTTTTTGAAGAAAGCATGAGGTGCGAACAGGATAATATATATATATCTGCCAAGCCGTCTGGCAGCCAAGAGTAACTACAGCTTCACCATTCCATTCATGGACTTTTGATTACTATATTAGCTGGAACTGTACCGTAAACTAGGGGTAACATACTGCCTGGATGCATTGGTCATGCTGCTATTTGAGTATTTCACCACATGGAAAGCTTTCTGTATATTGGTTAATATGGGACTCCGATTGAGTAACTGCGCCATTTGTTGGCCTTAGTGCTGCTCTTATTGGCCCAAACTTTTTTACTTTTTTCCCTTTTCTACCAAATTTATTTAGATACACTCAATTCTGTTTTGACGAAAACAATTTGGTTCGTGTAATCTCAAATTTTGCTGCAACTAGTTTAAAAAAAAAACAGAGAAAAAATAACAAAACATGGAATTGCCATAGAGGTACCTCTAAGACCAGAAGATCCCGAAGAAAGGTACTCAACTTTTTGGTTCAGCTCTGGTACTCTCTTCGGTCCCAAGCTAATCGATGCACCCCTCGAAGCATAGAAAAATCCACGAACCCCTCATTTTATCTGTCAAACTTTCATAGCGAATCAAAACAAACATAGAGTAGTACTAGAATTCAGACTCGAATGGGGTAAGTTAATCGATTTGCTTGGGACCAATGGCAAGTCAAGTAGTGAGCCAATTTAAAATCGTTAGTTTTAACCAGTTGGTTGTACAAATTGTACTTTTTGAGGTACTAGATTAAATGAGTACAACCAACCGTTGAACTTTGTATGTCTGTACAAGTTATAAACGTCAAGATTGAAGACTGTCTCTCTAACGCCTTCTCTGCCTCTTCTAGAGGTCCTCAATTGTACCTGAATAACATCAACATTTTACTAGAAGGACTTCGGTTATCATATGCAGACGATTTTAAAATATTTTGCAAAATAGCTAGATCACACGATCCGAATTTCTTTCAAAGGCGAATAAGTGCGTTGTAGTTTCATTCACAAGAGTCAGAGTCCGCATATCTACGACTATTCTTTGTCGGGTGTTCGTATTAGTACAAAGAGCCTGGTTAAAGATCGAGGGGTGATCTTGGATTCCAAAACGACATTCAGTAGACGCGTCTTTTATCTAACGGATAAAGCTTCGAGAAACCTAGGACTGATTTTCTGCATGGCCAAAGATTTCAAAGACGTGTACTATTTGGAATCCTTTATACAAAAAAAGGACAGGATAGAAAGCATTCAACGCAGGTTTCTTCGCTGGGCCCTGCGTCAACTTCTTTGGTTTTTATGCCCTCTTGGTAGAGATGCTTTTTTTTATCAAAACAATCACACAAAAATCAGAGATGTCCCATTTTTTTAATTACTCGATTAACAACTAATCGATTATTTTTTGTTCGCTACGCTGTCATTTTTCCACAAATGAGCAGTTCCACGCAGATCAGCAAATTGTTTCGGATCGATGTTTTTAGAATTACTTGTTGTTTGTTATTGTCATGCCATTTTACATATTTGGTTCCCTAGTTTTGTACACGATTAACACTTGAAAAGGGCTTATGCAAAAATGATACACATCAATAGAAAAACATATATCTTACGAAAGATTTGTTTGATCGAGTTGCGGACAAGTATTGTGCCTTTCAAGAAAAAATATACACTGTAAAAAAATATTTTATTATTTACAAAAAAAATCAATATTATTGAAAAAAATTAATATTAATCAAACTGAATTTTTTTAATTTTTTTTTTTATTTATATTGTAGTTTAGATAAAGTGCTACTCACTGACAATGTATGAATTATTGCAAAAAGTACTGTTTTCCAAAATACTACCTATAGTTATCGAATATCTTTGAAATAGTGTTAATATTAAAACACATTAAATTTACAACAAAAAAGCAAACAAAAATATACACTATTAAAATTATTTTATTATTTACACAAAAAATTAAAATTATATAAAAAAATAAAATTACTCAAATTGCATATAATTGCCGCCGTGAAATGTTGCGAAAACGCAGATCTCCGCTGAATTTTCTAATGTACGCTGTTGAATCGTATCCGTTTGGGTTTAGTTACAAGTGCATAATGATCCGGAAGCCGGACGATCTACGGAAGGAAATTGCTGGTGAAGCACGGAATGAAATACGAAGCGTTAGAGAAAAAGTCCAAGGGATTCCAAAAGAAGCAATTAACGGCGGAAGAGCAGAATATGGTGAGAGCTTTCCAATTATTTAAAAGAAAAAATAAATATCAAAATTAAACTAAATACATGCCAGGTTTGAAAAAAATATTTTCGAACCTGGAAGTGTGTATATATAACCAATATCCATTTGATAACGGTGATGCATACATGCGGGGCTTATTGTGAGTGAAAGTAACCTCGGAATGGGCGTGACTCTCCAGACATTCTGAAATGGGTTGCTGGATCTGCAATAGAGCTATCACCTTCTAACTCCCGGACTAAAGCTGTCTACAATGACCATAAATGCGACATTGTAGAGAGAGTTCTTCCATAATAACACTGCCGGCCAGTGAGGGTTTGAGGGAATACACACACACACACACTAGTAGGATAAAATTAATATATCGCATAATTATAGTAATTTTCACCCTTTTGAGATGTTATTCGTGAGTGTCCAATCTTGAAAATATTTTTAACGAAAACCCCAATTAATTTCCTTAAACTTTGCAGTTCACAGTTTTGCAATCATACGCATGAGTTAAGATATAATTAATTATGAGTAAGATACCGTATGAGAAAAGTGTATTTTCCTATTTGGCCCTATATACCGCTAGCTATTTTCGAAGACCACGGCGGAATAGAAAACAACCATAAGAAGTATAAAGAAAGAGAGAAGTATTAATAATTTCCATTTAATTCCACTATTTTATGTGTCAGTGTCTTGTACTAGTACTCGTATACGAGTATTACCCAAGTAACCTTAAGCATTAGTACAAAGTTTAAAATAATACTAAGTGTTTGCTGCAGGGAAGTGAGCATATAAGTATTTTTTTAGAATTGGACAACTTCTGTATTGTAAGATTAGAGCCCTGGAAATCCTGATGTGAGGGGGCGACTCCGGAGTAGTGGTTAGCATCCATACCTCTCACGCCAAAGTCACGAGTTCAAATCTCACCCCCGGACAAGTCACGAATGACCCAAGAGCGTTAAAGTGACTATAATAAAAAAAATCCTGATGTGAATAACTTCCACCAATCGTGTGCTTAAATAAGTCAATTTTCAAAATAATCATCATCATCATCAATTGCCTAGGGGATACAGGCACATGATTGTTGTTCCAGAAGGTCTCGGTTCGATTCTCACTACCAGTAATTTTCAGTATATGGAACACAAATATTAAAATTCTATAGAAAAGGTACTTGGGTATAATAAAGAAATCATGAATTATCATATTTAATTCGTTTTGTTTCTGGTCTGTGAATGACGGGTGGAATTTTATTAGTCAAACAGCTCAATCTTTTGCAATAAAAAAGGGAAAAAATACCCGGGAATGGATACGGAAATATTTGACGTTTCTCATACCAGCCCTAAGTAAGCATTAAAAGTGCTAGTGCCGGGCTACCATGGCAGCACTATAAAAGCCCGCTATTACGCCTTTTTTAGCATTATAGCTGCCCTATATTGCTATATTAGCCCTATAGAGCAGAATTAGGATTACGTTCAAATGCTTACCGGTTACTTGGGTAGTACAAGACACTGAAGAAGTCTGCATCAGACCTACGAGTATCTCGAAAATAACGACTTTGGGCAATTTAAGCACTAAGAGCTTTTTTGTTGTATAGTTAATTTGTTTTAATCCAGAGGGCGACTTTTGAATACCCTCTAGTATAAGAATTTAATTCCTTTGTCTTTTGTCTCTCTTTAACAGTTTTTGTTTGTCTTGTCCCCCCGTCTCGATGAGTCTCATCGTCGCCCACTGGTCACCATAGCCGGTCGAACTCCAGACGAAACTAGAACCACACTACCGTTCATGCTGGCGACAACGCTTTGATGAGACAACGAAACCTTACCCCCAAGCCTCTCTAACCTAGAGTAAGCAATGTACCTCTCGAACCTCGGGTAAGCCGCGAGTATTCGGCCCAACTCCTACTAGACATAGAATTAAGTGAATTTTGTTACAAACAAAGAACTATGAACTATCGGCTCCGTAAAGCTAACGCGATTGAGCCTTCCAAATAAACGAACTTGTAAAAATATGTTTCTCTATTGATGTGTATCATTTTTGCATAAGCCCTTTTCAAGTGTTAATCGTGTACAAAACTACACGGTAAGAAAAAAGTACCTAACGGCCAGTTCACTTTTACCTACTTTTGACTAGTTTGTCTCCTTTTCTCCTTCTAATGTTGTCAAAAACTGAGGAGCAAAACCACCCAACAGGGGTAGTAAAGTGTGGGAACCCAACGTTGAGTACAATCATATTTACCTACTGTTGGGTACAACTAACTTACTTTCGGATTGAAAGCTAGTGGAAAATTCCATACGAATTGCACACAAGTAAATGAAAATTACTTTGACCAGCTTTACCTACTTTTGGGTTTCTGCACTATAGTGCCGAGATGAGTGAAAAGAACTTATTTTTGGGTACTTTTTTCTAATCGTGTAGGGAACCAAATATCAAGAGCAAATTTTCATTATGTCGTAAGTAACATTCGCACCGATCCGAGAAAAATAAAGTTTTGTTTTGATGACCGAAAAGTTATTCCTATTTCCAATTAAACACATATAATCTCATAGTGATAGCAATGTTTAACATATTCAGCCGGGTTTCAATCATACAAAGGCAAATCGCTAGCTTTCATGCTACGAAATACTGGTTTTTGAGTCAAAAGTTATTATACGTCGTTTGGTGGCCCCTATTGTTACTTAAGTCAAAGTGTATTTACCAGGATATTCGGGAGAATTATCAATTACGTCTCCTTACGTGCAGCCCATTCATCATTTTAGGACCACCGAAATCATCTTAGCAACAAACAGTTCGATTTATTCACTTGAATAATGAGAAAGCGAAACGACGAAAGTACACTTTTCACCGAGGGGGACGACTCTATCTACGATGCAAAAAAGATTGTGTTTTGCTGTGGCTAGCTGCGCGCACGCTGAGTAGATAGAAAGAAGATTGATGACGATTCTGAAGATTTCCTGCAAAAAGATGATGTAGATGCAAGTAGATGCGACAAATGAAAGAAGATTTTTCGAAGATTGATTCGCTAGTGTGAGATTTGTTGAGTATCTAAACTTGAGATTTAGATGTGTCGCCCCCCTCGCTTTTCACGGGTTTCTCAGTGCTGTTACTTAAGGCAAACGGCATCTCCATAGAAATCGGATGACTTAAGTAACATCGAAAACTATTTTGATCGAAAGGTGATTACGTCAAAAAGCAATTCGACTGGTAAATAAATTTAAAAATGGCATGTGATCCTATATTCGGCCAGTATATAGTGTAATAGCAGGAGCATCGATTGACACTGATAGCTCGACTTTGTTTACCTTTGTTACATTCGACGTAATGAAAATTTGCTCTTGATATGTAAAATGGCATGACAATAACAAACAACTGTGTAAAGTTTCAACATAATCGTAGAAGGTCGATCAAAAAATTAAAAAAAAATCGTCATTTGAAATGGAACTGCTGAAATAAGAGTGCAGCGCATACTTGAAACGATGGGTGATGATAGGCTTTGTTAATGCACCACCAACGTAGAGTGCGCCACGCGAGTTCGAGAAGAAACGTCAACCAAAGCGTTTGTTTACATCAGAATAACTATTTTTCACAACGCAAATTAAAGAATTTTTCATAACTTTTTGGCGAGATGGACCGTGATCGGTCTGAGCCGTCCAACATTCAGGACACAGCAAAGAAAAAAAGCATTTTTCATTCAACATCTTGCCAATTTCCATCGGTAATAGGCCTTTTTAATAGAAACTAAATGATCGATTCAACCTCTAGTGGTGAATAGAATAACGTCAAAAAGAGTGTTGTGAGCATAAATTTTTGCCTTGAGACATAGGAAGCGGAACACTTTTTTACTTTTCCTGATAAATTGATTCATCTGAGATGCTGCAAAACTTAATCTACAGTTGAAAAATTTAATTCTGTAACGTTTTTGAAAAGATCCTGCTGGTGTTCAGGAATATTTTTGTTGAGAAAAATGGATAGTTAGAAAAGTGCCTTAGTGGTTATGATCTTCCGGATTTCTTGTGTGTGAATAGTTAAGGTGCAAATCAGTTCTGATTTGTGGATTTGTGATTTTTGACCTTCTCCTATTCACCACCAGAGGTCGAATCGATCGTTTAGTTTCTATTAAAAAGGCCTATCCTCTGGAGAAGTTAAAGCTTATTGGCAAATCAAAGTTGGCACTCGTGGAGAATAGACGAACTATGAAAGTGATGATGGTTTTAAAAATTTTCCACGGAGAGCTATACGAGTGCAATCTTAAAATGCTTTTATTTCGAAAATGGAGCATTGTATTTAAATCTGGTTGTTGCTACAGTTGTAGAAAAGCTGAAATCTATGCATACATCTTAAAATCTGAAAAGAAATTATTTCAGTGCTAACATTTGAAAACGGCACAAAAGCCATTTGTAAACAAATGGTTTGTGGGCCCTTTACTCACTACTTGAAGTACACCCACGCGACACAACAGCAACATCGGGTAGGGGAAATTTTCCCCTTCCTGACGATGCTGTTGGTTTGCGTGGGCGTTCTTCGGGTAGCGAGTAAAGGGCCCACAAACCATTTGTTTACAAATGGCTTTTGCGCCGTTTTCAAATGTTAGCACTGATTTTTTCTATATTATATATCTATTGAGTAGTCCTTAAGTTTTCTACTAACGTAGCATCAACCAGATTTAAATAAAATGCTCCATTTGTAAAATAAAGGCATTTTAAGATTCAATTCGTATACCTCACCGTGTAAAATTTTGAAACCATCATCACTTTCATAGTTCATCTATTCTCCACGAGTGCCAGCTTTGATTTGCCAATACGCCTTTTTAATGCACCACTAACGTAGAGTGCGCCACGCGAGTTCGAGAAGAAACGTCAACCAAACCGTTTGTTTACATCAGAATAAGTATTTTCCTTAACGCAAATAACAGCATTTTTCATTCAAAATCTTGCCAATTTCCATCGGTAATTGTCTTATTGTACGATTTTCCACAAATCTGAAATGATTTGCACCTTAACTATTCACACACAAGAAATCCGGAAGATCATAACCACTAAGGCACTTTTCTAACTATCCATTTTTCTCAACAAAAATATTCCTGAACACCAGCAGGATCGTTTCAAAAACGTTACAGAATTAAATTTTTCAACTGTAGATTAAGTTTTGCAGCATCTCAGATGAATCAATTGATCAGGAAAAGTAAAAAAGTGTTCCGCTTCCTATGTCTCAAGGCAAAAAATTATGCTCACAACACTCTTTTTGACGTTCTCCTATTCACCACCAGAGGTTGAATCGATCGTTTAGTTTCTATTAAAAAGGCCTATTGGCTAATCAAAGCTGGCACTCGTGGATAATAGAAGAACTATGAGAGTGATGATGGTTTCAAAATTTTACACGGTGAGGTATACGAGTGCAATCTTAAAATGCTTTTATTTTTCTAATGGAGCATTTGATTTAAATCTGGTTAGTGCTACGCTATGTAGTAGAAAACTTAAGGACTACTTAATAGACATATAAAATAGAAAAAATAAATTTCTTTTCTGATTTTTGGGTGTGGACATATATTTCAGCTTTTCTACAACTGTAGCAGCAACCAGATTTAAATAAAATGCTCCATTTGCAAAATAAAAGCATTGCACTCGTTTACTTACCCGTGGAAAATTTTGAAACCATCATTACTATCATAGTTCTTTTATTCTCCACGAGTGCCAACTTTGATTTGCCAATAGGCGAATCCAATAGAAAGTAAGCGATTGTTTCAACCTCTGGCGGTGAATAGGGGAACTCTCAAAAGAGTGATGAATTTTCACTGTGAAGCATAGGAAGAGGACAATATTTTCACCTTTCCTGATTAATTTATCCACCGCAGGTGCTTGAAATCATCATCCACGTGGAATATGTTGTTTTCTGTATCGGGTTTGCAGTGATCCGGCTGGTGCTTCCATATATTTTTGATGAGAAAAATTAAGATTTATATAGTTGTACCATCGGTTATGATCTTCCGGATTTTTAATGTGTGGTTATTTCAGCTCTAAATCAGTTCAGATCTGTAGATAATCAAAAAATAAGACCACTCCCGATGGAAATTTGCAAGTTGTGCAATAAAATGTACATTATTTTGAGTTTTTAAAATCGTCATTATGATGTAAACAAATGGATTGGATGACATTTCCTCTCAAAATCGGCTAGCGCACTCTACTTTGATGGTGCGTGAAAAGAGCCTATATCGGCATGATATAACCGATTACAAATATTTCGACAGTGAGCATGCATAAGGGCCTATACGCGATGATCGATTCTCTTCATCGATTTTCTCTTTGCATTGCTACAGCTAAGCGAAAAAATTTTGTTGAATTTATTCAATGTAGAGTTGTAACAGGTTGCATTGGCTATCAAAAGCAACAGCAAACGCACCGACAAACGTTAAATCTAGCGAGTTATTAACAAAAGAGAAAATCGATTAAGAGAATCGATCAACGCGTATACGCCCTTATGAATGCTCACTGTCGATTTTAATTTTCGGTTCGTTAATCGATTAATCGATTATTCGAATAAACAGCGGCCATCACTAGATGAATGTGAAACGTCATTTGAAATATAAGGACCTTACATAAATAATGATACAATTTGAAAGGGACCGGGGTTAATCACAAATTAAGTCCCCACGGTAACTGAAATAAACACGAGTGCTGACCGGTTGACGTCACTCTACCATAACATTCCATACTGCGAACAGTGAGATTTACGGCACTGCCAACAGCTATTTCGTGAAAAAAGATAAACATTGCAATGAAATACGAACACCACTAAACATGTGCACATTTCACTATAACCAATAAGCCTGTTGGCCTGGGGACCTTAAATAAAGGACAGTGAGCATGCATAAGGGCGTATACGCGATGATCGATTCTCTTCATCGATTTTCTCTTTGTATTGCTACAGCTAAGCGAAACAATTTTCTAGAATTTGTTCAATGCAGAGTTGTAACAGGTTGTATTGGCTATCAACAGCAAACGCACCGAGAAATGTTAGTTCTAGCTAGTTATTAACAAAAGAGAAAATCGACGAAGAGAATCGATCATCGCGTTTACGCCCTTATACATGCTCACTGTCGAACTCATTAATAAGATTGCCCTTCCGTTGCACAGTGCAAACTGTGGAATTCATGGCATTCTGCGAGTTTTTAATAGAGTATTCTGTATTTTTGATTTCTGTTTTTCCCGTGAAGCGTTGAAGAATAAGTCAAGACGAACAATTGAACTCCATTTTGTAAACAAACCTTGTAAGGCAATTTCGTCAACGCCAACCAACAAAATGAACTGGTAGGGGAAATTCTCCTCTACCCGATTGTGTTTTAGGTTTTTTTTCTTTGGATTTGTCTTTTCAGACAGGCTAAGACCATTACATGTGTGTTTTAGGTTTGCGAATATAGGATTCGGTTCGCGAGAAAATGGTTGTAAGGCCATTTTCTCGCGAACCGAAACCTATATTTGTTTATAAAATGAGGCATTTTCAATTGTTGGTCTTGAAGTTTGTGAATGATTTTGAACGATTTGTGTAATTTAGGCTAAATTATTTTTATCATTAGGGCCCTGTGCGGTATGTTGATAGTATAACCAAATAAGTACTTTGTTTAAATGTTTGCCTTGAAGTATGAAAAAAAAAACGTTGACATCGAAGTTGAATAAAACTGCTTCAAAAGATCTGAATCCCCTCAAAGAAAAATATGGTCTCCATAAAAAGTTTTTAGGTGCTGCCCAAAACATGAAAATTAAAAAAAAAAAATCCGTACTAAAGAATCGGGTGTATTCAAAAAATGCATTACTAAGCCTGTGAAGCTGTAATCTCAATGTAAAATTTCACCCGGCGATTAAGGGGAGATTATCATTCAAAATTTAAAAAAAAAAATAGATTTTTTGTTATTCCATTTTTTGAAAGGTATAAGTGTCTACTACATTGTTTTGCAAAGGTATTTCGATCCGCGCACAAGAAAAAGTTTCTACAGGCCATTGTTAGAAGCGGCGTTTAGGCCGTCTTGGGACGCTCTCGGCTCTTTAAAAGCGATTATCTAAAAAAATGATTTCATACATATTTGACTTGGACCCAGAATTCTGAAAATTTGGATAGAATTCAGAATATTTTTATTATTTATTTTAGAGGTTTTAAACAAATCCAGGATCTGCAATTCAAGTCTAACTTGAGAACTTTAAAAATTTAGCTTAATCCATGATATCCGAGATCATTGAAAAGAAATCCTAAAAACCAAAATATAAAAAAATAAAATATTCAAGTAAATCTTGAACATTTTTCGTTATTCTAGAATCTTGAAACAAATTTGGAATGATTTTTTGTACTTGAGATTTCGATTTTTTTCCTTAAAGAACGGGAATTAATAGTCGTTTGGCATAACAGTTGTATGACATAATGGTCGTTTGGCATAAAACCGTGAAAAAGTGATATTTCCCAGAATATGAAGTTTCCCGGAAAAACAGTGGACAGAATGATACATTTGTTTTTGCTTTATTAGAGACACTTTCAGCCTTGGGCTGTTCAGGAATAATACATTTCCCGAAATTTATTTTCACAGAATATTTTTTTTTCGCAGGAGTTCCATTTCTTAATAATTGTTTTTAATTCAATACTCAATGAAGTAACCATTCCCATCTTTATAAAAGTATTCAATAACTGAAATATTCGCTTCTTCATTGCAATATTCTAAAATTACGTCATATTGATCAAAAGTGCCGTTTCCATGCTAAATTTTTTTGAAAAATTTCAAATATGCCATTTTGAAAGTTTAAGAGATTCAAAATGATCGAACTTTAGCAAAAAACAAATGTGAATCATTGCGCTTTACAAACGCAAACAATTATGCAAAGTTTCATAAAAATCAGGGCAGGTCGACTTTTTCCGATTCGTCATTAAGAACTGCATAATAAGTTTAATTTATCTTCCATCCACATATTTAGCTAAAAAAGTAACGAAAACTTGTCATAACGCATATTAAACAAATTTAAAGACAGTTAAAATGAGACTTCGTTTCAACTCGAAAATCAACGTTACTTTCATTGAAAGGGGTGAGCAATGCAAAGACGAGACAATCCACACACAGCGTGCTACATTTCATTTTCGTTTGAGCGCGATAGACTAGCTAGCGTTATAGAAATGATGCATTAAACGCGTTGCATGAAATAAAAAAAAAATGCAAGTTCCTTTTAGAGCTTCTAAAATGTAGATCCCTGACAACACCAATTATATCCCAACAACGACAGCCTTGTTAATCATTGTCATAGCAAAATTTTGACAGCATTCTAACCACTTGAACCAAAGATATAGCGATAGTTGTGCAATTCAAAAATTTACCATGGGTATAAGCCATAATCTCCATACACATTTCAAACCATTGTTGCACACTTATTATTTTGGGGTTGTGAATCAAACTGGAGAGTGGTCTTGATGATTGAAGATACTCTTTTTCAAAATGAACCACCCTAATTTCCACGGTCCATACAAATTTTATTTTGTATGAAAATTCGGTACAATTGGTGTCCGTTTTCTCTAATTGGTGGTGATTAGTGAAGTTTGCTTGAACTGGGAATTGCATTTGATTATTTTTTTTCTTAGGAGAAAACACGAATTTGAGGAAATCCTAATAAGGTGAGGAAAAATAGATTAGGAATTAAGTGTCAGGCGGTATTTTCTTCAAGAAGGATGCAATAAAGTTGTTCACAAGTTTGTTGGACGCTAAGCGGTACCTATATGTATGTTACTATTCCAAGAAGAAATCCCGCTTAGCGGCTTTGTTTTACACATTCCGCTTTGGTACCCATCATTAAAACACAATCTCAATTTGTTCGTGCCATGTTAGCAAAACCGCATCGGTCGGTTGGTACCTATCCAACCCGACCAGTCAGCCAGCTAGCCAGCGGTGCATAATTTTGTGGTTTAATTTACTGTAAATAAATGCGGTAATTAATATTTTTACAGCATAAAAAGTCATGTATAGGCATCACGTATGCAGGGCGGCGATACGCACTCTTCTTGCCGACAGCCGACAATATCACAGCCTCACTAGAGCTGAAGCACACGTTGAGCAGCTTGTCGAGATTGGAGCCATTCCCAGCTGAGCTCACACAGGAGCCGAGACTCATCATTATCTATCGGGGGGCTAACGTGAATGCGCATATCATAATTAAATGCTGTGCGACGAAGCGTGAAAAATTATATGTTGTGGTACCTAGCCCTTGAAGGCTGGAAGGGGATCGTTGGAGGGATGAGATTTGAGATTGTTTCAGTGTCGGGAGGTAATGAGATGATGATGATATCATAATCATAATGAAGGGAATTCGAAACTGATGCTAATGAATATGAACTCATAATCGATGACGAGGCTTGATGGTGTCGTGCGAAAGGAAACGCTGTGTATGATGGCTTTTCGCAGTGAGCCAGAGCCGTTTTAATCGACTGCGAACTAATTTTTTTGGATTCAATTCCCGGTCCGGTCTAGAAAATCTTTCGGTTTAGAAATTGTCTCGACTTCCCTGGACACTGAGAGAGATGAACTAGCCTAAGGCTAAAAATCTCTTAAATAAAGAATAAAAAAAAAAAAACCTGGACACAGAGTAGCATTATGCTTGCCACACGTAAACAAAACGATAATACGATGATGTTGAGACTTACGAAGGAGCCAGGGATTGAACTAAGGTTATTATTACCGGGTATATTTTTGGAAACCGGTTCGGTATTGTGAAATTTAGGAAACCGGTAATTGACAAAATTTATCATAAATGGAAAATGTTATTCATATTAGCGTTAGCGTTAGCGTTGTTATGATATACTTCGTAGATTGGATACTAGCGACACTCACGTCTCTTCTGAAATTCTCAGTTAGACTACTTTCAGGAATAATGCTGAGGAGTAAACATTGGTTCCAATCTAAACAAGAGTAACAGAAGCATGACTGTCGCTATTCCCGGCCACGCCCATCTTTACCATAACTAGGGATAGGGAAGGAAATGTTGATGTAGTACTTACTTAACGAGAGGCCACCGACTTAGCGACACCCTCATAAGTGCTACGGAGTTGGAGGGTTGGGTAGGGTATTCGGTTAGGATTCACCTCAAGTTGGCGATGCAACCAAAAGTATGTATTGTTTATTTGTTGTTTATTTAATCTCTCGATAGCCGGCTATCGAAAGAACATATTAATTTTGTTTAGTGATAATGAATTTTAAGAGTCATGACGGAGAGCTTGGGATTGATTTTCTGCTCAGTAAGCAAAAACGATCCCTCCAGGGTCATCGAGCATCTCAGAACCATAACGCTTCGCGACAATACTGGACTACGTTTTCGCTTGATATGCAAATAGTTTCCGAGGTTAATGTTCAATATCAAATATACAAATGGTGGACGATTTATTGTGCTGTGGAAGAGCTTGGGGTTCAATCCATGATTTTCTGCTCAGTAAGCAAAATCGATCCCTCGAGGGTCATCGAGCATCTTATAATCCACAGCGCTTCGCGTCAAAGTACGAATATATGCATGAACTATCTATTATTGAATAACTAATATTTACGATAATTAAATGAAATAAATAAAATATAAACTACAAACAAAACGTGACTGCTAAAATCACAAAAAGATATTCTCACAAATATATTTCACGCCACCAGGAATCTCAAAACCATTAGACGTTATAATGATACTCTGCACATGTTAGATACAAGAAGAGGCCAAAAAGCAAGCGTCCGACACACAAAACCCGTAAAATCCACTTGCAGTCACAATCAACGATTCTACGAATCGTAAGCGCTCACGAATCATAAAACCGCTGACTGCGACACTCTGAAAGCGAAATTGACAGGCTCTATGCGTCAAACACCCGCCCTCCAATCTTCTCCAGCATCCAACAGCACAAATCTCCATTACAACATCTAACGAATTCAAAACTCCGAAAATCACTCATCTATAGCAAGTGAGTGGAAGCCTGCCTACCTTTCTATTAGGCCTGTGGACATGCGTTAGCTTCGAAACTTCTAACCAAACTGGGTAAATTTTCAGATCACAAAAAAAAAACTTGAAAAAAACTTTCATAGGTAATTACAAGTAAAATAAATATTGATTATTTTACGCAAAAACGAGCAAGTAATATTAAATCTTTTGTATCGTATACTAATGCCAATTGGCTGTAACAAAAATAATATGCTAAAATAAAATAAAATTTTAATAAAATGATATGCAAAATTTACTAGAAGATCATTACTTTATTGGTGAGAAGTTTCTAATAAGCCCTCCCAGTTCCTCTGTATACAGAACAAATCTGATACTATAATCAGAATTTCTCAGTCTGCATGAAGCAGCCGATTTCATCAAGGAAGTTCTATTAACAACCAAGAATTAATCGTTTGAGGTATACTGAAGCATTAAGAAGGTGATATGTGTCACTATAGGAAATCATCATCGTTGCAAATGTAAAGAAATTAAACATAACCCTTTGCTTCAGTACCGTCAACCTCCATGTCCATGGGGAGGGAAATGGAAAATGTTATTCATATTCAACAAATATGCAACCGATATGATTGAGTCTTTACAGCATACATCAAGTCACCAATCACGTTTTGAGATAAGGTTGATATATAAATGATATAAAGTTCGGAAGCCCTTACATCTCTTAATGGGCTATTAGCGCGCTTCTAGGTTACTTGTGATGGGAGTTAATTGGTTCTAAGCATAATATTTAAAGCAGAGAACTACTTCGGCCCACGCGCCTATTTTGTGGCTATCGAGCAGAAAACATCAAATAAACCAATGAGTCAATTATGCGTTTGATACGATACTATTTTCAAAAGCTACCGAACCAAGTCAATAAGAACGCGTGATATGAATGTGACCGAGCCCATTTTTATCATACGATAAGCCGAAGTGAAATCAACGGAGTTTCAATGCATTAGGCCTTATTAAGAATCCGTAGGTCGAGTTTGGGTCAAGAAGCAGTGTTATATTTTTAACGATATTTCAACAATCTGTTAAATTTGATCAAATCTTACGGTATGAACGGAAAGGTAGATAAATGTAGAAGTCATATTAAGTGAAAACAATCCATTCTGTGAAAAAAAATCGCTCGAAAAATAGAAGAAAACGGTGGGTTGTGCTTAGTAGGCCCAACATTCGATTTAAGCCCTATAAGCACAGACAAACAGACGTAACTCTTCATTCTGGATCATCGTTTGTGCATTTAACGATTGGGTTGAATGTTATCGTTTCCACGAACTACTCGCCGCAGCGCTGGCATCGGATCACTTTGACGTTTCTATATATTCGGATTTTCTTGCATGCAATATTGTTTGCGAATCAGCGAGCAAGCTTGTTTTCCGCGAGAATTGTCGAGTAACGAGATGTCGTTACTGCAGTCCTATGTTTGGCGGTGCTATGGTTTGAAGATAATTTTATTCAAAGAGTTACGTCTGTTTGTCTGTGCTAAAAGGATTCACGGTCCTGGTGGTGGAAGTTCGAAAAAATAGTGTAAATTTCTGTTCAATATGATGCATATAAATGGAGTGCCACATATCATATAAGTTTACATTATAAATCATGTAAAGTTCTGAGACATTTCATGCAATGTTGCAAATATTGTGTACAGAAGACATTGCTTATAAGTTGCTCGTTTGCGTGAAGTGAAATACATGTTTACGTGATTGAATGTTTACAGTTGACAGCCATACACTGATTGCGAAAGACGTGTTACTCTTGTTCTTCCATGGATACTGTAAGTTAAGCAAAGTTTGAGATCAAATTGAAATCTAAATTTGATGTTGTGATTTCGCTGATAATGATTACTCAGGTTGATGTCGTTTTGGTCGTTTTAACGGTTGAAATATCACATTTGAGAGCAAACAAATCTTCCTGTGACATCACACTGAAAACTATTTCTGCTATCAGTGAGAGCAAACTAAAAACTTAATTTGATATCCATTTTTCCTGTTGATAGCAACACAAGTATTCAATTTGATGTTATGCTAAGGCCATGAAAACAAACCCGCAACAACATATTTCTGAAGAGCAAATGTACAGCAAAATGAAAACAAAATTAGGTATCAACGGCATAATGTCCCTTATACCGTTCTAGAAATGTTCGTTCAAACATAGTTTTCGTGTAGATTTCATAGATTGAGAGATACAAATCAGAAAAGAGGCCGTTATAGTTAAAATTCACAAGACAACAGAGTCAACAAAAGTTTCAATTAGATTGACATAACATAGTTGCACGACCGATGACTGTTTCATTGATAGATGATTTTTTTAGAAGTATGAATCCTCAGTAAACGTGTTTTTTTTTTTTATCAAAGGCAAGTGTCACTCGAGCCATCCAAAATGTTGGTTATTTTATAAATTGCTGTGCAAGAATAACCTTGGTTCACGCTCAAGAATCACCTAAGTATTCTTCTCTGTTATGTCTTAGAAATCACCTCAAAACAGTTTTGCAGTGTCGCTAGAATTATTTATTATATTAATTACTTTCCTTCAACATTTCCTAGTTACACTAGGCAGGTTTTGAAATTCTCTCAGAAATTTATTTGAAGTTTTCCTATTAAAATTAGCTTAAAATGATCCTCAAAATATCTTTGGAATTTTTT
Organism: Ochlerotatus camptorhynchus; assembly: GCF_037179485.1. Taxonomy (NCBI): domain Eukaryota; kingdom Metazoa; phylum Arthropoda; class Insecta; order Diptera; family Culicidae; genus Ochlerotatus; species Ochlerotatus camptorhynchus. The sequence goes on from NW_027040666.1 coordinate 2,293,805, forward strand.
TCAGAATGTCTTCGAAACATTCGCCAGAATTCCCATTGAGTTCTTAGCAGGTTTTTCTGCTCCTAAAAATTCTTTGTATTTCGTATGAGCGATTATTTAGAACTCCCTTCAGTTACTTCACAGAATCCTTCGGAGCCTTGTTGCAATGGAACTCAAAATTAACGTTAGTTTCTCCATAGACTTTACAAGGGGTTCTACTCAAAATTCCTTAAAAATGATGTTCAGAATTACCATAGAATATTTATAATAAGACATTGATTGGAATTATCACTGAATTTCCATCTTCAGGATCTAAAAATATATGAATATAATATTAACAAAATAACCCAAAATTCAAAATAAATAAAAAATTTTAGCACAAGATTATTGAAATCTATCAAAATCGAAATCTTAAATATCTTTCATGGTCTGTAATCTTCAAAGAACCTGAGTCCGATATTTAGAATTTTTTCCTGGGTCTGGATGGAAAAAGTTCAAGTACAGTTTTATTACTACAACTCAAAATTCTATTTTTATTTTCTCAAGAATGCTTGTCTTTTAGGATTTTACTTGCAAGTTTAGTATATTCTGAGATTGGGAAAATTAGTTGCCATCTTCGAGCTTATCCTCAATTTATACTGTAGTTGGAACAACAGAAAAATTTAAACGCTCTTACATACCTCATAGCGGCTACGTTCATTTTCTTTAAAGCATATAATTCGAGTAGAGTTTAGGTAAATAAAATTAAAGTAAAATTTCTACAATTACTCGAGTAGCCTCTTTTTATGATATCGAAAGTTATGGCGCTTTTTCACCAAGAAAACATTTTAAGGCGAAATGCTGTAGAAAATTTATTTCTGATTGATGTGTTGATCATTTCCAAACACTAAAAGCGCAATATCGGAAATAAAATTGATATTTCAAGATTGCTGTAGTGAAGCAAACATAGGGTAGAAATGTCATGAACAATTTCATAATATTGTCTGAGATTTGTTCTATAGGAAATAAGAAGTGGTACTGGAAGTCAGCCATCAAGTCCTTAATCATTCAAGTTACCGTTTATGCTTTTTTTTATTAGTTGAGAGGGTAAATTAATAGCAGTGATATTTACAAAACAAGTTGTTTGAAAAATCTGGGAATACCTGGAACATATTTAAAATATCTGGAAATTAGCGTACTCCGTCTGTGCATCTGGCAAAATACAATCTGGAATGCTGGCAACGCTGCATGTCACTGAAAGATGGGTTTATATGACTATTACATTAATAAATGCGAAATAGTTCTACAAAAACCAGCATGAAATACATTGGTCAGCGCCATTTCTATCATGTTTCGTAAGAATCTTGAGACCTGTAGCTGAATTCCGGGCATAAATTTACCCGTAGAGAAAGAAATTTCAACATATACCAAATATGTAGAAATTTCTTTCTCTTCGAAGAAATTTTTGCCCGTAATTCAGCTGCTTGTATTATATTACATGTATTATTGTTCTCGGTATTCATATGACAGTCAAAGTTCTTCACATTCATCACATAGATCTGAATTCCTCGTGACTCCCAGGCGAATCATCAGCATAAACATTTTCAAGTACCTACATCCACGAACATACTCAAAGACACTATTAGAGAAGTCCGAGAAAGATAAACAAAACATTTGGAGAAGTACACGAAACGTGCATTACGCTGGAAATAATGTCAATGTAAATAATTGTTTATCGAGTTTGAAATGTACCGATAGATGGATGTACACCGCGCCACCACTTGGCCGAAGATAGCTTAGACTTAGGAGGCCCAAAAGACCGTTGAACTGTTCCTAACCTCACCCCCTTCCCATAAGCTATTTATTGCATTGCATTGTCGAAAGGATCCGACCGACGGATGGATCTGTGCCGAGAAGAAATGTTTCTATCTATCTTGCGTCGACTCTGGAATCTGGGTGCTGGGTACTTATACCTCTATATAGGTACATGTATGCTTATCTGTTTCCCCATATAGACAACACGTTAGAGATAGTTGGGAAAATTTAAATACCATTAATTAACACAAACCTTTTCGGAGTTGTCGGTGTTGCCTAATGAATTTTTCCCCCTTTCCGCTTCTCCTTTGTGCCGAGCCGAACGTCTGATGGTTGCTGCTTTGCGCGTAGAGTGTTACAGGTCCACAGTTTGTTACTGGCCGCAGGTCGGAACTTTTAATCTGAATAGATTTTTCTTTTTCAATGTTTAGAAATTGTCGGAAAAATATACACTGCACTTGGACTCAAATAGATACACAAACACTCGGCGGAGTCGTTTCTACTTTCACATTACTGTTGCATTGCACACTAAGTTGGGCTGGAAACTCGTTTCTCTGTTTTCATGGATAGATGTAGTCTTTGCTCACGATCACTATAGGTGAAATATACAATGACAGAATGCGTTCCAGATATTGCTTCATGTTGGCAGATTTTCACTATCCTCGATTGGATTGCCAAATGAGTGATGTATGGCAGACTACCGTGGTTGGAAGGTTTTATTAAAATTATATTTATTTATATTAAAATATATAGTTATATATATACTCAATTTTCCCAGACTAACTAAAACTCTTAAAGATCCAGGACTAATCTTTCAAAATGTGTACCATGTTCAAATTATAGATGATCCCATGTAACAATTCAAGCTATATATAGGTGTTATAGCATTCTACAAGCCTAAATCATGGTCTACGGAATTCTCATAAAAGTAAAACAGAACCATAAAACGTAATACTTGGGATATTACGCAATATAGTCTGCCTTGCAACGAGCACTTATGAGACTAATTTTCTCTGCAAATCAGATATATGACACAGACACAATTCACGCACTGCTACACCAAGTGATCAAAAGTTCAAATTGAATATAGTGGCTCAAGCATTAAAGAATGTTATAAAGTTGGAATCGATTTACAAGAATAACACTTATTTTAATTAAAAATGCATTGAAAAATATTAGGACATTCCATCAATGCATCCTGAACATGTGAAATTCTCTCCACACTTTTATTATGAACATGCGAAGCCGCATTTTTTTCATGTATTTGTAGGTTTTGTTATACATGGAAAAGAAACTTATTTAATTACTGTTTCATGTACTAGTTGCATTAATTGTACAAATTAGCTAACCTTAATTTAAAGCAATTAAAAAACAGTCGTATTATAATGGTCTCGTTATTACTTTTTCTGTGATTGTGAGATTATTACATTTTTTAGGAAAGTTATATTGCAGATGCTTATAGTACTCTATAAGACCTTTCTTGGCATATGTTGGTTTCCTTAATTAGACCAATCTTCAAAAAGATGCAATGGATACAAAATTATCGTATCGCGTTACGAAACTTCAATGATGATCAAAAAATCTCATACTTAAATAGGAAAATGCATATTTTTCACAGTCTTCTTATAAAGCAATCAATAAAGGAGCATTTTTGAATTACATCACGTTTGAAGAAAAGGGCGAGAATGTGAGAATTAATTTTATAAATACGGGATAAGTGATATTTCTCAAGTAGTAAAACAACATCAAGTCATTTTTATACTGGAAGGATATAGGTACCAAGCAAAACAATCCGCGTTATTTCAAAACGTATCGTAAAAAACCACGTTATTTTAAAAATCGTTGTAAAAAACAGCGTTACTATAAAAATCGTCGTAAAATATGTTTTTTTTTTTCAGAAATCTTCGTAACGAAAATTTCAACTCTATTGGTCACCAAGGTATTGACTTCATGAATCAACTTTACCGAAGATAGTAAGCTTCGATATGGCTCGCTAAAGATGTTCGCTCAAGTGCTGACATTTGTTTTTTTTTACGTATGACTACGTCTGTGATTTCTATATGGGGGTACACTTTGTGAAAACCGAAAATGGAACATTTAACAAAATATGAAAGATTTTGAACTTTAATAACTCAGCTACCCCTGGACCCATTTCAATCATTTTATCACCAATTGATCAGATATATTCCTACACATCTGTTAAATTTAACACTTTATCATTTTTTTAAATGTCATTATTGAAAATTGCACGAATGTGCAACTGTTGCTTTGGTGATTAAAATTATCACTGATAGCCTGCGAAAAGCAAATTCCCTAACACAGATTTCAAAGATGGATTCCATCCGGTCTCACCAAACGGTGTTTATTCAATCACCGCCGTGTGAGTGGTGGTGTTCTCCAGTACACAACGAAAGGCTACCTACAAGCAGCGGGCTGCAGCCCGCATGAGCATCCATTTAAGGAAGCACCGCTATTGATCGGAATCAGTAGATCTTCGTGAGTTTCTGTTTGCCATCTATGTCAAGCGCGTCATGCTAAAGATTTTAAACAGAGAGAACCCCGCGCAAATTCCTATTCCTACACAAATCACAACTCCTGCTGCAGTTGACAAATAAGATTTATTATATAAGACCCCGTAGTCCTGCGTCACCATTGCGTAGAACCCCATAGGGCTGTCCCTTGTAGTTTTTTTGACTAAGTCCTTTCCCTTAGAAAAAAAAACACTTAGATTTGGCTCTTCAACCGCATTATTTGAAAATTCGTCGTAGAAAAACCGTGTAAAAAAGACTACAGTACAGTGGCGTCCCGTAACCTCACTTTTTATCTGTGCGCCAACTTTCAAAACCAGATTTAATGCTATATTCATGCTCGAATCGGTTGAAAAATACACTTAATCTTCTTTTCCTTTATTTAACGTCGGTCTCTGTTCCGCAATCTGGTGCCAATCACCGACGGACATCGATTGCCATCCATTGACGGCAATCGAATGTGCAGGAAGGCAGCTTTCACACCTGCGTAGGATATCGCACCCATTTAACACACATACACATGGGCCGGGACCAACGGCTTTACTTCCCTTCCGAAGGAAGACGTGACCAGAGATTTTTATGCCTCAGAAAAATCCCACCGACCTCGGCTGGGATTGAACCCAGACCCATCGGGGTGTTAGAAAGCAGTCACGCTTACCACTACACCACCGGCGCCGGCACTTAATCTTCTAGTTTACTCGATATCTATCCATTGCAAGCAATATTTTAATAATTGTTTATGTTTTGAGACACCGTTTGGAAAATTCATGAAAATTTCTGCAAGATCGCACATAAAATTAACGCTTAATTTGGCGTAAATTTACATGATATTTCGTGTAACTTTAAGCGCAAAAACGATTTAATTAGCGATATTGTATGTAAGCTTATAAACGTTATTTATGCCAACTGTAGCTCAAAATTAAACGAGGGGAGATTTTACGCGATAATTAAAATTCAGTTTTTTTTCTGTGGAGTTGGTGCACAGGTAGATTGAGACTCGGGAAAACCACTGCTTCAGTGTAATGATAAAAATTCTTTGCAACCTCCTATGAAAAGCGGTTTTGTGATGGTCTCGGCGGGAAACTTCGACAACCCTACTTCCCTGGATAAACTATGCTTCTTCTTCTTCTTCTAGGCTGTTTACGCTGCTGTAGCGAGCGTTTTGTCGGCTCTCAACTTAGGGTTCTAGATGCACTACCACAGTTATTGGTTGAGAACTTCCGATGCCAACACCAATGCATGAATTTGTATATTTTGTGGCAAGCACAATGATACATGCAGTGGGAAGTCGAGAACTCGGTATACCCGAGCAAAGTAAAATATCAAATTGATAACAAGTTCTATTACCCGGTTATCACTTTTTGATAACTGAATATGTTATCATTATGGTTGAATTAACAGCCAACATAACAAAAATGGTAACAAAAAATTGCTCGTTGGATTTCACAAAAATAACTAATTTTGTTATCATTGATAATATCTTGATAATAAATTCTGTAAGCCATACAAATTTATTCCATACATTTCAAATCATGTTATAATTTTGATATCAATGCCTTACGCTGATAACTGAAATATGATTAGGGATTAAAAGCACTATTTTTTATTGTTTCAATGCGAATAATATTTAAAGTTTTGAACTAACCTTTCATCGTTAATAAATATATAGTGAATTTTTCATGATAACAACTGATAACAAAATTGATCAAGGCTGATAACTAAATAAGTTATGCGATAACAACTGAAAACAAAATGATATCTGGGATAACAAGACTTGTTATCTAGATGATATCGGGTTGTTATTCTACTTTGCTCGGGTAACCCGAGCAACGTTATTCTACTTTAAGTAGAATAACAACCCGATATCATCTAGATAACAAGTCTTGTTATCCCAGATATCATTTTGTTTTCAGTTGTTATCGCATAACTTATTTAGTTATCAGCCTTGATCAATTTTGTTATCAGTTGTTATTATGAAAAATTCACTATATATTTATTAACGATGAAAGGTTAGTTCAAAACTTTAAATATTATTCGCATTGAAACAATAAAAAATAGTGCTTTTAATCCCTAATCATATTTCAGTTATCAGCGTAAGGCATTGATGTCAAAATTATAACATGATTTGAAATGTATGGAATAAATTTGTATGGCTTACAGAATTTATTATCAAGATATTATCAATGATAACAAAATTAGTTATTTTTGTGAAATCCAACGAGCAATTTTTTGTTACCATTTTTGTTATGTTGGCTGTTAATTCAACCATAATAATAATATTCAGTTATCAAAAAGTGATAACCGGGTAATAGAACTTGTTATCAATTTGATATTTTACTTTGCTCGGGAATGTATTCCCTCCATTTATGCTATTTCTCTGTTGTCCTTCAACCAATTCAGCTAATTACATTTAAAACATCAGCGTACTACCCACCGCAAAAATGGAGAGATTACATTTTGGCTGTATATTATCAGCTATTTGTTGGCTCATAAGCCTAATATTAGCTCTATATGCCTAAAGGGCTTATGGATCATTCTTATGATTGTATACGTATTTGTAGGAATACTTTCCAGTAAAAAATGAGTAGTCCAGCCAAATTAGCGGAAAAGAAATTGAATTGAGTATCTCCAATAAGAATGGATCTAACTTTGTATGAAACACATTTTTGCTGCATTTAAAAAAAAATGGCGCCTTGAGATAAATGACGATTGAGATCAATACAAATGTCTTTCTTAGAAAAAAAAAATAGATTTCCTTATTAAGGAGGCTTTCAGCCTACGGCTCGTTCGACTCCATTTCAGGGAAGATGCCAGAATCATACATAAAGCAAAAGTCACATAAAATAAAATAAGGATTCAATTACAAGTGGTCGAGTTGAGCACCCAGAACCACATCGGCCACACCCAGACGTGTTACGGGTAGTCACTGAGAAGTTGCTAGAATCTGATACAGACCAAACCGAATCACATGAGAATTCAGTTATATGATTATTGGCAGTCATAAAACATTTGTTAAATTTTCTAGGTAGCTTGCAAACTAACCCTTTAATCCGAATTGAGCCAATTCTAATCACATTGTTCAAAAGTCTAACATCATTGAGAAATAATCTTGAAAGCGTCTTCTGTATGATTTTTCACCCGGACGACAAAAATTAAAATTAACAGTCTTTACCCGAGCAGAGAATGAAAACAAAATGAAAACTATATATGTCCATGTATGCGTTTCGATATTAGTAATTTCTTTTATAATAAACAAAATAAGTAATAAATATGTTATTATAACTATGGTAGGATATATCATGACATAAAATTCAGTAATCTGAATGTTTTGAAATCTATTGGTTGATATTAAGATTCAAAATCAAAAAATGATATCAATAAGTTTTCATCTATTCAAAATATAAACAAACCTATATTTCAATCAGTTCTATCGATATCTATTAGTTATATCGATTTGTAAATTCAATTTTCATTAATATCAATAAATGTTGTAAAATATAACTGTAAAAATCATAATTGTCTTTGTGATGTTCATTAAGAAAACAGCAAGCATCCTGATTAACTCGTAAGAAAAATAATAGATTTAAGTGATACATGTGGATGCTCTTTTTATAAAATATCAAATTTTGATTTTAATGATATTTTTTAGAAAAAAACAAAATAATATCAAAATATGTATTAAACCGAAATTTAAAAATAGAAAATCAAAATATGTTATCAACATGATTTCAAAAACATAATTTGACACCATTTCGATAGTATTTTGATATCCGATTTTGCTCGGGTAGACCTTTTCAACATTTTTTTTTGGGAAAACAAGTATACAAATACACCAAATTAGTGCTACAGTAATGACCCGATTTTGTCAGCCCCCCTTTTGAAAATATTTTCTAATGTTCTACGAAACCCATTCGCTTTTTTATTGGTCTTATTGCACCAAAGTATACCTTAAACATGCACCTTGAAGATTAATGAGAAAGATTTGGACTTACGGTTATGTGAACTTATTGAAAGATAAAAGTCTGATGCGAGGAGGGGCTGACAAAATCGGAGTATTACTGTATTTGGAACTCTGACAGGGTGCTTTCAACGACTGGTCAAGTTGGTGTGTAATTCATCTTGGATATATTGTACAACATCAATCTGCTTCTTTTCAGCAACGTCTAAAATAGAACGTGTGATTTTGATAGTCTCTGTGTCTGAGGATGATTGTTTTGCTGCATAATGTGATATCATGAAAAATACATGACGAATAATACGAAAAAATACGATAACTGTTTTCTGTGTAGAGTTCTATTTCACTATCACTGAAAAAGGGCAATCTTTTGCAATAAAACACTTGGGATCATGTCCTTATCATAAAAATTAGGCGCATTTTTTTTTATTTGTGCTGTTGTTTTACTAAGAAAAGAAAATTTAAGTATGTTATACAATTTGATATAAACAAAAAAAAATAGTAAAAAATTCTTTTAAGCATTTTACCATCCAACACCGAGTGCTAAATATGAGGACATAACTGCAGCTTTCTTCTAAAAAAAAAACTACAAGGGACAGCCCTATGGGGTTGTACGCAATGGTGACGTAGGACTACGTGGTCTTATATAATAAATCAGAACTCATCTGACAAATCAAACGGCCCTTTTCAGGGTCACAAATATTTTCTGGCATAAGAGTTAATTTGAATTTCTATCTTCTCAATGTAAGTCTTCAATGCATTACGTGTAAATATGTACATCATTGACAAATCTCAGGTCTCAGGTATCTAAACGTCATATCTTTGAAAACAACGCGAATGAAGAAAAGAGACCTACTGCGTCAGAATCTATAATGATTACCTGAGTTTTGTCAAAAAAACGAAAATATTTATGCTGTATGCTGCAAAGAGTAGGCAGTCCTGCAGTTTTGTGTCAACCATATGATATGATCACCATAAATACTTCTTTTTACGGCTACTGCTGGACACGGGTTGACCCGGTGGTTGGAAAGGCAGCGAACTTTGCTACGAGAAATGGGCACTCAGAGAGTCGGTCCAGTTGCTTCAGGATTAGAAGCTTGATGGTTCAATTTTGCTGGTTCCAGGAATTTCATTCATGCCAAGTTTAGTAGAACTCCTAAACCATCTCTTTTGAAATTAGTTATTGGCCCTGAAAAGGGCCGTTTCAGTTAGGGAAAATGAACGAATATTAACCTCGTCCCTGACGCTTCAGAGCGTACACTACGTACATTGCGGTACACGGTACACGGTCTTCCGCTTTGCGTCTTCAGAGTAGGTAACAGCGTCACGAATGACGTTTTCCAGCACACCTTCAGCACACCTCGGGTTTCCTCGTAGATCAGGCCGGAGATACGCATTATCACGACGAGCCTGACGACGGTCTGGGAAATACCCTGTAAGTTATCATGCAACACCTTACGATGCTGGGACGGGTCTGGTATTGAACCCCGACCTTCTGCTCAGTAAGCAGAAACGGTAACCACTGAGCTACCGAGCCTCGTCGTAATGCTACATCGACATGTTTCGCCTAGAAATGATTATCTGATGACTGTGTTGGGAAAGCAGCATAAGCATGTACGTAATTGGTTGATTTATTAGTTAATTCGACGTTTTTGGACAATGCTGGACATTTACCACTTTTTCAATAGTTTTTTGTTGAAAATCAACAGTCGAAAGCATTGCTCATTGATCGATTGGTGATAAAATTATTGAAATTGGACCAGGGGCAGCTGAGCTATTAACGTTGAAAATCTTTCACAATTTTGTTTCATGTTCCATTTTCGGTTTTCACAAAGTGTACCCCCATATAGAAAACACAGACGTAGTCCTACGTCAAAATAAAATAAAAAATCGAAGAGGTCTTTGAGAAAATTAGCAATTACATTTTTAAACGTAGTTTAGCAGTGATTTAGCTGTCAGTGTATATTTTTTACTTAAACATCATTCTATTACCTAAAACATTTTCTCTGGCGTCATTTTGATTAATTAGACCGTTTTGAAGTTAAGATTTTTTTTATGAAGAAATAAAACCCTTTTTTACATACGCCCTTACAATAAATTAGTCCGGATAAATTTACAATGTTTTAATGGAAAATACCACAAATCTTGACCTGAATTGATTTGTGTTTGAACTAATCCAAAAAGTGCCTTCCGTGGAACTGTTCACATAAGTATTGCCTACAATTTGATGATTTCAAAAATTTATCATGGTCTACCATGAAAAAATGCAGTACCTAACTTTTGCCCCTGAAGAGATACAAAGATTGATTACTGGGCAAAGATAATGAACTACTCACAATATGAAACTTTGTTGAAAGTAAGAAATTTCTAACTCTAAGTTTTGAGATATGGACCGTTTTCATTGGTTACCCCTTTAACATTAGTTTTTAATTATTAACTTTTGATATAATAATGTTTCATGCAAATAATGTTCTAAACAAATGTAAACCAAAGTAAAACTACATGTTTTTGCTGAAGACAGTATGTGGCCAATGCTGAGATTTGTCATTGTCATTGAAATACTTCACGCGATATTCACAAAATAGTTTTTGACATCGTCGCTGGAAGAAATGATTCTCAAAGAAACCTTCATCAAAATCTCATTGAGACAAAGATTCACCTGGTAGCAAAAAGTGTAATTTCGAACATTCTGGGTCACATTATTGTTATCCAGGAAGTTAAGGACATGCTTGTTTACTTTAACGGCTCCATAAAATTGATTTTCATAATTCATTTTATTTTATTTAAATTTAGCTAATAACAAAAACTGCACATGTTCGTCACTGAAAGAATTGTCACTGACAATTGACATGAATTCTCTTGAAGATGACTTTCAGCTCGAAGGAGCGACCAAAGCTGTTTTGTAAATATCGCCGTCTATGGCGAGAATTTGCAGCACTTTATGTGGCTATGTGCATGCCACATCATGCATGCATCCATGCTAAGTTATAGATCTTTTAAACTTTAACCTACTATTGTGTATTATTGTGTTTCAATAAGGTAGAGCACACCCTATATCTATCTTTAATTGTATTACTTCAGTATACAACAGTGATGATCTGCCTATATATACCACTTTAAACTCCGAACTATCAACAATCAATATAAAACTAACGATTTTAAATTTGCTCCCTACTTGACTAGCCTATTAGTTCCAAGCAAATCGACAAACGTACCCCATTCTAGTATAAATTCCAGTACTACACTATGTTTGTTTTGATTCGCTATGAAAGTTTGACAGATAAAATGAGGGGTTAGTGGATTTTCCTATGGTTCGAGGGGTGGGACCGAAGATAGTACCAGAGCTGAGCCAAAAAGTTGAGCTCGTTTCTTCGGGACCTTCTGGTCTTAGAGTTACCTCTATGGAACTATTCCCCGTTGAATTTTCTGCTTTAGATTCAGCTTGTTTAATATAATCTGATTGCGTACAATTTCAATTCCTATCGCAATCAACGAGAGATTGAGCATCACTGAGCAAATACATAATTTATGGAATGCTTGAAAGCATTTCCCAACCACTTTCCTTTGCGTAATATATATCAAATAAAAAAAAAAAAACAAAATATACCTAGAAATATCGAAACTTGATAGGGATCCAAACCAGCTACATTCAGCAACCGATCTGTGTCTCCAATTTCACTCTTCACGTTGATACCATCAAGAGGAGATTTGCAGACGGAAACTTCCGTCGAATATTTATTTGCAATCGTACGCCACCGACCGGTGATATGGTCCAGGATATTTTTCCAATCAATCAGCTCTCCGATGAAATAGAATCACGACTGCACCACACCGTTCTGCATTCTGTTTATTTACACGATCGGCACTTGAACTGATTTTGATGAATCGCACAATTTGGCATATTGATATCTTGCTTCCAACCGCAAACGCGAAGAAGTCTGCCTAACATCTTTCTCTCTTTGGGCTACCAATCTTCGTTTCTTCTTCGCCCGGCACTGAGCCGGTTTCGTCTATTTCTTTTCCTCGCGAATATATATATTTTTGTTATTTTGTTTTTAATCGAATTCTGCACATTGCGCTACGGGTTGCGATGCCCACTTTACTCGTATGGTTCTTTCAGCAGATCGTTAAATTAAGCGATAATCAGTGTGCTGGGCACTCAAGAGGTTCACTCCCCAGTTATGTGCAGACAGCCACTCTCCGGGGATATCACGGCTTGAACAGAAGGGCTTAGCCAGTAAACTTGTTTGCTTTTCTTCTCAGCTTTAACATTCACAGTTTCACTTAACCTTTGATCGCTTGTGTTACCATTTCACTTGTATGCTCACTGTAGGAAATTATGATTATCTTTCAATCTTTAGCGGGCTTCAAACCGTGTCAACTTGCATTAAGTTATCAATCAATTGATGCTACACGCGAAGATCTTCAATTGGAAAAAATAAAACAAGAGATTTCAACACCAACACCAGAGGATCTCTTATTTATCCCAGAGCTGCAACCGCTCTCGAAGCCGAAAGTGCGCCCAAACCGTTCGGAAGTCAGGAATGAACTGATTCGCTAATAGTGACGCTCTCCAGTGCAAGTTCTTTTTTCCTTTCCGTTCCACTGATGGGGGTTGGCATGGACTGAACATTATTCTCCCGCCACGCAGTAGATGCCTATAAGGAGATCCCTACACACAGCGACCAGCGAGGCAGCATGAAACATGGAATAATTGGCGGGTGGCAATGATGGAGGAGAGAATCAATCGAGATAGCGGCGCTCAAAGGAATGGCAGCAAGCCATGAGAAGGATGTTGTACTGAGAGAGAGAGAGAGAGAACTGGATCGTGCTCAGCTCACTGACTGCGACTGGTAAGGTGCTGCTGGTCTAAGCGGTTCAGTGCATGTTGTCAATTCTTTCCACCACGAAGTGCATTGAGAGGCCGAGAGAGAGAAGAGAACGCCTTTCATTGGCTAACTTTGGAGAGAAGTGATCATAACAATTCTACCACCTTCCCACTGTTTGTGGTTCAGGAGGTTGGAGCACATGCCGCTTGCGATGGAGTGTGGGTGGTGAATGGTAAGGATCAATCAACCGTTGATGATACGAGCTGTTCATGCAGCAGTAGACATTTATTAATATTCGATCAAATCGAAAATAACAGATCAAGCATATCATATAGGATTGAGCCAATCACGATACATATCTTTGTCTGAGTCGTTGTTTTATTATTTTTGGCATTAAAATAATAAACATGAGGGGGATATAAAGAAAGGGATACGCTATGTTAAAAGTGTCTTTAATAAAAAGTCAATGTACCTAAAATGTTATTCCGTTGGACCATAGTTTGGGATCTCTAGTTTCAAAATCTGTGTGATTTAAAATATTTACTCAGAGAAAATTTAATTTTTCCATTGTTTTAATTTTAAAAACTATTCTGCTATTAGTGAGAGCAAACTGAAAACTCAATTTGATACATTTTTTTCCTGTTGATAACAAAACAAGTAAGGCAATGAAAACAAACCCACAACAACATATTTTTGAAGAGCAAAAATATTTTTTTTCAATTGCATAAACTGAAATCAAATTAGGATTTCAGTTTGATCAAAACTTGATTTCAATTTGCTGTCATTTTAATGCTGTATTTTGCTCGGGTAGAGAGTTCCGTTAGAGTACGGCAGTGTGAAAAATTGAATAGAAGTTGAAAATGAGCGAAGAGCCATTAATTCAGTACAAAGTCATGTAATGACTTTGACTATGAATGTCCTAAAGACCATTCTTTAGCTAATGAATTATCACACTAAAGCTTCATGTTAAATAGCATTTCCAACCAATTCTGAAAATCACAAACTTCGCGTATGAAGTAACATAAAAACACTTTGAATGTAACAAAGATGAGAGTTTGACTAAAAAAATTGAAAAAATATAAATTTATTTTTTGGGCTTTTAAATTCAGATGCAAGGTCTTAGGTGTGTCTAACTGTTCTTTTTGCCATTGTTGTTATCATGGCTACACAATTGCAGTTTTTTTCAAGTTTTGTATCATCATAGTATATTTTAGGCGTATATTTCAATTCAAAATTTAAAAAAAATTATAATGCTTTGTTACGAGTGTAGTGGGTTAACTACCCTATTTCCAGCCTACTAAGCACTACCCGCACTTAGTCGTTCTTAATGTAGCGTTTTCTAGCAGCAAACGGAATGTTATTGTTACTGATGGCTTCCAAATTTATTTACCTTTCCATACGTACCATAAGATTTGATAAAGAGAAACCAATCGTTGAGATATTGTCAAAAGTCTAACACTGCTTCTTGACGCCAAACTCGGCCTACAGATTCTAAACTCGGCCTAATGCATTGCAACGCCATTGAAACACCAATAAATTCACTTCGGCCTATCGGATGAAGATAAAAATTGATTCGGTCGGAGCGCTTCTTTTGTTTTTGGGAATAATGGGTGCGAACCTTCATATCACGCGTTCTCATTGACTTCGTTCCGTAGCTTATTAACTAAAGTATCGTACCAAACGCATAATTGACTTGTTAACTCTGAAATCAAGGATTTATTTGAAGTTTTCTGCTCGATAGGCCCAAAATAGGCGATTAGGCCGAAGTAGTTCTCAACCCTAAGTGTGAGTTCTGTGTTTTAAAAAAGCAAAACAGCCGATACCCATTCATCAAACCCAGAAGTCAGCAACTTTTTAGTTTAACCAGATTACAGTAAAAATGATCAGATTTATCCTAGCGTTTTTCCTGTTTTCCATTAATCCATAGCTCAGCATTTCTTCTTATTGAACCAATTGTGCGTGAAACTCCCTTGCTAATTCCCAAGTCAGATTTTCTTGATGTGCAATATGCACATGGATACGTACTATTATTTGTTATAACGCCAGCCAAAATGTTTATAATTTTGAGATCAATTGCAATAAGGTTAGATTACGATAATGTGCTTATACATTTAAATGCATTGTATCATACAGGTAACAACGGCTTCCAGGGATTGAAGCTGAAGATTTGTCCAGATATTCGAAACGATATAGTAATTTTTTAGTTAATTCACCAGAACTTTCATCCATATTTAAACGTATTTTGAATGATCTTTGGCTTCCATCTATGCCGATTTTAATTTGAAGGACACACCTTCAAAATAGAAAGCTATTAAATTCAAATGATTAACAGACAATTATCATACAATTACCCTTCGAACACGGTAATATCACAACTTCTACAAAGTATTTTAGGATAACTCAGACTATTTTTCCTTGTAATTTGGTTAAAATGTTGCTGACTACAGGGTTTGATGAATAGGTTTCGACGCGCACTTTTCTATTCTCCTCGTGCCTAGGCATTATGATTTTTAATTTTCAACTGAAACATACGCCTACTTTGATGATACAAAATCTGAAAATTCTTCAATTTTGTAGCCATGGCCATGACAACAGCAATGGCATAAACAACTCAGTTAGGCGCATCTAAAGCTTTGCATCAGAACGTATAAGACAAAAACGACAAAAATTGACAATTTTTGCAAGTTTTTTTTAGTCTAACATTTAGCCATGATCCCGTAGAAAGAAAGAAATTTAATGCGTAGGGGAAATGACGGCTTCGGCATGACAGACTATTTTCGGCAACACAAATTGAAACACTATTTTCACTGGATTTTCTTACGAAAACACTTCGCTGAATGCATGCAAACGATTCTTTATGCTTTCAGCTTCAATTTGACTATACTTTTACCACTGAGAAAAAGCAAACTAGCAAGGTTTTCTTGAAATGCAACACACGCACTACAAATTGCAGCTGATTTCGAGTTGCCGATAATAGACAGCAGATTTACATGCACTTCAAATGGAACGGTTGCCGAAGAAAAACTGGTTGCCGACAATACTCGCTCTCACTAGAGAAGATTGGAGCTTAGTAAAAGCGTTTCAAAACAGTTTTTGACAATTCTTTCGACTGAAATTGTTAGAGCAGCTGGCAGCAAAAGATTGTAAACAAACCAATACTGCATATGTGTGCGTTCCTTAGAGAAAAAGGCTATAGAAAGAAGGACGCTGCTTAGGTTGCCGAGAATACGTAAATTCCCCTAATAGATTTGTAATATCTTGTTCCAATAAATTTAGAAAAATCAAAATATATGTTTACGCTTTGCAAAAAAAAAAACATTAGTAATGGAAATAACATATGACCTATGACATATTTTAAATCACGCAGATTATGATACTCGAGGCCCCAAACTATGATCATACGCAATAAAAGTGTAGGAACATATACTTTTATAAAAGTCGCCTTTAATCATAGCGGGTGGGGTACATAGGCATTCCTTATTTTTCGAAAGTAATAAATTTTATGGATTCCACATCCTTAAAAGTTCGTCTTAGTTTGAAAACAAAAATACCAAAATTCAGAGTCGGTATGTTGATGTTTAGTGGTCTCCCAACGGATCTACAGGATAGGTAGTATATGCAATCATCCGCGCAGTCGCCATAGGTATCGGTGAGCCACTAGTGGTTCACGGTATAACAGATTGGCAAATGTCATTTTACGAAACTCAATTGGTATGAAGCATGAAAAGTTACTACTTGCATAATCAGTAATTTACGGAGGCTTTTTCCACCATTTACTATTTTTAGGTACACTTAAAAAATTCTGAATTTTAACAATCCCGTAATATCTCCCCTCGTTTAATATTAAGCTAAAGTCGTCATAAATAATGAAATTGTTTACAAGGTTGTATGCAACACTGCTGATTTATACGAAATCACGCTTAAATTTACATGAAATATCGTGTAAATTTACGCTATTGCAGAAATTTACATGAAGTAAGTAGTTTCAAAGAACTCAGAAACATAAATTTTCGCAACAATCATGAACCAACAATGTTCCAATATGGAACTTTCTTTATGAAGTCTTATATAATAAGCAGTAGATTTAGCAGCAATAACTTAACATGCTCTCTCGGCGTGGTTATTCGTGCCCTAAAATTATTAGCAATTTATTGACCTTTATTTATATATAATTAGCTGGTTCATCAAAGCTGTGCTAATGTTGCCAAATTAGAGACAAGTTGTCTGGATCCTTAGCATAGACATCTACTGCATGAAGGTTAGACTGGCCACCATTTATATGGGAGATTTTTCTAACATTTTTTTCAACGAGCCAACCCTAAGATTTGTGCCATTAGGTGAGAAAACCACTCTCTGAAAATTTCAGCTCATTCGGATGAAACACGAACTGGTGATTTTGGCTAAAAGTTTACATATTGATTTTTTTTTTCGAAATGTATGGAGACATAAGATCCCTTCACTCTTTCGTGCATAAAATTTAATCAGCAAACCAAGGTTGCAAAGACTCATTTCAGCTAAAATAATGTTTTTCGGAATAATAAAACCAAAAGATGGTATGATGGCATGTTTTACTTGTAACTTACAAGAAGAGGTTACAAAGTATGCATTGGAAACATAAAACTTGTAAATTTTGCTTTCTATGAGTCACAATCAGCGATTTGCTGATCGCTGAGTGAGTGAGTGAGTGAGTGAGTGAGTTTGTGAAAAATCGCTGATTGTGACTCTCATGAAGTGAAATAAACAGGTTTAATATGTCAAACATATTCTTTGCAACCTCTTCTTGTATCCTACCAATTCAAAATTTGATCATGGCATCTAATTATTTCATAATTTAGAAAAACATTATTTTAGCTGAAATGAGTCTTTGCAACCTTGCAGCAAACTATTTTAATCTCAGAATTTCAGCACATTTTGCTTAATCTATAAAAACAATTTTGCTGAAGACAGCATCTTGATTCAAGTTAATATAAAGGAGATATTCATTTTTGAATTTATATGTGCATTTTGTTCGTATATTGTGTGTGTGTGTCATCCTCTATCCCTCATCCAGCCGGGGGCGTTGTACAAGTAGAACTGCGAATAATTTGATCGAATCTCATGCTCCGTAATGGTGCCCTTTATGTTGTGAAGACTAGTACTTCAAAAAGGGTAACTTCTGAGGCAAGACAGGGTGTCCTCAACAAGTTAAGGGAACAGGATGCACTAAATGTCCACAATAGGTACAGCAAAACATCACATAGACGCCCTTATTCACACTAACTACTCAGGGGGTAGGAGGTCAAGAAGAGCCACCGCCGCCAACTAAAGCTTGAACCGGGTACCTGGGACTCCCACGATATACCCGCGGCAATGGTCAGCAGACGATACCCTAGGCGTATTTAGTATGTAATATGTTTTATTTTGATACACAAAATGTTTGAAGCCATGCGTCATCTAAACCATAATTTGCATCACCACAAATACACTTGTCAACAATCTTCAACTGGAACGTACTCACCAAATCACTTCACCCGGGAGCGCATTCCCGATGCTTCCACGCATATTTTTCTCTCCACTCCAACCCCACAACAACCAAATTTCACTTTTCTTCACTTTTATTTTTCAAGTCACTCCGTGCACAAAAGCAATGCACATCGCAAAACCCTAACAATAGATCAGCGTCGTTCTCATCACCGCGTAAATAAACAGAAATAAAAATTTTCACTCGCGATGCCACAAATTTCTGGTCCGGGAGAAACAATCAAACCACGCAGCGGCAAATCTTCTGATGCTTGCAATTTTGCAAACATGATGAATCATGTTTTCTTTCTCGATTCTAAAACTTCTCGGAAATCGAGAAAACCACGACTCACACACGTATAACTGACACGTCCGGGAGGCAGAGTGCCAGCGCTAATCCGGCAAATGCAGCCGAAAACTATGAAAGCGAATGCACGCACAAAACAGGGAACAAACTTAAAACACAACCGTATCCAAAGGCGTTCGAAACTCGACTCCTATGTGCATTTTGTTCGTATATTGCAACAAAATTCAGATTACCACTAAAAAATAAATGTTCATATTTTCCACAGGCCAACATCCAGATTCTTGTCAGTAGGTGAGATAACCACTCTCTGAATGTTTCAGCTGTTTTTGAGGTAACACGGACTGATGCTTTTGGTTTAATGTTTATATAGGGGATTTGGTTGAAATTTTCATGTACGAAATGCTCATATACATTCAAAAGCGAATATCTAAATAAAACTAACCGGATTCATAATGCAGTCTTGAGCAAAGTTGTTACTAATTGTTTGAACTACAAGTTTTGACAATCTGAATCAAATCGAGAATAAGGAAACTTTTTTACGATCAATCTTACAACCAAATGAGCTAAAACATTCAGAGAATGGTTTTTTCATCCAAAGACACAAATCTAGAGGTTGGCCCCTAAGAAAATTAAAACTTTTATTTTTGTGGGCCAGTCTAATGAAGGTGTGTCTTTTGAGAGTTTTAACCTGTAGAAATGCTGCTCAGGATTGAGATAGCTTGTCTTTAATGTTGCTATACCAACAAAATGATGACGATTTATAAACAAAAATTAGACCAATTGGATCAATGAGGCTCAAATGAGTTATGTTAGAATACTTGCAAGGATGTTGTATACAATAAAAACGAGTGCCGTACCCAAGTAACCATAGGCACGTTATTTCGCTTTTTTGGCTATATACGGGCCTCATCAGAACTTACCAACACTGGTATAGCCGTTGTTTAGCTGTATATAGCCAAAAAGGCGAAATAACGTGCCTATGGTTACTTGGGTAATCCGGGGGCAAATTTATCTCTTAATAATTCAAATATAGAAATTGACAATCTGAACTAAATTGACAATCTTATGGTATTAAAATCAGTAGAGAAAAATGACTCATGATTTCATGAACACAGCGTGTTTTCATGTTGTGAAAATACACCATGAATAATATTCATGATATCACGAGCAACTTTTTCGTAACGCAGCAAACATTCCCAAAATCATGAATTATCTTAGGTGAAATCATGAGCTAAATTCATGGGTTTAACTTTTAACCAAAAAATGTAAAAATAATAAAATAAAGCATCAAACTGGATTCAAACCAAGAACTCTGAGATCATTAAACCAATACTTAACGCTTGTAGCGGTCTTGATTCCACTGCATTATGAAATCATGAATTTCCATGACGAAATCATGAATCATTGTTACGATTTCATGGGATGGCAAGTTTTTTCAATTCATGATATTTTATTCATGAAAATGGAACCGGATTTGTTTTCGTGTATGATGTCTCTACCGATTACTAATCATATTGAATGTTGTTTTTATTTTCAGCACATTTTTTAGGTATCAAATTTGAAAATATCAATATGGGGTGAAATTGATCAACCTCTCAAAAGACGTTCGAGTAATTTTCTACTAACTATTCATATTGAATTTGTGTTCCCTGAATCCAAATCTGATGCTAAAATCCTTTTTTTTTGTTTTTCCCTGATTTGGTTTCCGTCGATCTTGTTTTCCGTGCTGAGCACCAATGCTACCGACGCCAGGGAGGTAGCTCCCACGCCTAGACCCTACCTATCGACCCATCAACTCATGAACCGGGGACCAACGGTTTTACTTCCCTTCCGAAGGAAGGCGTGAACAGAGATCCCGGCGGCGCCGACTAGCATTGAACCCAGGCCTGCTGGGGTGAGAGGCAATCACGCTTACCACTACACCACCGGCGCCGCTAAAATCTTTGTCCGAAGTGTATTTTCAGCTGAGTCTACAAAAAAGGTTTCTTGAAAATCATAGTTCCGTCAAGGTCAGCTCCTGGCTCTTCGATACTGATCAGAAGAACAAAAACACCTTAAATTCACCATTAACTAATTTATACTTTTACTCACTCGTTCTGTCTGTACACTAGTGGAAAATAATATAAGAATCAGAGGAATTCTATAGCATGTGGAAATAAATACAAGAATGTATGTCATTGTCGAAACATTATTTAGCATGTCAACAATTATTGTGCCATCAAAATAATTAAAGAGTTAGTTCAAATAATCATTAAACTTCATTTCTAAAAAGTTATAAGCAGATCCAATCGGTAGAAGTTAATTAATTAATTTATCTTTATTAGGGAGGCTTTCAGCCTGGGGCTGGTTCGCCTCCAATCGGTAGAAGTTCTCGAACACCACAAAAATCATTAGTTGATCAGCGATGATCATATAGGAGATACATAGGGGACAATGGTATACAACACACCCCCTGGGCACAACGCACCAGCTGACTTTCATTTGTGTTTTTCATGGCCTTTCAGGAGCACTTCTAGCATAGCATCTGAAATCAAAATCCTACATGATAAATCCTAGAATTGGATTAAAAACTCCAAGAAAATCTCAAAATAAAATGAAAAAGTGCGTCCTAACCCGGGGGTGCGTAATGTACCGTTCTCTCCTACATTTAGGCGATTACCGAGATAGCTTCTGTGTATCCATGTCAGTTAAAATCAATTATCAAATAACTTCTGCCGATTGGACTGCCGCAAAACATTGCAAAAATCAAATTCAATAATTATGTTTTTGGTTATTGTTGGTTATCGCTTATCATCCTACGATTTTTGTAATTTTTGAGAACTTCTAGTAATTGGATTTGCTTAAAACTTTTCAGAAATGAAGTTTAATGATTATTTGAACTAACTCTGTGATTTTGGTGTCAAAGTAATTGTTGACATGCTAAATAATGTATCGACAATTACCAATTCCCCATACATTTTTGTATTTCCGAAGGAGAAAATCACAATTCCGTTCATTTGTTATACGTACATGATGCAATTGGTTCTTTCTTAGGCTCATATTGTAGAATCATAATGTGGCTTCCAAACGTACATGACTTAGAATTTCTATGATTCTTAAAATTGGGAGGAGTCATGTGTCCTAATATTAATTTCCACTAGTTTAGTGTGGGTAGATTCTGCAGCGGATTCGGCGGCGGATAAACGGTAGGTTCCCAGTGGATGCCGGTGCTCGAAAACGATTGTTGCAGCGAGGCACGGCAGATGTCACGCCGGGGCTCGGTTGGCTGATCGACGGTGGTCTCGCAGGAAACCCAACGGATGCTTTGAGGTGGTAGTCGTTGGATTGCCGATCGATGCTTGCTAAAGGGGTGCTGGGTCGACTAAAGGATTTCAGCCGGTTTCCAATGGATTTTTAGTCCGGGTCTTGATGGAAATATGAGGGTCTGGGAATTTCGCTACTGGATTTAATTGGGTCCTACCTGGCTCAGTATTTGGCGGTATTTATGGGGACTCTTTTCACTTCACTACTTGTTAAACGTTTGGTAAAACGACCAAAGTTCAAGAATTTGTTTCGAACTTGGCAGATCGATGTATCTCGCGCAATAGCTGAAGTAAAAGAGAACCTTCTATTCAGTTTAACTCAGAAGCTTCTCCCTTGACCCTAGCCCATTTCCAGATTCCTCGCACTTTTCCACCACCCCCTTGTTCAAACCGTTGATTGTAACGAAATTGTGTCTGAGAAGAAGTTTTAGAAAATCATTTGAGCTTCATAATAAAAATATGAAATTGCTTATAGTTCCAATGTACGATATTTTTATTTTTTTAAGCTATAAGAAAAATAATAGAAGTTATTCTAAGATGGAGAAACTTCAAATAAAAAAGTTCCTGGAAGAAAAACTTTTTATGTTTTTCCCCAATTCTAAGTTTCAAAATGAATTAGCACATTATAATAATAGATTTTATGTGTTTATGTGAATTAGCACATTATAATAATAGAATATGATTTCTAAGGTACTTTCAAATCAAAATGCTCTCGGCGAGCAACTTCCTAAATGAGCTCTTTTATTGTTTATTTTTACATCGGTATATTTGAATATTTTGTCTCAAACATTATTCTGTACATGTTACATTTACATTGTACATTATACTTTTTTTTTCGATGAAAGCTACAAACACGCCCTTGACTCCATTCGAATGGTATTAGTTTCTAGTTGACTTAAATAAAGCTTCAGGCCTATTAGTTGGAATCTAATTTAGTTAAAACCAGAAATGTAAAGCTAAATTTTTAGCTTATTGTTCCCCGCTAGGCAGGAACAGTGAGACAAAGAACCTTGAACATTGAGACACATGTTTTAATATAGTCAAAAAAAATGTTTAGACCACACCTTAAATCATATTTGAGAGGTCGTATGGGAATGCTCATAAATTACGTCACGCTTTTAGTGGGGGAGGGGGTTTGAAAACCGTGACGATCCATACAAAATTGTTTAAGGTCCATAATAAAAAAGTCCTTTGCAAGAGGGGGATTTAAAATGGGTCTTTTTCGTGACGTACTTAATTGACGTTCCGTATATAAAGAATACTTTTTACCCATCTTACAAAACAGTTATACTGGCATGTCTCACTGTTCCCCACAGGTATGTTATATGAAAAATAGTGAAATAGTGATATTAAACCAGGGGAACGACACATGCTCATCCAGCATCATCCCACAAATACGCATTCTCATCCACATCAACGAAACAAAATTCAGAAATTTGTGTTTATTCCAGATATCCCTTTTATATTTTTATATATCCCTGTCAATTTTCTCCACGATATTCTGAACATCCCTGTTTATCTTTCTGTCCACGGAGATGAAAAACTACCCAAAATTAAGTAGTTTTCCCTCAATTCACGGGTTCAGCCCAATAACCCAAATTTGAGTAAATCGCATATAGAAGTTTTCATTTATCACCAGCAAAAAAAAATAACTTACTCTAAGTATTCTACCCAAATTAAGTTTAATGCACGCAAATTTGAGAATATGCAATTTACTCAAAAATAACTTTGGGCTGAACTATACCGTTGGGTCGAATCTCTCATTCCTTTTTTGACAACAATACTTGCACTCGTTATTGCTAGAAGCTAAACTCAAAATTAAGTAAAAAAAAAAAAAACTAAAATTTTGGGTAGTTTTTTTTTTAAATATTCTTATGTCTGTTTGTCTGTTGTTACAGTTATCACGTTGTCAATGAGAGAAATGCCGGACTCAAATAGCCTGGAATCCAATTTCGACAGATGAAAAACATGAACAATGTTGTGAGCGAGGTTGTGAGATTTAGGTTCATTGCACACATTAATTAGTTAATGTTTATCAAATTTGTGTATCCCTATAAAACCGGTAATTTCGGAATTGTAAATTTCGATGGTATTACCGGTCTTCGGTAACGGTAAACTGGTACTCCAAATTCTAAACACTAACCACCAAAATTTAATAAATAGAGCTTACTTTATAATCTGTTCTTGTAACATAAAAGAACTAATTATAATTATAACATCTAAATATTTCATAATTCCGTAAAACATTTTTTATAGCAAGTGAGGGGAAGTAACCCTGATTCACAACAGTGTGCCACAGTTAAATTTGAAATCGTGAAAATCGAATATTTATTTACATACATATTAGCTAGATGAATGGAGTTGAATAAAAACCTATGAAGATTTGTAGCAGATATCTCCCCTCATTGTCGTGTACGCACACGAATGCATGCTTGTGTTGTATCTGCCGAGCTCACGTGACTGTGTTTATTCTATTCATAATATTTTTGGTAGCTGCCAATGAGAGCACTTTACTGTATATTATACAGTAGCGAAAACCTAACACCGGTAGCTCGTCAAGATCTTCATTAGAGCAATGCACAAGAGCCACTGATGGGAAGCTAGCTTGAAAGATGAGAGCATGATATAAAATTTCCTCCGCCTGAATGGTATAGGTTTACGTTGCGCGTTTAGAAAATGTGGGGAATTTCTTTATTGCATAAACAATCCATCCCAAGTTCGCTAAGGGTTTGCGACCATGCAGGAATGGATTCGCAATTTTTCCTCCTCCCTGTTTGTCTTTTTCCACAAATGCTCTCTTCTGTTCTGTTCAATTCATGGTGCCTCTGCTATTCTTGGATGGCCATCACCGTACTCAGCTGGCAATGTACAATGTGGATACATTTTAAGCCAAAGAGTAGAAGAGATTTCTTTTTTTACATCACGGAGGTAATCAAATTTTATGGGTCTGGAGATTTGAGAATGTGTGGTGTAGAGGTTGAAACTGGACACCTGCGTTAGATGTATGTAATTAAAAGTAAGAGCAAACTGACCGACCTGAAGACATGTTTCGCCTACGATTTGAACAGATCTGAATTTTATTCCATAGCACGTCATCAACTATAATTTCCTTAATTCATCACTTCAATTAAACAATGCCGTTCGCCAGAGAAGAGAACCTCACCTGCCACTAAAGCGTATCTTCTCGAGGGATTTGCTCTTTCTTACCTCAACACATGATGGTAAAGCATTGACATAAAACCAGTCTAAATGGAAACATTAAACTTTCATATAATTTATCCCGGATTAAAGAAGGATTATCCGACCCCTTTTTCATCTGCTCATCCTCTACATAAACGTGCCGCTTTGAGCTGTGATGGGTGCATTTCACGTTGTATGCACTCTTGTTCTCACTCATTCATCTGCTGGGATCCTATATCTATAGATACATGTAGGTACGTTCAGAATGGTTATATGCTTATGATGTCTGGCAAATGTGCCATCAACAACACCACCATCATCAGATTAAGCATTTGGATCACAGTCAGTCTCAGTTGCAGAGGCAACAGCCGTAACTTCATTGCCTTATAATGGTAATCGACTTTCCACGTGGGTGGTTTGAACTTTGCGCACGCACAATAGGCAACTACTGTGGTGCGGAGTCACTCGAGATGGTAGTCAAAAAGAAAATCCACGATCAGGACCAACACCAAGGCTTATGGCCCTTAAACATATTCGTTCGAAAGATAAATTATAAGGATCAACAATTAAAAATGTTATCCTTAAATTAAATTTTAAAGTAAAATAATAAAAGTATCTTAAAGACTGGCTAAATTTATTCATACCAATGAAAAAGTACGGTTAATTCCCGAACTTTACAAAATATTGGCTCAATCAAGCCATTGTAAACATATAATGAGAAAGTCACGAACAAGTTCCCATTTCTGGTCTGGAAAAAAGGCGCCAATTTGTGAGCGGTGTTGAGGATGTCAACAAAGGCAAGATAATGAATGTGTCAAGAACAAAAATTTAAAGTGATCGACTTCGCACCAGCCGGCGGCGGTGGTGTAGTGGTAAGCGTGACTGCTTTCTCACCCCAATGGGTCTGCGTTCAATCCCAGCCGAGGTCAGTGGGATTTTTCTGAGGAATAAAAATCTCTGGTCACGTCTTCCTTCGGAAGGGAAGTAAAGCCGTTGGTCCCGGCCCATGTGTGTTGAATGGAAGCTGCCTTCCTGCACATTCGATTGCCGTCAATGGATGGCAATCGATGTCCGTCGGTGATTGACACTAGATTGCAGGACAGAGACCGACGTTAAATAAAGGAAAGAAGAAGAAAAAGACTCCGCACCACTCAGCTGTGCAGCATTTTCTTATTACTATTCATTTACTACATCCTAACTGGAACTTTGCGCTTGTCATCAACTTCGTGCTCTGTGAGCATTTAAAGCTTGTAATATGTTTGCTTTTATACGTTATGTGAATCACAACGATACTCTATGCCCAGGGAAGTTGAGAAAATATCCTACCAGTCAATTTCCTCGATCGGATCTGGAATCGAATCCATTACCGCTGAAACGGTATGCCTCTCCATAACACACACAACTATCAGAAGGCCCTTGAGTAGTATACTACTGAAAATTCCGACTGAATAAGGTTTTTCATCATAATTATATGAAATCTTCTAAATATACTATCTGCTTTGATCGATTCTCTTTATCGATTATCTCTTTCGTTAATAACTTACCTGAAAAAACATTGGGTTTGACGATATGGACGCTAGATGAGAACCTCGTTTATTAAACTATTGCAAAAAAAAGCGCGAAATATACTTGTATAACCGAGGCTATCAAAAGAGAAAATCGATCAAAGCAGATAGGACGTTTTGCAGAATACATCTGGAACTGTTATCTGATCTCCCAGGTTTGGTGAAAATGGAGCGATTTTTCACATGGAAACGAATAGCAGCCATTCCATAGCAAAACGATATAGACCTTTTTGAGGTTTAATCGTCTTTCTCTATCCAGCACACAGTTTTCCCACTAATCTGTTTCTCTCTTGCTCACACTCCTTCAATGGTGCATTAGTGTGCGCCGATTAAACGTCAAAAAGCTCTATAGTGGTTTTCAGAATTTCGTAAAAAATGGTAGTTTTGTTCCTTATCGACGAAGAAAATCGATCAATGTTACTTAGGACCTAATGCACCTAATAGGTATTTGTCAAAACGGGGTGATTATTTCTTTATGGCAAGGGTACATGTACGTAACCTGGGTCTCATAAGTAGACATCAATTGGGTTACTTTAGGGGTTTGAGGTAATTGCATATTCGTAATCAGCATTACAAACGGAACCGAAATCCAAAATTTCCTCAAATTGGGTACACTGGAACTATTTTAAACAAGTGCTCTAACATTAGCAAAAAACACCAGCTTAGCTCCCCTAGGTGGGACTTTGTATCGAAGCTAGCTGTCAATTTATTAGTTCAGCGTCAAACAGTTAAGTTATTATTTTGATTTAATTCTTGATTTATAAATCGAGATGAAAGTATATGGGCTTGAAAAAAATATCATTGTGCTCAGAAAACGAGACTCTTTCTTATGCATCAAAACCCAGATTTTTTTTTATTATAGGACCCAAGTATGGTTTAAATCATATCTCATAAAATAATTGAAGTGCAAACGAAATTCCACTGTCAACATACGCGATAATATACGCTTAACATTTGTGTAACAATTGAGCACGGCAAATAGTTACTAAACTTACTACTATCGCATGTAAACTTTTCATGAACATGGATTTAATATCAGGCTACTGGTGCCATCTTCTACCCCGTACAGACTATGGCTTATATCATGTAATATAGGCTGTCTTGCAATGAGCACTCATACATGGGATTTCCAGTGAAAACTAGATATATGAGTGCTCATTGCAAGACAGCCTATATTACATGATATAAGCCATAGTCTGTACGGGGTATTAGCAACCGGTGGAAACTAACGATTTTAAATTGGTTCACTACTTGACTAGCCTATTGGTCTCATCCAAATCGATTAACGTACTCCATTCTAGTCGAAATTCTAGTACTACACTATGTTTGTTTTGATTCGTTATGAAA
Organism: Ochlerotatus camptorhynchus; assembly: GCF_037179485.1. NCBI lineage: Eukaryota > Metazoa > Arthropoda > Insecta > Diptera > Culicidae > Ochlerotatus > Ochlerotatus camptorhynchus. The sequence goes on from NW_027040666.1 coordinate 2,322,090, forward strand.
GTTTGACAGATAAAATGAGGGGTTCGTGGATTTTCCTATGTTTCGAGGGGTGCATCGATTAGGTTGGGACCGAAGAGAGTACCAGAGCTGAGCCAAAAAAGTTGAGCACGTTTCTTCGGGACCTTCTGGTCTTAGAGTTACCTCTATGGTACCACCCACCGCATATATGAAACCCCTCCATGTAGACGAGTAGGCCACCCAACTAACAATTATTATATCTGCAGCTTATTTTTGCCTGTATAAGCTACTCTGCCGCTAAAATTGTTTGTAGGGCTGATAGTCTCTATAATAAAGACAAAAACATTAAATAGACTGAAAAACTTAAGGCTCGTACTTTGAGTTCTTATTTTCATACTAGGATTTGTGGATTTTGTGGATAAAATGATTATCTTTATTTTACGCAATTTACCCCTAGCTCCTTCCGATAAGCTTCTCGTTTGGCTGTTCCAGACTGCCCTTAGAATGTAACGTAATTCCAAACCGACATTCTGTGGAAGTCAGTAATTATGTTGGTAAGCGAGAATAAACTCATCCCGAGATGACGCGGCGGCGACGGTACAGTGATGGTAAACACAGCTAATCCTCAAAGCGTATAAACAAACAAATTTACCATATTTACAGCACTTTTTTCCAAACGTTGGCCTGACTCTTTATGAATAATTTAGCCGACGGACGCTCATTGAACTGCCGCGGCAGGAAAAGGGTAAAAGCAAGTGATTTCCCGTTATGGTTATGGGACTGACTAGCTGGTAGAACGGGTCGGTCGGAGGGTGGCACATGGTCGTGGCCCGTTATGCTAAGTAAACAATTGTCTTTCCTTTCCAAGTAGAAAAGGGCTATTCAACTCACACATACGGACGACGTGTATGTGCACGCTCCTGTGCCAAGGATACACCGTTGTTAGGGAGCTAAGCATTCGGCCAAGGACAATCAACCGGGCTGACATTTAGCATATAGCGTAATAGAATGAGGACGCAGAACAGGGAAACCATAAAGCTAATAACTCGTAAAAATAAGTGCAGATTATGCCACATGAAATCGTTTCTCCGGATTGTCGATCTTTCGGTTTGATGGCCTATCCTTCTGTTTCAGTTAGTGTCCTCACATTTGCTTGCATCATTTGTGCGAAGTGGTGGTTGCAAAGGATGCGTGTAGCTTGTGGGGTGATGTCTGTTGATTTGATATGCTTGTGCAAACATAATAAAATATGTAAGTAGGATTTGTGACATCTCCTGCGAAGAGGAGAATTTATTACGCAAGTGGCCGCTCGATACGACATGGTGTTCAGCAGGGATTTGCAACCTGCTGGATAATAAGTTTCTCCAGCAGCACTTACCAAAACCGTAGATGAATTCACCTATCGGTGACACGTTTTTTCCCCACATACAGTAAAGGAGCATGCATTATTTACGTCACGCGAAATTTTGGGAAAATCAACCCAACGCCCCCTCGTCATGTTTTTCCTCTACCTCTACCCTTCACGCACTTTCGCAAACCCCATACCCCTCTTAGATCATGACGTACTATATGGATGCTTCCTAAGTAGGATAGGAAGAAGTGAGTCTTCTTCTTCTTTTTCTGCGCATTTTAAGCTTATTGATTATTGCATATTAGCTTATTGGGTGCTCTCAACTTAGTGTTCTACACCGTTCGAAAAATTCATGTAAATTTCTGCGAGATATAGTGCACATAAAATTAAAGCTAGATTTGGCATAAATGTCTGATATTTCGTGTAAATTTAAGCGCAATATCGCATAAATTAGCAATATTGTATGCAAGCTTGTAAACGATTTCACTGTTTATGCCAAGTATAGCTCAAAATTAAACGAAGGGAGATTTTACGCGATAGTTAAAATTCTGAATTTTTTTCTGTGTAGATATACTTCCACAGTTATTAATTGAGAGCTTTCGATGCCTGTACCATTTGTTTATTAGTATAATTCTAGATAGAGTTGGAATTAAGGCGTAACAGCTTTTGTAAACAATGACTTTTCCCGATGATTTCTAGAGAGTCGAGGCTCGCCCAAGCAAATCAACATCACCATCGGATAGGGGAAGCCTTCCCCTACCCGACGGTTTTGAAATCATGGAAAATATTTTGAAGAAATTGATCGAGTTGCCTTGGATTGAGGAAAAACAAAAATGTAAAATTACTTTATTTTCCAGCAGGACTCCACTAAGGTTTTAATATTACGAGAAACTGGTCACTAGGGTCCCAAAATAGCATTTTGTCATGAAAGCTGGGAGCTCACACTTCAAATTATAGTTTAGTGTGTTACAAACAAACCATTGTATGACGGCAACTCTGGGAAATGAAGATTAAAGGTATCAAATTTTAGTTTTTCGGAAAAAAAGTCTTTTTGTCGTAAATTTAAAAAAATATTTTGGTTAAACCTACCCATTTTTTTTACAGATTCCTTTGATACAATATACAATAAGTCAATGTGTGTAATTTTTTGTTGTTGTTTTTTTTAAATCTCTAGAACGATGGTTCATTATGCATTTAATACGACTAGGTTCATTATGCATTTAATAGACAAAAGTGTGTATCAAACATAATGACTTTAAATGACTAGTTTGCCTATGTATAAAGTTGGTCCTATATTAAAATCTCACTGAGATATTCACGATTTCCTGAAGCTACATGTAGTGGACAAAACACGCATATATTTAAAAAGATAAGCAATTATAGCAGAATTAAAAGGAAATAACGCAAACCAACTGAGATGAATGACCTTTAGAGTTAAAATTCTATAGAAAACATCATAAAAAAAACATCAAACCACTCCTAAAACTCTTCAGCTTTAATCAGTGAAAAGAATTCTGAGCAGTTTTTGAAAGCCTGTGAGAAATGTAAATTTTTTAAAAGTACTAGAATTACGAATTTTTATGTCCACCCACAATCGTCTTTTCGTCCCAGATCTATACTCGTGGACAGATTTTTGAAATGTTTGCCTTGGATCTTTAAATTGGCCTTAGATTTAAATTTTATCAGTTTATCATTCTTAATTGGTAGCTGCAGAATCTCAAACATTATTCTCAGTCTGATATTTTCTACACTTTCCAAGAAACCAGAATTTTTAAAATTCTTGTGATTCTGGAGTTTTGCCATCGCAACTTATCTTAGAGCACCACGATTTTATTTTCAACTTTCGAAGTCGAGGAAATAGAAACAATTGGAAACTGTCATGTATGTAGAAATTCCATGTTTTCTACATAACTAATCTACTAATTTATAAAGTCTATATTCAGTTCACAACTACAAGCATTTAAAAAAAAATTATGGGCCATGACTACTTTTAATGTTGATCTGGAACTTATTTTAAAGGTATATTCATGAAAATCCCAAATTATTTCTAATATCACAACTACAATTGTTTTTGAACTAATCTCGGAGCTCATCTTCATAACTTGGTAATATTTAAGGAAATGCTTCAATTTCGGGCACACCAAAAAACCTCAGTAACTCTGAGAAATGAAGATAATCTACGATAATCTCTGAGAATAAGATATGAAATCGGAAAAAAAACTAGAACTAATGGAACGAGAATTTCTAGGAAATTCCTGAGCATCATAAGCTTCGATAATTCCGGAAAGTTTCGGAACCTTAGTAGTCTTTGAAGCTAATATCAGACATCAGGGTACTTCTGAAATACTTGAAGGATTTCGGAAATTATTGAAATTTTTAGTGTTTCAAATTCTTGGAGTCCCGGCTGTTACAGAAATTTTGACCAGTTCTGACCCCGGGAATTTTGCCATGTGGAACCTAGTAAGATCGATGAATCTTCTATGTTTCTTTCACCTATCAATACTAAAGTCTTATGATTAAATTAAGTAATGAAATTGGGTTGCTAGCGGAATGCTTAAATAAAACAGCAAAAATAGGTTATCTTCCATTTAATTCCACTTAATAAATTTTGGTATCCATGACAGATACGTATTTCGACTACAATGTGCAGTCTTCATCAGTGTCATTCCCACTTAAGAACTTATCAAAATCTAACCCCCTTAAGTACTCATCTCCTAGGTAAAAAAGTCAAGATCACAGGTACTTAAGGGGGTTAGATTTTGATAAGTTCTTTAGTGGGAATGGCACTGATGAAGACTGCACATTGTAGTCGAAATACGTATCTGTCATGGATACCAAAATTTATTAAGTGGAATTAAATGGAAGATAACCTTTTTTGCTGTCTTATGATTGTTTTCTCAAACAAATTCTCTTTTTTTAAATAACGGAGTAAGTTAGATTAGATATATTGAAAGTTATATGAATTTGAAAATATAGATCTACGAAAATCATTACCAAAATTTTGCTACAATTTTCCAACTTGAATTGATAGCGCGCCACTGATATTTAAAAACTCGCAAAACCCGCACCAAACGAAAATTCCACACCAGCTGTAATAAATACACTGAATCCTCCGTTTACGAATTAAATCTCAAATAACGAGGGTTTGTTTACGAAGCAAATTCCTAATAACAATTTTTTTGCAATTCTGGGAAACAAGGAAACAACTTTTACGAAACTCTTACGAAAAAATTGTTCTAACTACGAATGGACAAAGCTAACGGCGCCGGTGGTGTAATGGTAAGCGTGATTACCTCTCACCCCAGCAGGCCTGGGTTCAATCCCAGTCGGCGCCGCCGGGATGTTCTGAGGCATAACATCTCTGATCACGCCTTCCTTCGGATGGGAAGTAAAGCCGTTGGTCCCCGGTTCATGAGTTGATGGGTCGATAGGTAGGGTCCAGGTGTGGGAGCTGCCTTCTTGGCACGTCGGTAGCATTGGTGCTCAGCACGGAAAACAAGATCGACGGAAAAAAAACAAACCAAAGGAAAAAAAAATAAAATGGACAAAGCTCATCAAATTTCTGTAAGAGAAAGTTGTAAACCTTGAATGAGGGATCCTGTGTATGGAATTATTTTCATTCCAAACGCTTGGAGTGTTGAGAGATTTTAATGTTTTAAACTAAGGTCAAACTTTTGCCCTACCCTCTATGCTCAGGGAAGACGAGAAAATGTCCATCCCACCGAACCTGCCGCCTCCGGATCGGTAGGTAGGTTTCTAGGTTATTATTGATAAGAAACAATTCATCAAGATAGCTTTACAGTATCCCCCGCTAATTCAACATAATCCTACTGTCAAATCCGTACCAAACAGCGATACCAACCTAACAATATAAAAACAGCTCCATAAAAGACCATGATGTCAGATTATCGAGTCGTCGGATTAACGAGAGTCGGATCAGCGGGGGATACTGTATCACATGTTTAAAATCAGCAATTCAGTATTAGTCGATAGTGGATTAATTCTTCTCAATTATTCAGTAGAACGACATTCGGTCTAATGGCTGCACAACTTTTCAGCAGTCCTGAATTATAAATAACTAAGAACAGCTTGCTAACTATTAAAACCGCTCATTAACAGAGCAAACAATTCTTAAATCAAACTGTTCATGTGCATAAGTGCATTACTGAAGCGTTGTAAATGTAAGAATATTTGATTGATACATTAAATTTGTTTTCCACGGTAACATAAATTTATCGAAAATCACGATTTGGCAAACTTTACTACACCTAAATAGATGCTGCTGGAAGAATTGTACAATTACCATCATTCATAAACCCTTACCATGACCAAGTGAGGTGTAATTATTCAAAAGCTTTTGGCAGATTTACGCTCAGCTGTCGGCTGCTGGCTGAGGAACTGGTAAAATCGCTTGCGGTCGGAGAATATCGGATTGCCCATTTGGCCGTTTGAGGTTTCACTGCGCAAGACATACGAGCGCTTTCTTTTCGCATACTGCTTATTAGACACGTTCAGAATACGATATATCTTACGGGCAGACACTTATAGGTGCCCGCGGCTGGCTGCGGCTTAGCAATGATCGTTCGCTTGACCACAATAAATCTCCGATAGCTCATACGGTTGTTGAAAGTTGCGGTTACCCATTCGCACGGATAGTCACGCAGATTACTATACGGTTTGCATTAGACAATGCCCACGGGTAATTTAAAATCAAATAATCTCCAGGCACCGCAAACACTTGATTTAGATTCGTTATGTTAAAGGTAGGAGTTCAAAATTTAACGTCAATGAAATCACACAGGGGGAAATGATGTAAAACGCGCCGGCTGGGTAACACGCGCCACCCTGATATTTCACATACATAGACATTTTGATCATCTTTTTACTGTTTCAACAGGTTAAGGTGTTGATGCGTTACTGAGTTAAATATTTACCAGTTTTGCTCAAAAACAAATGAAAACAGAATTTGGATAGCCACGAATCGTGGCAGTCAGTCAATGGACGTGTTGTGCTTTCACACCGAAAAAAAAAATCTCCATTGAACCTCCAACATCAAATCGTCCGTTACAGCCACACTAAGAAGAAGCGACTGAAGGAGTACACCTTTTGAAGCTCGGAAAAGTTGATGATCGCAGCCAAGGAGACCAGTTTTGGTGAGATCATTCCATTTTTATCTATAATTTAGGTTCCCTGAGACCGACACATCGGCCCTTTTGACACAAGAATCAGTTGAAATAAACGAGAAATCAATTCAATCAAACGTTCTTTCCATCTAGTTGCTTATCTTTCGGTTTGAGAACACTTAATTTTACTTGAAATATTTGTTTACGTTCCATGAGTTATGTCCAATATGGATTACGTCTCGTGTAAAAATAGTTATTTCTAAGTGTGTACACCACATATAATTGTTAAATTCACTCATACATAACTCGGAGCGTTTGGTACGGTATGTCCAGGCATCCTTCCACCCCTGTAGATTCACGAAATGCATAGCTGTTTAAATATATTTATTTAAACTCTAATCATTTCACATAATCATCTTTGCTGCAAATGTAATGCAGTAAGCCTGGCCGCTTCGATGTTTGTGTCATAAAAAAGAGTTTGTTTGAGGACGTTTCGTTGCAAGATTTATTCGATGGATTGGTAAAGTGTTCATAGACTAAAATTAGAAAATTTCCATTAAATCATATACGAATCAACATGCTGCGTTTCCAACCATATGATCTGTAAGAAAACAATGATTTTCGATCATAAATTAGCGTTTTTGATGAACAAAATTCTAAGTTGAGCGTGGGGTATTATACACCTCGTCGTTCGGTAACACCTTAACAGCCGTTGGATTTGAAATTGCTGTTACAAGCTACGTAAAACAGGATCTATGATAAGTGGAACCTTATAAATGTGTATTAAATTCAACCTAAATACTCTGAGCAAAGGCGCATGTTACCCCGCGAAAAATAAAAATGCTATTTTGAGCAATTTTTCGTTAAATCATTTTCCCGGTGATAAATGCATATTCGTATAAGATGATTCCGGTAACATCAAAATGATTCATTAGACTGAATTCATCAAATTGTGATGTATATTTTTAATCAAAAAGTTGTGAAATCGACCATTTTCTTAGGGGGTGCGTATTACCCCACGTTCCCATGCTACAATGGAATTCTAAAATCTTTATATTGTGTGTGGCAGGATAATTTCTCAAAATGGGATTATACCATCTGTTCTCTGTTTATGACCGTGAGACACGGCGGCTCTTTATCCAGGATTGCAGCGCGCTCATGAGTGGTGCATTACCACCGTAACCGGGAGCAGCACTTTTTTCTAAACCCATCTTGTGAAGCTAATTTCTTCCGAGATTTATACAATATTTGCATAATAAGTATTTACAGTTAAAAAAATACTATTCTTCACAGCTAAAAAAAATTAGTGTAAATTTCCGTTACTATGATGCACATAAATGCACAGTTCGAAAAAGTAGTGTAAATTTCTGTTCAATATGATGCACATAAATGGAGCGTCACATACCATATAAGTTTACATTATAAATCATGTAATGTTCTGAGACATTTCATGCCATGTAGCAAATATTGTATACAAAAGTCCATATTTGTAAACAATATTGTTTACAAGTTGCTCGGTTGCATGAAATGAAATACAAGTTTACGTGAATGAATGTTTACATCACAATTAAAATTCAGAATTTTTATCTGTGTGGAGTGAGAGGGGGTGAGAGGTAATCACGCTTACCACTACACCACCGGCGCCGCTGATAGTGTTGGTTGAACCATACGTATATTTCAAATAATCAACCGTTATTTCAATATCCGTTTATTCAAAAACGATCGTCGTTCATAGTGATTTTACTCTGCTTACTGAGCAGAAAATCATGGGTTCAATCCCAGACATCTTTACAATAAAGAGTTGATAATATTGGTTCGTTTTCTCATAGCTCCGCATTCGTGTATTTATCAAACTGCGATTGTATCAAAGCAATCATCACATCACTTATCAAGGTGAATCCTGGTCCAAAGAACCCCACCTTACTAACAAAACCTCCCTCCTGTGACCTTTGTGAGGACGCAGAGGTAAACACGGCCCCCATAACAACAAAGGTTACTTTAACTTTCTTTCCAATCTCCCACCTGGTTGCAAAGACGTGGCCGGCGTCATCATTGATCTTTAATATAAGGAGTCACTGAAACTTTTAGGGGAAATGGATGCAATGTCGGCAAAAATGACCCTAATTTGGGCCCATACATAAATTCAGCAATTAAATTTTCAATAGCGATCAAAAATATCCATTAGTACCGTCCCAATGACGCGTTCATCTAGATAAAACCGATAAAAAGCAGATTTTTAGCTATGGGCCTAATCTTAAGCCAACATTAGAGCCATTTCCCCTACAATGAGAATTTTCGGTCACTCCTAACCCCATTCACTGTGCAATTTCACTGATTCTGGCCAATCACGGAGTAGCAACCATTGATTTGTGGAATCAGTCTAAGCCGTCTAAGCATGTCTGATGCAGAGAAGCAAGCTACTGATTTAATTTTCAGATCTGTATGACAAGGTTGCAAATAAAGGGTGTCCACGATGGAATTGACACACACAAAATTGATTCGCAAAATTCGAGTTTTCATCCGATTGCCATCAAATTTTCAGGGATTGAGAAATAACTATTAAACTTCATTTTACCATTTTACTCGTATTTTATTTACAGTCCATACGCAAATGCCCGCATCTTGGCCTTAACCCCGGCCATAAGATTCTGCACAATCTGTGAATCAACCGTTTTTTGCATGTAAACCCATACTTTCTTCAGTTCCTCGACTGTCTTCACTACCTTAGGTCGTTTAAGAAGGTGCTGCTTCATAATCGCCCAGTACTTCTCGATGGGGCGGAGCTCCGGAGTGTTGGGAGGGTTGAACATTTTCGGCACGAAATTGACCTTATTGTCCGCATACCACTTCAGCACGTCCTTGGAGTAGTGGCATGAGGCCAAATCCGGCCAGAAGATTGTTGGGACGTTGTGGGCCTTCAGGAGAGGAAGCAGCCGCTTCTGGAGGCACTCTTTTATGTACACCTGTCCGTTCATCGTGTCCTGGGTCACGAAAGGTGCACTCCGCTTCCCGCACGTGCAGATGGCTTGCCACACCAGGAATTTCTTCGCAAATTTGGACATCTTCTGAGTGCGGACATGCTCCGGAACGCTGAACTTATCCTTGGCCGTGAAAAACAGGTTGCCGGGGATCTGTTTGAAGTCGGCCTTCACATATGTTTCGTCGTCCATGATGCAGCATTCAACTTTCGTCAGCATGTTGAGGTACAACTTCCTGGCACGGGTTTTGGCGGACTTGTTCTGCTTCTCGTCGCGATTAGGGGCCTTTTGTACCTTGAACGTTCGAAGCCCAGCCTTAGTTTTGGCCTTCTGGACAAAACTTCGGCTTAGGTGCAGCTTCTTAGCCACATCCCTAACGGAGGCGTTCGGATTTCGGTTGAAGGCCCCAACTACGCGGTTGTGATTTTTGGTGTTGTACGGAATACTTTTTCCTTCACTTCTGGGCTTCCGATCGGTGGTCAACCGTTCCTCAAACCGCTTAATCACTCGCGACACCGTGGAATTCGCGATTCCCAACGTTTTAGCGATGGAACGATGCGAGAGATCCTTGTTCTCGTGATGAATGCGCAAGATTTTATCACGCACGAGCTGTTCTTTCGACTCCATTTCCGCGAGTTTTGATCACAGGACTTTAAAACTTGCAGGATGTAAACAATGCACTATGAACTAAATCCACCCAAATTTTCATTAAATTCTACCCAACAGTTAAAAAGTTAGAGCAATTTCATAGTGTGGCAATTTCATCGTGGACACCCTTTACTCATTTCAGCTAAAAAAATGTTTTTTTTTTTAAATTATGAAATATATTGGATAATCCAGAGCTATGTTGATCATTATAACATTAAATTTTGAATAACAAATGATAAGACAATCTTATTCAAATGTCGTAATAATACCTCTGACCAAGGAAAAATGATTTATATAATTTTCATAAAAGTTGACGATACAAATACTAATGAGGAAAGGAATTCCGCATTTCCTTTTCCCAAGTCCTTTTCCTCTCTTTCCCTTCCCTTCTTCTCTTTTCAGAAAGCGAGTAATGGCGCTATAACCATATGCCACATAGGGCTAGGACAAGAGTTAGTGCTCAGGTCCCAACCGCTAGAAGAAAATGGTAGCGAGCAAGGGCGCTATAACCTAGATTCCATAACGAACCACCTTTGCGTTCGGACGCGCTTTAGCAGCGCTCTTGTATATACTTTTAAATATCCAAACAATTTTTTATCATATTTTAAAAACTGACCCGCGCGAACTCCGTGTTTATTTTATTTTAAACGTTTTTTTTTTATCATCCGACGCGAGTGCAATGAAGTGCGGAATAGTGAATTGCGTGCAAAAAGACAATCGCTTTCTATGGCGCTGCCATGGCACCTGCAACCGGACCTTTCACGCAGGTTGTGTTGGTGCACAGCGAAATCATGAAGACATTCTTCGGACCTTCATGCTGCCTTTGTGCCAAGACTGCCAGGATAAGTTCATAAATGAACTTAATCTGAAGGAACTGTCTACAACATTGAATGGCATCAAAGAAAACATTGGCAATACTTTGGAAGCAAATCACAAATTGCTTACTAACTTCAAAAACCTCAGTGCGACGCATGACGCAGTGCTTGAACACATTGAAGAAATGCTTGACAATATTAAGCGTAGCATGTCGACCGTCACCAGCAGCAACAAACTTATTGCGGTTGAAATGAAAAATGCAATTTCATCAATTCTGGACACACCTTCGGCGGACACCTGCACAGCTGTAAAAGCGGCAGCCAAATCAGCGGCAACAGCAGCAGTAGCGGCAATAACAACAACAACAACGCACTCAATTAACCAACTACCTGCAATAATTTCCACACTCAAGAATGAGTTAGCGGACTCCCAAAGTACTCTAGCATGTGAAATAAAATCTCACATAGAAGAAATGGCAAAATCTCTTTCAACACCAGCCGTCATCATTTCCAAGAATTACACAATTGACGAACCAGCCCCCAGCTGGCGAATCTTGGGAAATAAAAAAGTATGGAAGCGTGACTGGACAGAATATGACGCCAAGCAACATTCCCGCCGTCTCCAGGAAAAAAACGAGGAAAAAGCCAGACTTAGGCGCAAAAAACGAGAAAAGAAAACAGGTAACAACCCCCACAACAATACCAACAAAAACAGCGGCAGTAACAACTACACTATTGGCAATAACAACAACAACAACAACAACAACAACAACAACAACAACAACAACAACAACAACAACAACAACAACAACAACAACAACAACAAAAACAACAACATCAACAACAACAGCAACAACAACAACTACAACTACAACAACAACAACAACAATAGCAATAACAACAACATCAACAACAACAGGACCCGAAGCAGCCATCTCTACAACAGCACTGCATTACCTTTGGATAAAGAACTTTTGGCTGCTGCACGAATACAATTTTCTCGGCCACCCAAAGAAAGCGGACTAAATTTCATTAATTTCGAAAAAGGGGAAACTATTAACCCTTATCGAACTGAAAAACCAACTGAGCGAGAACACCCTCCTCTTCTGGACCCCATGCGTCCGCCAATAGTGAGACTTACTGAACAGTCCGTAACTGGCGACCAACGCTTCCTGAAGGCGCGTCTAAGGGACCCGAAAATTATGGACATTGTTCGGACCTACCTCTCCTTCCTGCATGACCAGCCATCATCAACATGTATTCGTGGAATCACCAAAACCAGTGCTATTCTAATGCTAGCAGCTGAAGGACTACCAAAAGACAGAAATCTCCTGCACGAAATTTTCCTGGACGTCCATGAAGAACTTGGAATTACTCGAAACGACGCCTTGGCAGACCTGCAATCCTACCGTACATTCCTGTCCAGTGAACGCACGCAACGGCTACAATCTACTAGGGAGGCCGCCCTCAAATTTTACAATCCTGTAAATTTTCAACGCCGCTGACGCACCTTGAGGAAGACTCATTATTTCTATATAACGATGCTCGGCATGAGACTGAGGTAACTAATAATAACAATGACCATACTTTATCAACCGACGTATTTCCAACAATTTCTTCACACAGACAGAATGCGACTGAAATTTTGATTTACTGTCAAAATTTCAATCGCATGAAAAGCCCAGCTAAAATGAAGGAAATTTATCAACATTTATTATGCTCATCCTTTTCGGTCATTCTGGCAACTGAAACAAGCTGGGACGAAAGCGTAAAAAGTGAAGAAATCTTTGGAAATGCCTTTAATGTATTCAGAGACGACAGAAATTTTCATGCAACACAGAAGAAGTCAGGTGGTGGAGTTCTTATAGCTCTTTCGGCCAATTTTAACTCAGAAATTATCTTTACACCAAAATTTACAGAATTTGAGCATATTTGGGTGAAATCACACATAGCCGGTGAAACGCACGTGTTCGCCTCAGTGTATTTTCCACCAGACCATGCTCATAAAAGCACTTATGAAGCCTTCTTCCAAAGTGCTGAACAAATTCTATCTGACCTTCCTCCTGAGGTTAAAGTTCACATCTATGGAGACTTTAATCAACGCCATGCTGACTTCATTCTGGACTCTGAAAATGAATGTATCTTACTCCCAGTCGTTGGGGATAATGAAACATTGCAGTTCATTTTTGACAAAACTGCTAATTTAGGACTGAACCAAATTAACCACATCAAAAACCAACAAAATTGCTATTTGGACTTTTTACTAAGGAATATTTATGAAGATTTCTGTGTGACCGAATCATTAAATCCACTGTGGAAAAATGAAGCGTTTCACACAGCAATCGAATATTCTTTATTTATGCATGAAAACCAAAGACCCAACGACTGCGAATACGAAGAAGTCTTTGAATACAAATTAGCAGACTACGAAAAAATAAAATTTAAATTAAACAGTGTCAATTGGCAATTAATTTTAAGGAATGTAGGAAATGTCGAAATTGGTATAGACGTGTTCTACAAAATTTTAACAGAAATAATTTCGGAAGAAATACCTTTGAAGAAAAAAAGACGTAACAGAAACACACAAAATCCAGTCTGGTTTAACAGACAAATAAAAAACTTGAAAAATCGGAAGCAAAAAGCACATAAAATTTATAAAAAACACAATAGTAGTAATAATTTATTAATTTATTTGAATCTATGCGATCAACTGAATTTAGCTATCAGTACTGCATTTGAAGAATATAATGCAAAAACTGAACGTGAAATAAAGTCCTGTCCGAAGAACTTCTTTAATTACGTAAAAACGAAATTAAAATCTGACAATTTTCCTTCAATAATGCATCTAGACGAAAATGTTGGTGATAGTTCGGAAAAAAACTGTAATCTATTCGCAAAATTTTTTCAAGAAATTTATACGACATTTTCTGAAGAAGATCGTGACCGCGATTATTTTGCATTTTATCCAGAATTTTCAAGGGACATTGGCCTCAATCAACTTCAAGTGCAGGACATTTTGCAGGCTTTTAAAAATTTAGATGCCTCAAAAGGTCCTGGACCTGACGGAATTCCTCCAGTATTTATTAAATGTCTAGCAATGGAACTCACTGCTCCATTGTTTTGGCTTTTTAATATGTCCCTAGAATCCGGAACCTTCCCTAAAATTTGGAAAAGCTCATTTCTAGTACCTATCTTTAAATCTGGTCGAAAATCTGACGTACGTAATTATCGTGGTATAGCCATTATCTCTTGCATTCCTAAGCTTTTCGAGTCAATTATCAACGAAAAATTATTTCTCCAAATCAAAAATAGAATTACTGACATGCAACACGGCTTTTTCAAGGGTCGTTCGACCTCGACCAACTTACTTGAATTTATAGACTATTCATTGAATGCAATGGATAATGGAAACCACGTAGAAGCTCTCTATACAGACTTTAGCAAGGCATTTGACCGCATTGACATACCAATGTTACTCTTTAAACTGCAAAAAATTGGAATTAAGTCAGGGCTCCTGAAATGGCTTGAATCATATTTAACTAACCGCCAACAAATAATTAAATTCAACGGAAAGAAATCGAGCCCAATTCAAGTCACTTCAGGCGTCCCCCAAGGCTCTCATTTGGGACCTCTCCTTTTTATTCTATACGTAAACGACATATCTTACATTCTCAAAAAACTTAAATTGCTTATTTATGCCGACGACATGAAGCTCTTTTTGGAAATAAGAAATGAAGAAGACATCAATATATTCCGGAATGAAATACACATATTCTACATATGGTGCAAAAAAAGTCTACTAGAATTGAATGTAAAAAAATGTAACTTAATATCATTTAGTAGAAAAAGAACAACTTCAAATATTTCAATTGCATTAGGAAATCAAACTGTAGACAAATGTGAAAGAGTTAGGGATTTAGGAATTATCTTAGACTCTAAGCTAACTTTCATAGACCATTACAATACAATTATTCACAGGGCAAATAACATGCTAGGCTTTATCAAGCGCTTTTGCTATAACTTTCAGGACCCTTACACAATTAAAACACTATATATTGCCTATGTGAGGTCAATACTGGAATATTGCAGTATTGTATGGTCTCCATTTTCAATCACGCACGAAGAAAGATTAGAATCAGTACAAAAACAATTTCTATTATACGCTCTTCGTAAATTAGGTTGGACTTCATTTCCTCTTCCATCATATGAAGCACGCTGCATGCTTATAAACATACAAACATTAAAAGAGCGTCGTGAATATGCAATGGTTTCATTTGTAAATGATATCGTTTCGCAGCGAATTGACTCAACAGAACTTTTATCAAAATTAAACTTCCATGCACCCACTCGGCAACTCCGAAATCGAAATTTATTTGCCATAAAACATCATCGCACAAATTATGCAAAATATGGGCCATTAAACCGCATGATGGCCTCTTACAATAAACACTGCGAAACCATTGACTTTACAATGTCTCGGCATAAACTAAAGCAATATTTTTATTCCATAAGAAATAACAACTCATAAAAGAAAAGACAAGAAAACTGACACTACTTTTTTATATAAATATATATTTAAGAAAACAAAACTGTATTAATTGTACTAGTCTACGTTGGTTGACGAAATAAATAAATAAATACAGCATTCCCTCCGTATAGGTTACGTCCGCACACCGCTCTCTGTTGTCCTTCGACTGAGGTCGGCTGGATCGATTGAGGGATGGCAGTGGGTTGGCGGTGCCGTCCACGCTTGTACGGAGGGAGGACTGTACGCTCGAACACAAGGGGTAAATACCTGTGTTCCATCCCAGGAGATCGGACAACCAAGGAGTGTACATTAACTTTTTTAGCTCTGTCACTCCCAACGATTTATATAGCCTATTTTCAAATCCTGCATACGGAGCGGTTGGTACGGTATGTCCCCGCTCTTTGATTACCTGTGGATTAAATGTTAACCACTGT
Source organism: Ochlerotatus camptorhynchus (assembly GCF_037179485.1). Taxonomy (NCBI): domain Eukaryota; kingdom Metazoa; phylum Arthropoda; class Insecta; order Diptera; family Culicidae; genus Ochlerotatus; species Ochlerotatus camptorhynchus. The sequence continues at coordinate 2,337,925 of NW_027040666.1, forward strand.
CTATACTTATTAAGTAGACATGGTAAACATTCACTTCCACAAAAATAACTAAACGCTACACAGTACGCCTGGCCGCTTTATTGTTTGTTTCACATCCTTGATGTGCAGCAGGCATTAATAATGACAAGAAAAATGATAGATGTATCATTTTCCAGGATTCTTTCAAGTACTGGCTGTGTATGTGTAGACTAGACTAGACTAGACTAGACTAGACTAATCTGTATCGCTCAGCTTCTGAGACGTGCAGACGTTTTTCTCGATTGCGCTTATCACTAGTGAAGCATTTACGTTTTGGATACCCTTCTATCCGCTGCGCCGCGTCGCGTGCAAAAGTGTTTCGCGATGAGGCGAGAAAACACTTTTAAGATTGACTATTCGCAGTTCTCCGTCAAGCCGTCGGTCGAAAAACTCTATGGTTTTTGTCGTTCGGTTCTCGGTCTAAATAGGGAAGACATTAAAAGACTTCAGTGCCACAGAGGTGGAGCATGTGCCTTCGTCAAAGTCAGTGACTTGACGCTGGCACAAAAAGTCGTTGACGAACATGACGGGAAGCATGAAGTGGAGTGTGAGGGGAAGAAACACAAGCTTCGGATCACGTTGGAAGATGGTAGTGTTGAAGTGCGGGTTTACGACCTTCCCGAATATGTGTCTGAAGAGAAAGTCTTTAGTTTCCTAAGTGCGTTCGGGGAAGTGATCTCAGTTCACGAGGTATCGTGGGGTGAGAGTAACGAATGTGAAGGCATACCGCTCGGCATATGGTCTGCTCGTATGCTAGTGAAGCGGAACATTGACTCGTGGGTCACCGTCGATGGAGAGCAAGCGTTCGTTGTTTACAAGGGACAGCTGCAATCCTGCCGCCACTGCAAAGAGCAAGCGCACACTGGCATATCATGTGTCCAGAACAAAAAGCTACTGTACCAGAAAAGCTACGCGAATGTCACGAAGCAAACTGGACAGGCCAATAGGTCAACAGCCGGTCAGCAACCCAAAAAAGCTGGTGCGAAACCACCAAACACGAAACTAGTCGGTCAAAAATCCACTACTCCGCCATCGTTAGAGTCAGACGTTTTCCCCGAACTGCCGAAGAGCCAGAGTGAATTCTCAGGCCCGAAAACACACACACGCAGCCAGCCTGCAGCAGGGTCTGCGCAAGTACAACGAACGCACAATGTGTCAAGTTCGTTCCTAACACCACCACAAGCTGTCGTGGCTTTGGATGACGTGTTCAAAAAGCCAGAAAATGCGCTGCGATCGCAGAGCAGAAGCGGCAACGGGAACGAAACCGATGAATCCTCCGCTTCCACGAGCAGTAGACGAAGCCGAGGAAAACCAGCCGGCAAAAAACCCCGCCGGGATGACGACGACGACGAGAGGGACGAGGACAATCGCTTATAAATGGCTCTCACATCGTACAACATCTCGTCCATCAACATCGGCACCATCACGAACCCCACGAAACTGAACGCGCTCCGAAGCTTCATAAACAGCCATAGCCTCGATATCGTGTGTCTACAAGAAGTAGAGAACGAGCAGCTCTCCTTGCCTGGCTACGTCATTTTCTTCAATGTGGACCATACGAGAAGGGGAACAGCTATTGCCCTGAAGGAACACATCCAGGCCACTCACATCGAGAGAAGCTTGGACGGCCGACTGCTTGCGCTGAGAGTGCAAGACACAACGATCTGTAATGTTTACGCTCCCTCCGGCTCTTCGCTACGTGCAGCTCGGGAGAACTTTTTCAATGGGACGCTTGCCTACTATCTCCGCCATCGTACCACGCATGTCATTCTGGCCGGCGATTTCAATTGCGTGCTTCGAACAAGTGATTCTAGCAGCCCAAACACTAGTCCCGCCCTCAAAACAGCCGTCCAGCAACTGCAGCTCCACGACGTATGGGAGAAACTGTGTCCGCGTGATCCAGGTTTCACGTACGTCTGCCGTAACGCACAGTCGCGACTCGATCGTATTTACGTCAGCAGTGATTTGCGCGATCACCTGCGAGCAGCACATGCACACGTCTGCTCATTTACCGACCACAAAGCGCTGGTACTCCGACTTTGTCTCCCCCATCTTGGTCAAGAGCATGGCCGTGGATTTTGGTCCCTTCGGCCCTATCTTCTGAGTGACGAGAACGTTGCCGAGTTCCAATACCAGTGGCAATATTGGACCCGGCAGCGCAGAAATTATGGCTCCTGGATCGAATGGTGGATTTTGTTCGCTAAGCCCAAGATCAAATGCTTTTTCAAGTGGAAATCTCGAGCCGTCTTCGATGAATTCCACAGAGAACATCAGTATCTCTACAGCGAGCTTCGGTTAGCCTACGACGGGTACTACCAGCACCCTGAAATGATAACCACCATAAACCGGTTGAAAGGTGAAATGCTAGCACTTCAACGGAGATTTTCCTACACGTTCATGCGAATGAATGAAACACATGTGGCGGGAGAACCCATGTCAATATTCCAATTGGGGGAGAGGCGAAGGAAGAGAACCGTCATCACGCAGCTGCAGACAGAGCAAGACGGAACGGTAGCAGAGCCACGAGCGATCGAGACGCATATGATGGACTACTTCTCGACGCTGTACTCGGAGGAGGAAACAGAAGAGAATGAGAACAGTTTCGTCTGCGAGAGTGTTATCCCACCCAACGACCCATCGAATGAAGCCTGCACGGACGACATTACGACGGCAGAAATCTGGTCTGCAATAAAAGCGAGCGCCCCACGAAAATCTCCCGGCTGCGATGGTATTCCGAGAGAGTTCTACCACCGCATGTTCGACGTCATCCACCGAGAGTTGAATCTGTTGCTGAATGAAGCACTCAGCGGTAATCTTCCTCCAGCGTTTGTCGATGGCATCATCGTGCTGGTTAAGAAGAGAGGCGGCGACGACACAGCCCGTTCATATCGTCCGATCTCGCTGCTCAACAGCGACTACAAGCTCTTCTCCCGCATTCTCAAAGCCAGACTCGAGCAAGTGATGAGAGAGCACCACGTCTTGAGCGACGGGCAGAAATGCTCCAACTCAGAGCACAACATATTTCAAGCCACTCTTGCTCTCAAGGACCGGATAGCACATCTCCGCCACCACCGCCGTGCCTGGAAGTTAATCAGCTTTGATCTCGATCACGCTTTCGATCGGGTCCGGCACTCTTTTCTCTTCGAAACCATGCGCTCGCTCGGCTTCAACCAGGATCTCATCGCTCTACTCTCGCGAATCGCCAGCCGGTCCACCTCTCGGCTGTTGATCAATGGGCACCTTTCTCGTCCGTTCGAAATTCAACGCTCTGTACGGCAAGGGGATCCGCTATCAATGCATCTCTTCGTTCTGTACCTGCATCCACTAGTGTGCAGACTCGAAAGAGTGTGCGGGAATGATCTGCTAGTGGCGTATGCGGACGACATCAGTGTGATCGTCACATCGACCAGGCAAATCGATGAGATAAATAGGCTGTTCATTCGTTTCGAGAGAGCTGCTGGCGCAAAATTAAATTTGCGGAAAACTGTTGCCGTCGATGTTGGCCTTTGCGAAGGCAACAGAATCAACACTCAGTGGCTACAAACAGTCAATGTAGTTAAAATTCTGGGTGTTGTTTTCGCAAATTCAATACGACTGATGACAACGATGAACTGGAATGCGCTAGTGGGGAAATTCGCACAACAAATGTGGCTGCATTCTCTGCGCACGCTGACGCTGCACCAAAGGGTCATCATGCTCAACACGTTCGGAACGTCCAGGATATGGTACCTCGCGTCCATACTACCGCCGTTGGGAGTGCATACGGCAAAAATCACATCAGCAATGGGTACGTTCCTCTGGAGAGGGACTGTCGCCCGTGTCCCAATGATGCAGCTGGCACGCAGCAGAGAGAATGGAGGCCTGAAGCTGCAATTACCAGCTCTGAAATGTAAGTCACTCGCAATCAACCGACACCTACAAGAGATCGAATCCCTTCCTTTTTATAGATCCCTTCTTTTCCACGATAATCCCCGCCCAGCCATCTCAATAGATCTTCCCGACCTTAGACAAATCCTATCAAACTTATCCCAAATTCCCCACCAAATCCAACAGAACCCCTCCACCGATCAAATTCACCAGTACTTCGTCCAGCAAACTGAGCTACCAAGGGTGGAACGTAACAGTCCAGCAAGTGGCTGGTCACGCATATGGCGAAACATTGCAGCGAGGCAACTTACTTCAGCGCAGAGGACAAAGCTTTACTTGTTGGTGAACGAGAAGATAGAGCACCGCAAACTGCTATTCGTGATGCGGCGAGTAGATGACGAAAACTGTACGCATTGTGGCAACCGTACAGCAGAAACTCTCTCCCACAAATTTTGTGCTTGTGCTCGCGTCGGCCCGGCTTGGACGGTTCTTCAGCAGAGAATAGCAGTCATCTTGGGTGGATGGAGGCGACTCGAGTTCGAAGACTTGCTAAGACCTGCCCTATTAGGAATAAACGACAGACATAGAGTGGCAATTCTGAATATGTTTATTACATATATCTGCTTCGTTAACGATTGTAACGGAAGAATTGATTTAGCTGATTTGAACTTTAATCTTGATGTAGCAAATTGACGGTAAAACACAAAAACTTTGTATGCTAAACCACCATGAGCATTTCACAAGCTTTTTGTCAAATAAAACAAATGGTTTAAGGATCTTATAAATTTGTTTTCGTAAAATCAGAATTAATTGGATAATCAATAGGTTAATTTGTAACCTCCATTTCCTCACACAGTAATCATTTTTCTGCCACGATTTTTTGAAACTAACCGTTGAATAAGTTGAATTAAGATTCAGATCGCGAATTGGTTGAAATTCGGGATGTGAAAGATTGAACATAGAAATTTATTTCCTTGATTTGTTTTTCGTCGATCTTGTTTTCCGTGCTGAGCACCAATGCTACCGACGCCAGGGAGGCAGCTCCCACACCTGGACCCTACATATCGACCCATCAACTCATGAACCGGGGTCCAACGGCTTTACTTCCCTTCTGAAGAAAGGCGTCATCAGAACATAGAAATTTATTATAAAATCTTGAAATTGAAAAAAAAAAATTGAAGCGCAGATAAAAATGTTCAACGTCTTGGACAAATTCGTCAATTTTAAGACAAGCAATTTAAAAGATCTTCAATATAGAAACTTCTGTAAAACTACAAACATATTACCTTATTACGGGTGTCACTACACGGTGATAAAGGAGTGATACTCGGAATAAGAGCCGGGATTGCCGTGCAAATCAAATGGGAATCACTTCACCGTGACGACAAGTGACAAGTTTTCACCGTGAAGTGACATCAGTAATAAGCCCCATAGACAAATTTTCATATCTCTGGAACCTAGACAAGTGTTCTGGATCGTATCAATAATTATCATTATTCTGCAACGAGAAAAATTTTCTCGAAAAATCTCGATCTTCTCGAAAAGTTGTAAGATTCTGGTATACATTTTAGAGATATTTGACCCTTTTTTGTTTGTTTAATTCTGGTACTTAGTAATTCGTTATCTTTAATTCAAACAAATTAAGAAAGCGTAGAATAATTTACGATATGTTAGAATGTAAGTTCACAGTCCGAGAAACATTTAATGATTCTAAAATATAGAAAACATTTCATGATTATAAACATGAAAATTTGTTAATTGCGGACTTGTACAAAATACAATTTGATGAGCATGGAAAAGAATTTATGAAAAAAAGAAGATTCTACTACATGACTTTTCGATGTTTGCCAATACTAAAGCTTCCGGTCTTCAAAGATTTATCGAAATTCAGGTCTTTGAAAAAATCTCTACCGCTTGGAAAGTTTCCTAGACCATTTTCAAACATATTATGTTTGGAAAACTTTCAAGATGACGAAGTGATATCGGAACCAGAGTTTTTTTTTCAAAACCTCAGAAAATTTGTAATGTAGTAAGCTCAAATCATGTTATTCGTAATTGGGGATTGGTATTGAGAAGAGAAATGCAAGGAAATTCCAATGATGATTTTTTTAAATAATCTTAAAAGAATCTTTACAGGATTACAAGAGGATGATTTGAGAATGCTAAGCAAAATTTCAAGGAAAGTATTTTTTATTTATAGTAATTTTTACACTCTCGGATCATTCGTGCTTTATCCGGGTAAGATTTGAACTCATGATTTTGGAGTGAGAGCTATGGATTCAGATCTTTATGTTTTGCAGACTAACCTCGGTATTCAAAGATGTCCTAATCTTGGTATCTGGTTAGCACAAAGTGCAGAAATTAATGTTTAATTTATCTCTATGTCCGGCGTCGAACACTTGCATACCAAGCATGATCGGAGTTTGCAAGGAGTTTGAGACGGCATGAATCTACTTCTCTATCTTGAAGTAGCTTCGTAACAGGATATGTCTCGCTCAGCCTTTATACTAGAACTACTTCACTAGGAAAACTGTAGCAAAAGAATTCAAGCAATGAGATCATATGACACCATATTAAATTCTATAAATTTAGCTATCGTAGTAGGAACAACGACAAAATCACCGCTTGATCCGGGCACGAACAAATTGTGAGTGAGAGAAAAGAATAATATGAAAGTTGTAAGCAAGAGAATATAATGATGTATGTGTTATACAGTTGATTAATTCAAGTAACATTATAAGTTTAAAGGTTTAAAGGATTCTTCAAGACCAAATGGCCTACAAGACTAATATAAAATCAAAATTGTTACTTGGGATGAGTATTTCCCGGTGCGATTTGGGTTTTCCCGCATTTTTCCCGGTTTTTTCCCGGTAAATCCGAATTCCCGGTTTTTTTCCCGGATTTCCCGGTTGGATGGACACCCTACACTATACCACCGGCGCCACTGCTGTTGTTATAATTACTTTTATTTTTACCGGTATTTGGCAGTTTTAAATAATATTTTCATTCACATAGAAGCTGCTCGTTTCTATCTTGAAATTTGCTTGACAGTTTGTTTAATCAACATTTAATGATTTATGATATTATCCTTTCTTAAAACATGAGCCATTCTTCTTAGATTCATCATTATTGTGAACACTCTAGAAAACATGCAGGGCTGTTACAAGATTTTTTAAATTTGATCCGTGAAATCCGCGATTTTTCAAAAGAAATCCGCGGCTTCAAATACTAATCCGCGACAAAAAAAAACTGTTTTCAGTACCTATAAATACCATTTGTATACTACTACATAGCATTTCAAGCTTATTGCTTATTGCTTATAGCATATTAGATTTTTGCCTGCTCTCAACTTAGTGTTCTTTGAAATACTTTCACATTTTAATTGAGAGCTTTCTATGCCTGTACCATCCTATGCCCAAGGAAGTAGAGAAATTGTATAACCCGAAAAATTAATAGTCCGGACGAGAAACGAACTCAGTCGCCTTCAGCATGAACTTGCTTTATAGCTGCGCCTTTACCGACTGAGCTAAAGAAGTATCGTTTGCAACCTTTGAAAAAAAAAAAATTAAAAAATAACAATGTATCATCTTCAGTTATTTATGTATAGTATAAATTCTGAGTAATTAGTGAACATAATACATAGAACAGGAGAGGGATGAGACAGCTCTGTCCTTGCTTCGGCTGGACATATACTAAAATTGGAACGATACAGAGAAGATTAGGCCCTGCGAAAGGATGACACGCAAAATCGTGAAGCGTTCCACATTTGTATGGATTGGAGCAGCAAATTAATATGGTGAGACCAGTCCAAATACCTTTCAAAAATAAAAAAAAAAAATAAATAAACTAAATACGTGCCATGTTCAAAAGAATATTTTGAAATTGGAAGTGTGTGTGTAATACTAATATCCTATTGATAGAGATAATACATACATGCGGGGCTTATTGTAAGTGAATGTAACCTCGGAATGGGCGTGACTCTCCAGACATTGGAAATGGGTTGCTGGATCTGAAAAAGAGCTATCACCTTCCAACTCCCGGACTAAAGCTGTTTACAATGACCATAAATGCGACATGGTAGGGAGAATTCTTCCATAATAACACTGCCGGCTAGTGAGGGTTAGATGGAATACACACACACACATAATACATAGAACATTCTTTATGAGATTCTGAAGAATAATACCGGCATGGATTTGATGAAACATTATTAAAAAAATGCATTTTCAATTGAAATGCAAATTTTCTTGTAAATTAACCTTTGCGTCTCTGACGTATTTTGCTGTTCTAAATGTAAATTGGCTCTAGTTTTCTCAATTTTTTACCGATTTAAACCAAACACCCTGAACATAATCGAAAAATTACCAGAGTATCATAAGTCACACTTGTTGGTCACGTCGCGGTTCTGTATGTACACGGATATTCCTCGGGGTCTGTCCAATTGTGAGACATTTAAATGATATTTTTTTTATTTCTAATATGAACCTTTTCGTTGTCAAATCATAACCGATGCGTATATATGTGACTTTGTGGATCATGCACGACTTATTACTATGTATACCGGAAGATATAGGTTTTCCAAATCGTCCAGGACATTAGTTGATTTGTTCTACTAGATCAACCAAGACTGCAATAATGTCTGTAGTATAGAAAAATGTTCAATCAGATTCAAAGTGTCTATGTGTATCATGCATGATCTATTTCCGAGTAATCCAGATGTTCAATGTTCTTCAAATCGTCATGGAGTTCAGATAATTTGATCTACTAGATCAACCGAGATTGGGACAATGTCTTTAGTATCGAAATATTTCCAGACAGATGCACAGTGTCTATGTGGATCATACATGAACTATTGCCATGTATACCAGATGTTTTAAGTTCTCCAAATCGTTCTGGAGTTCAGATGATTTATTCTACTATATCAACCATGACTGGGATAAAGTCTGTAGTATCGAAATATGTCCAAACAGATGCATAGTGTTTAAATGGATAATGTTTAATTATGTCCACGTATACCAGACGATCTTCGTTCTCCAAATCGTCCAGCAGTTCAGATGATTTTTGTTTTACTAGATTAACAAAGAATAGGATAATATTTATAATATCGAAATATCGATTTGGCAATCCTAGAACATTTGCAGGGCTGTTACAAGATTTTCTTAATCTGATCCGCGTATACCAGATGATCTAGGTTCTCCAAATTGTCCTGCAGTTCAGATGATTTGTTTTACTAGATCAACAAAGACTAGGATAATATCTATAGTATCGAAATATCGATTTGAAAATCATAGAACATTTGGCATACACGGAAATAGGTTGGCATGATCCACATAGACGATGCAAATTTGTGTTGGCATATTTCGATACTACAGATATTGAATTAGTCTTGGGTGATCTAGTAGAAAAAATAATCTGATCAGAATGATTTGACAACCTATAACATCTTGTGGCGTCACCTTAACCTCAATCTACCTGTGCACCAACTCTCAAAATATAAACAATTATCACAATATTGCTTGCAATGGATAGATATCGAGTTAACTAGAAGATTAAGTGTATTTTTCAACCTAACCGAGTATGAATATGGCATTAAATCTGTTTTTGAAAGTTGGTGCATAGGTAAAAAGTGCGGTTACGCGACGCCACTGTCATCTTGTATAAGTAGCAATAGGTCGGGCACGATCCACATAGACTCTTTAAATCTGTTTGGACATATTCCGATACTACAGACATTATTGCAGTCTTGTTTGATATAGCAGAACAAATCAACTGAACTCCAGGACGATTTAGAAAACCTACAATATCCGATATTCATGGCAATTACTCGCATATATACGATTCGTTTATGATTTGATAACAAAAAATGTTATGTTAATATTGGAAATAAAAAAAAAAAAACATAAAAATGTTTCACATTGGACAGACCCCAGGGAATTTTCGTGTAAATCCGCGAAATTCGCGAAATCCGCGCCTGTTGTAACAGCCCTGAACATGGTATTAAAAGTACGCTTATATGTTTTTCCTTATTTCATTCTTTTTTCTATTTGTTTTTTTTTTATATTTCTGGCCTTGTGGATGAAACATGAAGTCAGACTTCTTTGAGAAAGAGATGGTTTTTGCATATCTGCAGTAATTATTTAGGTGGAAAGAAGAAATATCCTAACTTTGTTTGATTATTTATTCGTTATCGACATTGTCTCTTGATTCGGCTAAGAAAGGCGGTTAGTTATTGTTAATTTATTTTTATGTATATTCCGTTACTTAAAAGAGTTCATAATATAAATCCGGAGAAATGTTGTTTTCTAGTTAAATGACCCATTTGGCAAAACGACTTTCGAATACCAGCCACGAGGAACAAATTATTAAGTTACCATATATTAAATCTATTAATCTCTAAATTTCTATCAAAAATACTATAAAATACTGCCAAGAAGTTGAACATTTGTGTTGATTTCTTGTAGTGACCTGCACAATTATGACTATGTTTACAACATAAAATCGAAATAATTTCCATCAGTACAACAAAATATGGTAAAGTAAGAAAAAAATAAAATAAAGTAATAAAGGATTAACACGGGGCAATTGCCCCTCCCCTTCTCTACTCAAATCCATATCAGGATATCTCGAAGAAATTCATTGTACTTCAATCAAACTAACCGAATTTCATTAACAATTCCCCTCAGCCAAATGTACATAAGAAACTACACGAAACGAAAATAAATTATTTTATTCATGTGTTTGACTTACACAGTTTTGCCAAAACATTATCTTTATACATTCCATAAACCACATAAGTCCTATAAGAATGCATAAACGGTATGTGTGACCATTTATACATTTCATTTAAAACATGTTCTTTAGTGACTTTTTTGAAAGGCGTCTGCTTATTAGTTGCCTAATACATTTTATTAATAAACAACAATAGAAATTTGCCAAAATTTATAAGGTGATTTCTATCCATGTGCACTTGTAGCAGACTCAAATTTTTTTTGTAGCATTTACAAACCATACCAATACCAAAACCCCAAAATCGAGTAAGTAAGTTGCACCGTCAAAATGGGGAAAGTAAAGTTAACTATTTTATTCATACGGCCAATTATGTCTTAAATAAATATAGCATAAAACCCCACCGACAGTTCACTACAGATATATTGTTCATTTATTATGCTGTGCCAGTTGTTGGCATTCTGTTTCAATAAGCCCACACCAATCTGTAATAGACCCCTCCCAACGTAGCGACTCCTCCTACAAGTGCCAGAGTCCAACATGAATGAACGAAATGCTCGTTGACAAAAACCGCCATCATTGCGAGATGGTGTCACACAAGAAGATTTCACCACGCATTTACCTTCGACAAAGTGCTTGATTAATTTACATCCCTGTCGACAAGCCCAGTGATTGTTGACTTTAATTCAAAAATGTCTTCATACTAACATCAATGCGAGAGATATCGATGAACAATCTCGAATAGGTCTCGGTTCCGGACGTAGGTATCTACATTAAGGGTAACAACCTAATCAACCAATAAGCCTCGCTCGATGAGGTTGTTTTTTGTTTGTTGCTTTACCCTTTTTGCATGCCTTGTGCGCTGCTGGTACCCTTTGGCTGGTTCCCTTTACGAGCTTCGAAAACAGGTCGTATTGAATTGCCATTGTTTGTCCTTTTATCCCATCCCCATTCTCGAACCGTCCTTTCCGTCCTCTCATGCCTGGCGTAGCGTAATTGAGTGGTGAAACAATGCTCATAAAATCTATTATGCGAAAAATCTCTTCCAGTTATGTGTGGCATATCGTCTTTCCTCATTATGGCTCTTGATGACGTTTTAAGAGGTCTGCGCCATGCTTCGTAGAGGGCGGTAACCTAGGGCTATCAAGGGTTGGACAACAGAAGGGTTGACGACGACAAGGGCCCATGCCTTCGTTTCTTCTATTTTATTTTCATTTTTTTTGTTTTCGCTATCCTACCCAGTACGGTCGGTGGTGGTCCTGTTCTCCAACAAATAGCTAACTTCCACACAATCACGTTTTGTGCGATCCACATTGAGTACATGACGGGGACGTAGAATGTTGGGTTCTTGCTACCTACATGACTTCGGGGAAGTTACAGAAACTGAAATGTGTGGGAATGGGCAATTATTATGCTTATGAAGAGGATTTTTTCATCTCCACATTCTCTGCCTTATAAACCACATCCGTTAGAAACGGTAATAGTGCTTGAAATCTGTGCTTCTGCTCCCATTTTCCCATTTCCTGGTTCGTGAGCGGGAGTGCGACTGGCACTGCACACTCCAAAGTGCTTCGGGTTATATCCTATCTTTCAGGCTTCATAGCAGCAAACGTTGCTTCTCTGTTTCAACAAGCCATTGTTAACAAGATAGAAAATGGGAAGGAAAAAATACAGGATGCTTATATTAGCTGGATTAAAACCGAGTTTTACCTACTTGTTTTTCATTTTTTTTTTCGTGGTAAGGAGTGAGAGAGGACTGTAGTCGCACCCATGGGATGCAAGGGACTAATTAGACAGATTGAACATGACAGTAATTAGTTCGAAATAGCAAACTTTTCAATCAGAAACAAATGAAATTTTGTTGAACCAGGTTGACCCTCTTCGTTTAAAATGTCAATAATAAAAGATCTAGAGGAACAAAATGGGGTAACCTCCTATTTAGGATATAATCCCAACCTTATGTGATATGGTTGCACCATTTCTAAAATTTTGATTGTATGGTACTCGTTTATAAGCGGTTAGCCTAGCCAAAAAAATTACTGTTAAAAAGGAGACTACGCTGGAGGCGATGGGTTCGGTTCTCGGTTCTGTTGAGGATATTTTTGGAATGAAAGTTTACGCAATTCCCTGAACAAAAAGTATCGCCAGTCTCATTCTTTCAATTTCCTTTATATCATTCTATACTAAGTTGAACCAGAATAAAAAGAAGGATATAAGCGTTACGAACAAATTTTCGTCTTTATTTATTGGATTATGGATGAAAGGTCCAGCGAATACTTTGGAGAATCCTGTAAAAAGTGAATGAATTATCAAGATAGTTATCGACATATGACTCAATTGCTTTCGGTTTTATGCTTAATTTAACCGGCAAAGTTGCCGTAATTTCGATGATAAACGGGTAAAACACGGGCTGGAGGCGATGGGTTCGGTTCTCGGTTCTGTTGAGGATATTTTTGGAATGAAAGTTTACGCAATTCCCTGAACAAAAAGTATCGCCAGTCTCATTCTTTCAATTTCCTTTATACCATTCTATACTAAGTTGAACCAGAATAAAAAGAAGGATATAAGCGTTACGAACAAATTTTCGTCTTTATTTATTGGATTATGGATGAAAGGTCCAGCGAATACTTTGGAGAATCCTGTAAAAAGTGAATGAATTATCAAGATAGTTATCGACATATGACTCAATTGCTTTCGGTTTTATGCTTAATTTAACCGGCAAAGTTGCCGTAATTTCGATGATAAACGGGTAAAACACGGGCATTTAAGTCCCTTATTCCGCGCAGCTTTGGAAAATCAAAATCCAAACTTAGCTGAATATGTTGACTAGTGTATGGGGAAATTTTGGACAGTTATCAAAATATCACCATTTTCGTTCATACAAATTTTGGAAAATTTGAATAGACAGTAGACACTTGCTAACCCCCTTTAAAGTGGGACGGAAAACTAATCCTGCTTTCAAGGAAATCAATTTAATTGCTGATTTTGCATTCATAACTGAATCCGTAAATGGTTAGCATCCACGCTGAAAGACTTATTGTTATTGTTATTGTTATTGTGTCATGCTGGAGGGGGCATTGAGCCTGGTCGCCAGTGTAATTTTGGTGACCAATTATACACCTTCCATGCAGCAATCAGATAGATAAAGATGAGATGGCTCTTAGATAATGACTTATGCGAGCCGATTGAAATCAGCCGAATATTGAATGAGGGTTTAGGTGATCTCCATGTTTCAACGTTATCCTAACGCAAACTTAATATTATCACCCATATGCCCGTCCACGCCCGAAACCATCCACCACACAAAATCAAATAAAAATGTTTCTGTATGGCAAACACGTCCAGACATAGACGAGAATATGGGTGTATATCTTCACTGTGACAACTACGGGTAATCATCGAAAATACTTGCATTTTACTCAGGCACTTTTGAGCAAACTGCAATCACTCTCTCATACTCGAAATGTGCCACGACCAAATTGGCACAACGACGCCCTATACGCTCTCTGACCAAAGCGCAGGGTAGCATCCACGCTGAAAGACTTGATTTCAAATCTCACCCCGGACATGTCACGAATGAGTGAAAATGTGTTAAACAAAACAAATAAACAATAATCGTTAGTTCAACGACAGATGAACTTAAATTAAATTTTAAACAAGACGTTAACAGCAGAATTTGAAGTTAAGTTGCTTTCATTTAAAAAAAACAAACTCTTGACTGCATAATACAAACAAACAGCAAGTGATAATTATCAAATCCCACGTTTCCATACCCGAGCAAAGTTAGATATCAAATTTTAATCAGAATTTGCTGTTATGATGTCACTTATTTTGAATACTCCATTTGATCTCATTTTGGTTAACACAGCAAAAATGAGAGCAAAATTTTACACTGTTGAATCAAACGGAAAACTAATCCTGTTTTCAATAAAATCAATTGATTACTGATTTTTTTTTTTTTTTTTTTTTTTTTTGTAGTGATCCAGTGGCAGCAACTTGCTAAAACTCTACACTGGACCCCTTTTATTGATAAATTTTGCTTCTATGAGCCTCTATTTTAAATCAACACACAGACGTTCCTAGGCTATGGTGCCCATTTGGTCACTGTTGTTTTTGTGCTGATCCAAATAGTTTTGATAATATAATTGCGCATTCTTTTTTTTTTAATGTTGATTTTGTCCCAGTCTTGTCTTCTGTCGTCACTTATTTTGTCATTTTGTCTTGTGTATTAACCCCCACTTGTCTTGTTTATTGTGTCAACTTGTGTCTATTGTCCTTCCCCATCTGTTACTCTGTCATGACTAATTTCATTGATATATAAAAATAGTAATATCAATTACAGGATAATATGGTTATTTCTCGATTACTTTTTCAAAGGGAAGCACCAGCTCCTGCAAACAATGCATCCGATCGTCGATCCGGCGCAACCGGCAGCTCGCACACGCTTATCAACGCCACCAGCAGGTAGAGGAAAATTTCCCCTATCTGATGATAGTGCCAGTTAAGCCAAATCGACGACCAAACGCACCGCCTACAAAAGCCGATACGCTCCCTTGAAAAGGTTATCGAGATTTCTACTAATTAATGAATTATTGACAATTACCTCTCATGATCCTTGGCTCTGATTTTAACTTACCACTTTTTGATTATTTATCAAATACCTCTCCCAGAATATATAACTCCCCGATGCTTTGTTGGTTTCTGGTCTCATTTGGATTGGTCCTGAATTTGTTTGACATCCTGTTCGAAGTAATTCTTTGAGTTCCAGCTTGTACGTGTCTCACGTCATATGATTCGCCATTCATAAAGATAATGGGTTAAAAGGGAGTAAAACATACATAAAGGTAGATTAGTATTAGTTGTACTTGATCCAAACAATAGAAAGAAGCATACAGTGGGGGAAATTCGTTTAAACGCAATGTCATTTTTGCGTTTATTTTCAACACAAAAGATCGAGACAAAAAATCAAATATAGTTTGTCATAGCCCATCAGAAGTCTCGTATTTGAGAACACAATTTGAACGGAAGTTCATTGTGGTCTCTGAAAAAATCCAATAAAGGTGATTTTAGAGGGGAAATTCGTTTAAACGCACACTAACGTAAAGCCGCATTGAGCGTACCTATGCTCCTGTTATCTTGCGCATCTGTCATATTTACACTGTATAGCCCTCGTTCGCCATTAACACGAGTTTAAATTGGCGTTGCGCGGTAGTTGTTGCTTGTTTTCGGCAAAATGGGTAAAGGAAAGTATTTAAGCCAGTCGGAGCAAATACTGGTTCGAGAACTCAAAAGTCGCGGTGAGAGCAATCGCAAAATTGCACGTGTGATCCACAGATCGGAAGCAGCAATCAGGAACCTGCTGAAAAAAGGCAAGACGTATGGCGTAAAAAAGAAAACAAAGGGAAATTCGAAGATCACCAACCGTGTCCGAAACCAAATCATACAAATGGGAGACTCTGGAAACTTCTCTGCTGCGCAAATCAAGCAAGAAATGGGGCTTTCCATTTCTAAGAGGCGTGTACGGCAGATTCTACATGGAAGTGGCCACTTAAAGTACACCAAAAAAGCAAAAAAACCCAATCTTCAACCGGCCCACATTAGCGCCAGATTGAATTTCGCTAAAAAATACATGTCTTGGACTACGGAATGGGACAATGTAATTTTTTCTGACGAGAAGAAATTCAATTTGGACGGCCCAGACTGCACCGCATATTATTGGCACGATTTGAGGAAATCTCCGCAGGTTAAGTTGAGCAGGAACTTTGGAGGTGGTACTCTAATGTGTTGGGCCGCTTTTTCGATCCATGGAAAGACCCCTATTGCCACCATTTCAACCAGGATGAATTCGGGAAAGTACTTGGAGCTTCTGGAAGATGTTTTGATCCCGTTTACTGAAGACGTTATGCCGGAAAATTTCGTATTTCAACAGGATAATGCAGCAATTCATGTCAGCAAGCAATCTTTGAAATGGTTTTCTGAACGAGACATCAGTCTTTTGGATTGGCCAGCTCGTAGTCCGGATCTAAATCCTATCGAGAACTTGTGGGGCATCCTGGCACGACAGGTTTACAAAGGCGGAAGGCAGTTTAAAACAGTTCGTGAACTTGAGTCAGCCGTAAGAGAAGCCTGGAGCTTGATACCTGATACAACTCTGCAGAAGCTGGTGAAATCAATGCCGAACAGAATTTTCGAAACTATTCAGAAAAACGGAAAGCAAACGAAGTATTAACTATTGTTTATTGTTGATTTTTGAACTGTGAACTCGATTTGATTAATAAAACTAAAAGTGCGTTTAAACGAATTTCCCCCCCCAAAATCACCTTTTTTGGGATTTTTTCAAAAGTCATTATGAACTTCCAATCAAATTGTGTTCTCAAATACGAGACTTCTGATGGGCTATGACAAACTATATTTGAATTTTTGTCTCGATCTTTTGTGTTGAAAATAAACGCAAAAATGACATTGCGTTTAAACGAATTTCCCCCACTGTAGATGACTTAGTAGAAAAATAAAACTAATAAATAGCTAAAAGTGCAATGGATAAGTGTTAGTTCCGGGATCATTTTAGTGTTAGTAGTTATGTTAGTTTTGATCCGTATTCAGCCCTGCTGGCCCCTCAAGCACTATTTGCAGCAATTGTGATAAGATTATGCGACACTGCTACTACTACTATGTTAGATGTATGACTTGTCAATTTTCGCAACGCAATGTCTTTCAATAAATTACTCAATCAATTTGATGTTTGAAAATTTGCTCAAAAGGGCTTTGTTGACACATCATACCTTACCGAAAACTAAAGCACAACAATCCTAATTCTTATTTCAAACCTATCAACATATTTAACACATCTTTCCTAAAATTTCACTTGTTCGTAAGCGCCTGGTTGAAGATATGACTTTCGCTATTGACATTGTCTGTAATTAACAAATACACTAAATAGGAAGATTTATTATACAACTTCATAGGCTAGTCGCCTCCCTAAGCGGACCCCCCGCGTCCTATCTCTTATGTTAATTAACTTTCTGAATTCTATAATTGAAGTTTATTTAATAAATAACTGAAATCTCTAATCTACCTACATAACCCATGCTTTTAAATTACAATTTAACGTGTTTCAAGTACTTCTGGCTTTTACATATCTTATCTTATATCTTTGTTCGTCCCAGATGACACCTTCAAGTGACTAAAATGCTTCACTTTGAAGTTAGTTTCCAAGCTAATTTTAAATTGTATATTGTATAGGGTGTACGAGACGTCGACACTATATTTGATTTTTATGTACGAGACGTCGACACCGTCCGGCTCCTCGAGTTAGTGGAGCC
The DNA here is from genome assembly GCF_037179485.1 of Ochlerotatus camptorhynchus. NCBI lineage: Eukaryota > Metazoa > Arthropoda > Insecta > Diptera > Culicidae > Ochlerotatus > Ochlerotatus camptorhynchus. The sequence goes on from NW_027040666.1 coordinate 2,355,858, forward strand.
TCGTGTTACCGGCTTTCTCTGGCTAAGCGGACAATTAAACTGGACTGAACTCATGGACGTATTTATGGAAACTGATATGTATATTTTAATGTGTGCACAAATTTATACATACTATCTTACAACTAATAAACCCAAGAGAGACTCTCCACAGTTTCGTTACTGTTAGCCGGCTTCGTATACATGACGAACAAAAACGATGACGATGGGTGCTCGATGATGGTGGGTGCCCACTGACGGTGGGTGCTCGATGACTGCGGGTTCGTCACTCACCGAAACGATCAGATTGCTGTGTACGGTCGAAGTAGGGTAGGTTGACTTCTTACTGCCGTCGATTCGAAGAACATTAAACATAGGGTAAATGTTCCAACTACGCTCTCACGTTTCCACTATGTGGCCCCACAAAAATACATATGGGTATGTCACAATAGAAGCACACCGCAGTGGAAATCCCGAGCCATAAATCAAACACTTATCCCAAATCAAAATGAAGCACATATAAGATTAGTTACAATACCATGTACAAAAATGATGTTTAACATTGTTTTCTGAGTAATACTTCAATGAAAACAACAATGAAAGCTTGTCACGCAAATAGAAGGAGCACTGTTGGGCACTTTCTGAAATATTTCAATAGTATAATTCCCTTGCAAACCCAAATAAATCTATCTGCGTAAAAAATAAATAAAATAAGAGTGATTTGCGGCAAAACCCGCCAGTATCACACCCAACGTCAGTGCCTATACGTAAGCGTACTACGACGCGGCTCTCAATAAAAGGAGTAACAAGTGTGATACTATCACTGCTAGACTAGATCTTTGGTTCTCTCATGCAGCGGTTTATCAGAGAGGGGAAGCTTAGTAATCCCCATCGCCTGCCCATGTCGCCATTCTATCGCGGCATGAGCCAGCAACGCCGACCATAAACCTACCGTCTCCAACACTCCACTATAAAGCATGAAATTAAGCCCGCCCACCAACAGCAAGGTGCAAAAACTAGCCAAGGGGAGGGAATGTTATTACTGATTTTGCATTCATAATGTTTAGACTGAATACGGGCCTGGCGTAAATGGTTAGCATCCATGTTTCTCACGCTGAGAGATTTAAGCTCAAATCTCACCTCGGGCTAGTCACGAATGACCTAAAATGTGTTAAACAAAACAAATAAACAATAATCGTTAGTTCAACGACATATGCACTTAAATTAAATTTTAAACAAGAAATTAACAGCAGAACTTCAAGTTAAGTTGCTTTGATTTAAAAAGTCTTGACTGCATAATGAAAGCACAATATGATATCAGACTTCTGTCGCGACAATTGAAATCAAAATGAGTTTTTATTATGCTAGGAACTGCAAACATTAATATCGATTTGCTTTCATTTTGTTAACCGACTTTGCTTGTGGAATAAATGTAAAGTTTATAAGTTCGTTGTTTTACCCAAGTTGCGAGTACGTTATTTTGTGGAAGAAGTAATCCTGACTTCTAATCTAATCTAATCTAATTTAACACCAACACAGCCAGTTCATGAAAGCATCCTGGAAAATGATAGATATACCTCCATCACTTTTCTTGTCTATTTGGTATATTTTATACATCAGAGATGCGCAAAATATATCAAAATGGCCAGGCCTACTGTGCAGCATTTAAGGGGCAAGATGATTCAGAAACATCGGGCCTGTTTAAATCAAAGATTTAAACACGGTGCTTCAGAATCCAATGAATGGATGAAACGTGGACATCTCGTACCGTACGTTCCGTTGTTATAAATGATTGGTCGTTGGGAGCATCTAATCTAAAAAAAGTTAAATTATGCTCCATTTTCCTCGAGTGGTTGGTACATGAGCACTAACTCTTGTCTTAGCCCTATATGGCTTATGGTTATAGCGCCATTACTCGCGTTCTGAAACTAAACTAAACTGAGCTGAAACTAAAGAAACTAAAAAACGGGTCTCTAATCAATCTACATGAAAAGTTCGTTAAAACTCACAATGACTCGCAAACTTTTCCTTTTGTGTGCCTATATTTACTGTAACTAGGGATAGGAAAGTTAATGTTTATGTAGTACCTACTCAACGAGAGGCCACCGAATTAGTGACACCCTCATAAGCACTACGGAGTTGGGGTACGGTATTAGGTCAGGTTTCGCCTCAACCAGGCGGTACAACCAAAAGCATATGATTGTTTTTTTTTAGGCATTTGATAATAAACCCACGATCTTATGCACAGTAAGCAAACGCAGCAGCTGCTAAGCTAGCCGAGTTCTTCAATTTGTTTTCTTAGTACTGTATTAGTGAAATTAATATGGGACATAATGTTACGAGCTAAATAAATAAAAAGGAAGGATCTCACCCCTCACCCGACTAATCCTTGAAGCTCCCGAATACAGATCAGAAAAGTTTCTTGGATCTTGATTTTGGAAAACCGCTATTCGTTACCAGCCCTCGGAAAGAGATGCATCAAATGCAACAGTCCGGCATCTCTCGGTATCACTATAAGCCTGCTGCATTCACACCATCGTGATCATCTTGGGATATTCGTTGCCCATCAGCTAAGATAGCTCCCAACAAACACCGCTCCTGGATCTTCCTTTTTCACTTATCACCCGCCATGGTCTAATCTATTTCGATCCCGTCAATGAGATTTTGAACAATTGAACAATCGGAAGTTTATTAACATGATCACCAAATGAAAATCTGCAGCAAAATTAAAAACGTGTCAACTTTCCAGCGCGACCTACTTCGATCTTCGTGGAAGAAGTAAACTGACTTTACCTCAAACGGAACATTAAGGAGACATCCAGTAGACATTGGCAGGATCCCTACGAGTGTCAGGAGTTACTAATTCCACATTTCACTACCATCGACTAACCGCGATTCTTGACATACTCATTATGTCATTATGAAGTTACCCCTACATTTGGTATAGTTCACTTTGCAATACTTTTTTGGTTTTCAGCCTTTTGTCATTTCAATCTTATGAGTCATCAATTCCATCATTTCAGCCTTCTATGTTTCAACCTCATAGAATCTCGAATGTTGAGCTAAATCGTCGATGTTATCAAAGCCTACTTCAACAGAAATTCGAAAACGAAAGTAGAGGTGGGCGGAAACGTACGATTGGATTGGTAGGGTAGGATATCAGAGAAGGGGCAGATCCACGGCCGGCCTCAACAAAGAAATCAAGCAAGTCGACATAAATTCAGCAAGCATCTTCCAAGTATGGAAATATTTCAAGTAAGCCCTACGCGCCACTGAAGGTGCTCATGATAGTTGTGTGAGTGGGACGGAATATAATCAGGACGACTGGAAGAGGATAGCTCAAGATAGACAAATATGCCGTGAAAACCTCTCTGACATTATACCAAAGGACAATTCGGATACTCTAGAAACACCAAAATGTTCCATTTATATGTAAAAATAAAATAATTTCTTGTATTTCTGGTTATGTTAAATCAATAGATCTATCCTAACTGTATACAAAAACAAGAATAAAAAAAAAGTGAAGAGAATTTAAAGTACCGCTTGGACATGCCTTCCATTTTATTTAATGATGCTTTACGCGATGTAATTTTAATACTACTCACTATGAGAAAGAAAGATCGAGATAATAAGTTGGGTTGCATTTCGGTTTCTATGCTTTTGTTAGACATTAAGTTTTCAATGTGTTGAATATTTTACCACTATATATTGCTTCGAAAATTCGCTGCACTTTGCATGAGAAAATAAACTTATTGATGCGTTGACATGGAAGAAATGATGCACAGAATGGCATGAAAATCTATTTAACAAAAAAAAAGAAACAATGTACGGATCGAGGAAGAAAAATGTTTTAGACATAAGCTTTAATAGGAAAGTACGCGTTTCGAAGAAACTGTCACAATTTAAATGGGTAGGAATAACCCGGATACTCTAATTGCGGCTACTGCATGTTTGTTATTCCTAATCCCTATTCCTGTTCATGGATTCTGCGTCTACCATTGGTGTACATGTTGTTTCGTGAACATTATTTTATTCTTACACCATCTACAGTAGTCTAGTTGCCTAAGTTGTCTATTGCAGAACATTCTGAAAACTTAAACCCAATTTCAAAGCATCTCAAAGTACGTGAATGATTTTTTGATCTACTCGATTCTCTTTCTATTGTTACATTCCGTTAGCTCATCAGTTTTAAATTTTGATTGTTTACAATAAACAATACGTCGCTCATGGAACGTAAAAAAATGATGTATTCTTATAGAGACAGTAAATAACTCAAATTGATTTTAAGTCATTGTAATCGGTCATAGTTCTTATGATATAACAAATTCCTTCCTTTCAGCATTGAAATGATTGGATTCATTCTAGTCATTTGTTCAGCCGATGCCAATGGTTAAAAAGCAAACAATATTTTTCCAATAGTTATACACAGGAGTAATAAAATCGTTTTTATCTGATAAAACCATCTCAGTGATTTGTTCTAATCAGCTTTTATTATTTTCATTTTCAGCTTTTTTTGTTGCTTGTTTTCTCGGGTCAGCTTCAATCAGTTACAAATATATAGTAAATTAAACGGAACCAACCCTAGATTAGTTAGTCTGTTATGACTCACCGTTGCCACTGTCATCGCCGTCGGCAAACGATTCGACCGAACCTTGATCGTCATCCTCGGTATCTAGATCGTAATCATCGTCGTAGAAGTCTGTCATATCGAGCTGTAAAGGGAGAAATTGAATGGCGAAAATTAGGAAAAGTTTGCTTTTTGTCTACGGAGCATAAAGGTGTTTAATATTTGAAGGTTTCCAGTTGGGAACAATTGAAAATCCCTACATTCTCTTCACCAACACAAAAACCGCTTTACTCACTGGTTGCAACTTTGACCTGTTATCGGTTTGATGCACAACAGGAGAATCGTAATCGTCATGTCGTGTTAGTCGTTTGTAGTTTTTATAGTTAATTAAGTATGTTTTAATCTGTTATTGTTTCAATAACACACTTCATGTGTACCGGTCACTTCAATCGCAGGCCGTAAAAGGTCCACCTCGTTCAATTGAGCCTACATTTATCATAAACCATCAAAGACAAATCGTAAGAAAATAACATACGGCGAAATATAGATATGACAAACCATCAGTGGATAAACACACTGATTACCACCAGTTAGTGACATATGATGCGTGAAAACACAATTTGTAAAACTTATTATTTCTACACTTTTTATGCTTTTCCAAGATTCTGCCACACGATCGGGATAACTAATCGGGTTCCATGTAACTTCCTTCGTGAGTTGTGAGCAAAAGTGCTTTTTTCCGTTCCAGTCCCATTTCACCACAATCGGCGGCAATCGTGTTCTTGTATAGAATCGCCCGTCGTAAACACTCCTTGTTCTTTGACTGCTGCAGTTCTCATGGGAGTCATTTCTCTCCGCATACAATAACCTCCACAAGAGCAGTCGCGGTAAACATTTTTCTTCGTTAACATTATTCCATTCCATCACCGACACGACACGACGGACACAGAGACCCTCGCGGCGTGTGCCATATGCCTCATTTATGGTTGCATTATTTGTAACCTTTTTTCATCTCTACAACGCAGCGCATGAAGACGGATTGATGAAAGGAAGAAACTAATGACGATTACTCACATGTGTAACATAAATGCATCAAAGGAGAAAAACGGCTTTTGCAGTGGAAGTCAAGGTACATCAATTGAAACAAGGCAACGTAAGAAGAGGGAGATAACGAAGACGACACAGAATCGGTAAATAATAATTTGGTGAAATCTAGCATGCTTCTGTATGTTGAGAATTTGAAGAAAATGCTGAGAAAAGATTTCATATTATTCGATCAATGAAGAATGGTAGGGGACGGGGCGATAACCGCAATTCATACATTAAAATATAATTTGTTCTGGTTCTTTAATGTCTGTTCTAGCGCCTAAAGATTGTTATGGTTAAGAAACATTAATTTTTACAAAATAAATTAAAACTGTAACTCTTTACGCTGCTCTCAGACACCCAAGAAGACCGGGCAGGAAGAGCACATAAAGAAAAGTTTTTTTTTTTAAATATGTTGTTTTCCAATTTTGATGAAAAATATTACTCAGTTTAGTACATCTAAATACCTACCATCAGTAGAATAAAAATAAGTTGTAACAAACACAGCTTTAAAATATTTATTTTTATAAAACGATACCTTATAACCCAGGGGAAAGTGGGAAAAGATGGACATATGGGGCAATATGGGCCGCGTCTCTAAACCACAACGTGTGACAGTTAATTTTGTAGAAATGTGTATAAATCACTTAGCTAGTAAGTTCTCATGCGGCGCACGGCAACATATTTGAAAAAATAAAATACATAGGGGTTAACATAGTGGGTAACTTATGGTAGTGTCGGCAAAGCTAGCAAAAAAATATAATATTTTTATGTTACATAATGAGATTTTATGACCGCTTTTTATTTTTATTTTTTTCTGATTCGAACATTGGTTACCTATACAATAGCATAACTGGGATGGGGTTCCCAGAGATTAACCAGTCGACGGCTGAAAGTCTCTTTAATAAAGAAAGATAAAAAAGCATAACTGCCCATAACCGTCAGTCCCATCTGCAATACACTCAGGTCTTTTTTACCAGCCCCGATCCTTCAAGTGTAGGTACATTTTTAGATTGCACATTAGCGATGATCAGAGCCAGTTGTCTCACAAAGAGCCGTAGACAGAGATGAATAAGCAGCTTGTGAATAAATGCACTTTGATGTTTGATTCTGGTAGCAGGTTGGGCAAACGGCCTCCGAAAGATTTTGACCGGATCATCAACCAAATAAAGGAAAAAAAAAACAAAAAAAAAACACAACGACCGACGCAAAATCAACACTGATCACTTCTTGGATGATTGGATATAAGTTTTGACACATACTTTAAAATATTTTGAAACTATAATTGTTCAATTTCCGGAAGGAAGAAACGCAGCTGAAAAAACAACACGTCAGATTTTCAGCGCAGCCTACTTGAATGAGTATGCCATTCGATTACCTGTAGCTTGAAACGGGTAATGTTGTTGGAATCAAGTCGATAGGTTGTATCGTTGTCGAGAAATAGTTAAAAACGTACCGTGTAAATTGCGAAAAACCGTGTAAAAAAATCGCGTAAAAAAACCGTGTAAAAAAAGACTTCAGGTGTAAACGAAAACGGCGTTCCAAGATTTTACAAGTTTTCTCATTTTACGCTTATTTGGGAGGGATAACGTGCAATGTTATAGAATGCATCTATGTTTGGGAAAACATATAGGATAAACTATCGTGAAATTTTTATTTTAAGACCAAAATCATTAACTTGTGATTACATTTAATGTCAATTAGAAAAATAACCGCAAGTCAGTCACAATGCCATGACGATGCTGCATTAGTTTAGCATAATATTGAACAGTAGAAAGACACCATGGTCCCATAGAACGTTATTAAATTGTTCTGCTGGTTCCGGAGCTACAGTTGTGTTTGATAAAATAGCAGCGCATGCCGATTTTCATACAAAATGGTCAACTTTGACATGATGTAACTTTGTTAACTTATGAACAATTGAGCTGAAATATGTTCAATTTTACGATTACAAAATATTACATTTTTGGAAGCCCCTGCCGGAAAGTGAGACACCAGGTAAAATTGTTCAAAATAATAGCAGTTTTTTTTATTAGCATCACTGTGTCAAAAGAAGAAATTAAAACCCGACTAAAACATAATAGATATAATGCATAGTATGTATGTAAAACATAGCAGCCATTGTATGTAGTCTACTTTTGCTTAACGAAATAAATAAATAAGTAAGGAGGGGCTAGACTTGATTTATTTATTCTTTTGATTGCCAACCTTAACAGGCTCAATGTTGAGTTAAAAAACAGTATTCAGATTGGTTGACAAAGGTAGCATATTTTAGAGGTACGGGACGAGTTGAGCATAATGCATAATGAGCATATCTACAAAAACGGGATGTGATGGTACTTTTGAATATTTAACGTGCTCTAATTATTAGTTAACAATTAAGAAACCTATAAGGAAGGAGGCATCGTTTTATTGTTGCAGTTCCTATCATAAAAAAAAACTCATTTTGATTTCAATTGTCGCGACATAAGTCTTATATCATATTGTGCTTTCATTATGTAGTCAAGACTTTTTAATAAAAGCAACTTAAGTTGTAGTTCTGATGTTAACATCTTGTTTAAAATTTAATTTAAGTTCATCGGTTGTTGAACTAATGATTATTATTTATTTGTTTTGTTTAACACATTTTAGGTCATTCGTGATTTGTGCGGGGTGAGATTTGAGCACAAGTCTTTCAGCGTGAGAACCATTTACAAAAGGTCCGTATTTAGTTAAACATTATGAATGCAAAATCAGTAATCAAATTGATTTCATTGAAAGCAGGATTAGTTTTCCGTTTGATTCAACAGTTTAAAATGTTGCTCTCATTTTTGCTGTATTAACCGTCAAACAAAATGAGATCAACTGGAGTCAAAATAAGTTACATTATAACAGCAAATTTTGATTTCAATTTGATCTACATCTTTGCTCGGGAAGGGACACGTGAGATTTGATAATTATCACTTGAAACATTTTTTAATACCACTTCTGTGCTTTTAATTTAACTACACTAAAATTGTAATTATTTTAATTTTTGCAAGATTGATCATTTTGGGTTATTAGGGGAAATGGCTCTAATATTGGCCTATGGATCTAAGATTGGGCCCATCGCTAACAATTTGCTATTTATCAATTTTATCTAGATGAACGCGTCATTGGGACGGTACTAATGGATGTTTTTGGTCGCTATTGAAAATTAAGTCGATCGTTGAATTTATGTATGGGCCCAAATTAGGGGCATTTAGGCCGACATTACATCCATTTATCCTATTACTTATATATGTCTTATTACTGAAAAAACGTCTTTTAATCGAAGAAAAGGTCAGAAGTCATGCGTTGTTATTATTTTGTCTAAGGTGTTATCATTCATCGAGAGTTCAAAGATGCGATAGAGCTTTATCTCAAATGCTTCGTCTGCAAAACAAATTTTCAACAAATTTTCGAAAAAGTAATGAAACTTTTATCTCCGGAGAATCAACAACTTTGTTCCATGTTGCTCAAATCCATAGTAAAAAATCAAAAACCTCTATTTCGATGCTGCAGACAGAAGATGACACCGAAGTTCGGGAAACCAAATCAAACCCAAATAAAAGAGACAAATGCTATTTCGAGACCTTATACTCTTCAGTAGACGATGAACAACCTGTTGACTTTATACCAGCCAGAGCAATCCCTGAGGATAACCCTGCAAATGAAAACCTGATGCAAGAAGCAACCCAAAACGAAGTTCTAGTAGCAATTAAAGGCAGCTGCTCTCGAAAATCGCCGGGTGCCGATGGGCTAACAAAAGATTTTTTCTAAAGGCATGGAGGATAATTGGACACGAGTTCACTAATGTCATCAATGATGCATTACAAGGGAATGCGATTCTATGATGGAATCTTGGTGCTAGTTAAAAAGAAAGGAAATGACAAAAGTGAAAAGGGGTATCGGCCAATTTCACTCTTAAACTTCGATTATAAAATCTTAGCTAGAATTCTCAAACAAAGGATGAATTGATTGCTTCCGTTCGTGTTGTCAGACAACCAGAAATGCTCAAACGGAGGAGGATCTATTTTTGAAGCAACAAATCGCATCTACGATAAAATTTGTCAATTAAAACATTTTCGTAGAAGCGCTCTGTTAGTGTCTTTCGATCTAGATCATGCATTTGATCGCGTAAATCATCAATTCTTGAAGCTAACTATGAATCGAATGAATTTCAACCCCAGTTTTGTAAACCTACTCGTCACGATTTGGAATCAATCGTTCTCAAAAATTTGGTCAACGGTCATTTGACACCGGAATTTAAAATCAAATGTTCAGTACGACAAGGTGACCCGCTTTCAATACACCTTTTTGTTGTATACCTGCAACCGCTGCTAGATGCACTCTCACAAAGATTTCCTAGTACTGTGATTAACGCCTATGCAGACGATATCTCCATGTTTCTGGACAATGTATAAGTAGTAGTTCAAGTGGTAAATGACTTCAATGAGTTTGGATTATTTTCTGGGTCTATATTAAATAAACAGAAAACTGTAGCAGTTATAATTGAAAACGTCAACCTCAGACACGGAATGGTTAAATGTTGAAAACTTTGTTAACATTCTCGGTGTACGCTACAGAGAAAATATTAAACAAGCACAGAAACTAAACTGACAGTCCGTTCTCCACGGACCCAAAAATATTAAACAAACACAGAAACTAAACTGGCAGTCCGTTCTCAACGAACCCGACTCTGGTTTCACCACCCGAGGCAGCTGAACCTGCTACAGAAAATTATTTTGATGAACACGTACATAAAACTCTGGTATATGGACTCAAATATTCCACTCACAAAAGGATTTGCTACAAAAAAGGCAGAGATCGGGAAAATCTAGAGGAGGTCTAAACCTACATTGTCCAGAAACAAAAGCGAAAGCTCTGCTTCGGATGATGAACTTCGCACAGCAACTTCCACTATTAAGCAGCTTCCTGGAGAATCCAAACACTACAATACCAGCAATTTTCAACCACGTAACTATACTGAAGGAGCAACTGTCTCACTTACCGGATCAATTGAGCAACATACCATCCTCGCAAGGGTTATATCTTCACTTTCTGACGCTGAAACCGGATCCTGGATTTGTATCGGCTGTACAACGCGACTGGAAAACTGTTTTCAAATATCTCCCCAACAAAGTTCTAACATCATTGGTTTGTGGTAATGCACAAAAAGATAGGCATAAAGAGCTGCTATTTCAACGAGGTGTAGTAGATAACACCTATTGTGAATCATGTCCGGGAGAGCTAGAAACCACGATACACAAGCTGTTCCGTTGCCAACATGTCAGATATATCTGGAGGTTCCTACGAAGAAAATTATTGCATCACGATTCTAGGTTAGCCAGATTAGAACCGGAGGAATGGATTTATCCATACTTCCGAAACAGTAATGAAACAACTAAAAACTGTATAATTAAATTATTGGGTCTTTACTTCAGCTATCTAATTGAAACCCATGAAAACTGATTCTATAACATTCCCCAGAAAACCATTCTCCAGAATTCCATTCCCCAGAAAAGCATTCCCCAGAAAAGATGATGAAATTAGTAATTTATCACTTTGCTTTGGTCATTTGATATTATATTTCAGTTTTATATTACAGAACTACCGATTACAAACTTATAACTTAATTCCACACGTTATTATCGTAAATGGTCATTACCCCGAATCCCTTCCGAAAAGCTATTGACTATATATTTTCCTTATATATTAAAAGAAGAAAATATTCCCGTCTTTATCGTTTATCCAAAGAATTAATTATTTCCTTTTATTAGATTTTTTTTTATTAGATTTTCAAACAAGGGAATATTTCCTTCTTTATCATATAGGGTAAACGCTCCTATAGTTGCGGTACGTTAGAATCTTTAGGTTCCTATAGCTGTGTATGGATACTCCGTACACAACTATACACTCAAAAAATAAATCACATTTCCGATGGAAAATATCCATTAGTATTTCACATAACATAACTGGGAATCGCACCACGAAGTCACATGAACATTATGTGTCCAATGAAGTTTATGTGATTTATCACATAGAATTCATGTGATCATATGAATGTTATGTGAATTTCAGTTGAAAATCAATAATTTTGTTATTGGAAAAATATCATGTGCGTTCCCAATGGAAACTATATGAAAACTTTTTTCAGTGTAGGAACCTAACGCTTCTAACGTACCGCAACTATAGGAGCGTTTCCCCTATTTAACGAATTAATTATGTTCTCTTTTATTTATTTAAAGAAGGGAGTATTCCCTTCTTTATCGTATATCCAAAGAATTAATTATTTCTCTTTGTTATATTTTCAAAGAAGGGAATATTCCCATCTTTTTCATGTATTTAACGAATTAATGATGTTTTTTATATATTCAAAGAAGCGAGTACACTGGAGTCGCTTTTTACGCGGTTTTTTTTACACGGTTTTTTTACGCGGATTTCGGAATTTACACGGTTTTTTTACGCGGATTTCGGAATTTACGCGGATTTTGGTTTTTTTTTGCGCGGATTTCAGAATTTACGCGGTTTATCGTTATACACTAGAGTCGCTTTTTACGCGGTTTTTTTTACACGGTCTTTTTTTACGCGGTTTTTTTACGTGGATTTCGGAATTTACGCGGTTTTTTTTACGCGGATTCCGGAATTTACGCGTTTTTTTTTACGCGGGACGTATCACCCGCGTAAAAAGCGACTCCAGTGTATATACTAAGAATTAATTATTTCCTTTTCTTATATTTTCAAAGAAGGGAAAATCCCTTGATCCATTAAGGTCTCCTAAAACCGCTTGACCCATTAAGACGTTTTTCTCTTCTTTTTATATACGCGAAAGAAGATTCCAGGAGTGACTATAATAAACAAAAATTGTCAATCTAATACATGGCATACTTTTCTGGGGAATGGTACATTCTGGCGAATGGTTTTCTGGGAAATGTTATAGAATCATGAAAACTCAATAGGATTGGATAATTTTGTATTTTATCTAGCTATTAACAACTAAGCAACTAAATATAAAGTATAACAAAAAAAAAGGTATCGGCTTTTGAAATTTAAGTTAAATCTACGTTGTTTTCGTGGTTTTTTACTTCAAATCTCCACGTACATCGTACGGGTTAGGCAAAAAGGTGTGCGTTTGACTTTGTACTGTCGCATTAATGACTCTTCGCTCATTTTCAACTTCTATTCAATTTTCATACTGCCGTACTCTAAAGGAACTATCCACCTACCCTCTTCTAAAAAAAAGATCATTCTCTTGCTAATAAATTATCACACTAAAACTTCATGTTAGCATTTCCAACCCATTCTATGTAAAACTATTTTTTTCTATCTCATCATTTAAAAACTGGGACTCTCAGCTTAGCCAAAAGGTCGATGTTTTGGGGTTTTTTGAGTTCAACTCTATGCCATGATGACTTACAAAAAATGTTTTAGCAGGTGATTTTTTAATGAAAATAAGAAAAACTGTGATTTTTTTAATTTTTGATATCTTTTTCCAATATTTTTAGAAAAATCGAAACGTAATTATTTTTTTCGGAGCGGTAAACTTTCCCTTAAGGGGAAGCAGACCGCTCCGAAAAAAAAATTACGTTTTGATTTTTCTAAAAATATTGAAAAAAGTATCAAAAATCTAAAAAAATCATATTTTTTCTAATTTTTTAAAGAAAATTCACGTGCAAAACCATGTTTTATAAGTCATTATGGCATAAAGTTGGACTCAAAAAACCACAAAACATCAACTTTTCGGTTTTTCTGAGAGTCCAATTTTTTTTCATGATGGGATAGAAAAAAAAAATTTTACATGTAATTTTTGACAAAAATCTAAGGAAGAAACTGATTTTCTTGGATTTTTGATAATTTTTCCCAATATTTTTAGAAAAATAAAAACGTACCGAAAATATTTTTTTATTTTTGGGCCGGTGAGCTTCCCCTTAAGGTAAAGTTTACAGGACCGAAAAGAATCGGCACGTTTTTATTTTTATAAAATAATTGGGAAAAAATCAGTTTTTTCTTTAGATTCTTGAGAAAATTAACATGTAAAAATATGTTTTCTATCTCATCATGAAAAAATTGGACCCTCAGCAAAACCAAAAGGTTGATGTTTTGTAGTTTTTTGAGTCTTGCTTTGTGCCACGATGAATTATTAAAAATGTTTTTACACGTTGAAAAATTAGAAAAAAATGTGATTTGTTTTATATCTTTTTCCAATATTTCTAGAAAAATCAAAACGTATTTATTTTTTTAGCCTTAAGCTGTCTATTTTAGGAAGGATTAGCTGAATAATTAATAGGACTTAACGTTAGCTTTCTATATTACGACTCGCATCTCTGTCGAATTGGGTTCTCAGACACCTTTTTTTTTAATTATTTGTCCCTTCTACACTCTTGGACAGTGTCTGTTTTTATCATTTACCATCACACGGAAGGAGTAGCGCTTCAATTCAACAAATGAGTTTATTTTACATCAACGAATACGCGTTTGTTACCCCATTGCTTGATTATACAACCCAAAGTTGTGAATATCAGAATCGATCCTCAAAAGCAGAATAATCAAATTCATTTTGGGCAACATGATTATTTGAAATATTGTCGACCCCAGAGCCTAAAACCTCGATATTATCATCAATTCAGCATGAGGCAATAATTTGTCATCGATCTGTGAAACCAACACAATATGTTCTTCAGCGCTATATTTGTACAAAATGAAAATAATCATTTTTTTTATTGAATAGTAGGCTTTGCTCGAGAGTGGTTGATTTTCGATTTGGCTGTCACGTTTTTGCTTCCGTTAGAATTTTTCCTTAGGGCCGTTGAATTTAAGTAAAAGTTTCCAATAATGTCGCGTGTTACCACCATATTCTGTGATCGGTAGTTGGTAAATTCATATACGCAAAAGTGTTTCAAAATAATCGGAATAGGAGGATCTATTCAATGCGATTCGTCTTCATAAGGGCTGTACTGCAATGGCTGCTTCTGAGCCCCGGGCAGCGTGTATTTTTACAAGTGGCTTTGAAACCAAGGTGGAGCCTCAAACGAACTCGTGACTTTCCGATATTATGATGGAGGTGTGGCGGATCGCTGAACCTATCAAAGGAGAACATTACTCGGGGAATTTCAGACAGATGAACCAGAATGGTAAATGTTGGTTCCTGTCAAGAAGTGGTTCATCTACGATTGGGATTGGCACAGCGGCTTGTTGCAGACTTGGTGAGATCGTTCTTTTTTATCGTTTTTTGTCAGTTTGTACTTTGTTTCCGTGAATCCATGTTTAAGGTTGATCATGTGCCCACGGTTTGAGAAAGAGTAGACTGGGCGTGTGATCGAACGTGACGTTTGTTTTTTTTTTATCTATAATCGGTTGCTAATCTGGTCAAAACCAGGCCCAGGAGACGATTTCTAGATTGTCAGCGAGTTCATTAAGACAGAAGAAGTCCTGCGAGAGCTGCATCTCATTGTATTTAGTTCTAGTGCGTCCCACGATTAGTTCCATCATTCGTCTCAGCGTTGAGTCGCAGCGCTGAACCAGACAATTGGCCACAAAAAGGCTTGCCAAATCACATACACTTAGATAAATTAATATAAATTTAGGTGCTCTGAGAGCGATATATACAAGCCTCAATTTTGACATAAATTTGAGTCATAACAGACGCGAAATATAGCTCAATCAAACACTTTCGTCGAGCAACGCAGTTTTCAGTGTCGGGGTACGTAATATTACATGACATGCTTGTTAACGTCTCATTTTTTATGTCAAAGATGGATTCCGTCACGTGTAAAATTAGTTATTTCTAAGTGTGCAACAAAAATCGACTACATACATCCGAACATTTTTTAGCTCAAATCAAGGAAAAACATTTCGCTCAAATATATAAACCGGACTAGTTTATGTTGATCAACACATCAACACATGTCAAGCTACCTTTTGGTTCAATTGGCTAAACTTGGTGAGTTCGTTCCACTTTGTAAATTTTTATCTTTTCAAACCAGTAACGTTGGGGGATCACCGTTTTGTGGTGCGTTACTGGTATAAGATCTACCACCGAACCCTAGTTGTTACAACTTCAAACTACGGAATCAGAATTTCCAAGTAATAAAAGGATCACATTTTAGTCCTTGTTACTTTTTATGACTTGATAATAGTGACAAGACTCGGGTAGTGGCCACCGCCGTTATGCATTTCTATATTGTATATTTCAAATCTAAAATATTGATTATGTTCATAGAGTTTGCATAATCCTTTTCGCTTTGTCCTTCTCGTATTCCTTTCCCTCTTCTCTTTTCAGAAAGCGAGCAATGGCGCTATAGCCATAAGGCATAAAAGGCTAGGACAAGAGTTAGTGCTTATGTCCCAACCGTCAGAAGAAAATGGAGCATCACTTAACCTTTCTAGCTTTGATACTTCCAACGATCAACCAATCATATAATTACCAAAATCGGAACGTACGCTACGAGATGTCCACGGCCCGATATTTTCTGAATCATCTTGCCCCTTAAATGCTGCACAGTAGGCCTGGCCGTTTTGATATGTGTGACACATCATCGATGTGAAACATGTATCAAATAGACAAGAAAAATGATGGAGGTATATCCATCATTTTCCAGGATGCTTTCAAGAACTGGCTGTGTTGGTGTTAGATTAGATTAGATTAGAAAATGAAAATAATCATTTTGCATTCAATCCTCAAAATCACCCCCACCAGATCCCCGAATATTAATATTGACAACAACAAAGGCGATAATTCTTCGATACAATCGATGGAAATATTTACAATATTTGACAAATCTCAGGTAATCATGACAGTAGTTGGTCTCTTTTCTTCATTCATATTGTTTTCAATAATCAAACGTGATGATTACCTGGGTTTTGTCAAAAAAGGTAAATATTTACGTTGTTTGTACCAAAGAATGAACATCCAGCCACACTCAAAATAATCGACACATTATTGTTACGTGAAAAATCACGTGGAGTCTCTCTTTTCACTTGTATGTCAAATTTACGTGACACAAGTAGAGTCTACGTGATACCACATACGTATCAACAGGAAGTCCCTTTAAAGTCACTGGGTTTTTTAATGAAACGCACGTGATTTGCATATACACAAATTATATGTGCATTTCACGTAAACCCTAAGTGATTTTCACATATGAAAAAATAAATGAGTGCCTCACTCAGAATGGTACACAATATGGTGGAATTGCAATGTGCATGTTTACACGCCAGTTAAAATCGTGGGGCTTATTTTCATGAGACTATTTCGTATTGTTAGTATAATGGCTGAACATTTTATCATAGGCAAATTTTATGGCGAGAATAATTTGTAATATGTTTCTTTATTTTAGTCTGACGACAAGGAGTACCATGGATTGAACTGCTAGTTAAATGGCCCTTTATCATATGTGTTCCATATCCTCCCCGAGTCCAGTTTCGCTCGAATTAATTTCTACTTCTGTATGTAGGTATATTTGCCACAATAAAGATACAATGGTCAAGGAATACTGTAGGATCTTTTTTCATTTGAAATCAAGAATACATTTGATTTAAACCGGAGTAAAAATCATTGAAAACCACCATGAATTCCATTGAAAAAATCACATAACATCTACGTGATAACCCCGTGACCATCTCGCTCACTGAAATGAGTGCTTTCATATGATAATCACGTAACACTTACGTGAAAAGTGCGATGGAAAAAATCTATGTGTGTTTTCACGTAGCATGGACGTGAAAATTATTATGAGTGCACGTATGAAAAAAAAGCAAAAAAAAATTACATCGATACGCAGAGGTTGCCTTGATCAAGAAAAAATGCTGTTATGTCAAAATTCAAATTCATGCAGGTAGTTGGTCTATCTGTTAAGGTTGTCTTTATTTTCAGTTAAGTTGAGTATAGAAAAAATGATTTTTATCAGCACTGCTCTTGGATCATTCGTGACTTGTCCGGGATGAAATTTGAACTCGTGATTTTGGCATGAGAGGTATACTGCCGATACTCGCATAATTGTCCCATCTTTGCTTGATTTCCTATTCATATGGGACAGTTATGCTTTTATGGTCAGTATAGGTATGGATAATAACTACTAGGCTGGGGCCTTCCCCCTCAGAAATAAATGTATCCGCCAATTGTTTAAGTTTGGCTCCATTTCTCTTGTCGGTCTAGAAATAGGCTACACTTACCTGAGGCTCTTGACTGCTAGGTTTCGTTTTGGATTTGATGCAATATTCTTCTAGAGTGGTAGGTACAACAATACCTTCTTTTTCCGCTTCAACTTTGGCGGCTTGTGCTTGTTTCCTAAAATTATAAGATGTGCATTAGCTACCAATTTTGTAGACCAACTTCTAAAAACTCACCTAATGATGTTTGGATACTCATTGTCTTTGCCCTGCGAGTCCCGCCATCTTCGGTACATGACGGAAGCGTCTACATTCGCTGGAGAGTAGGTGTTTGGCTCGTTAAGCAATGAGATCACGGAGAGCAGGATAGTTCTAACATTTTGAGTAGGATTCCACCTTTCACAAGGCAGTTCACCACTTTGCGGATCGTCAACCGGTGGATGAAGAATCGATATGCAGAGGTCACCATTCTAAAGATTTGAGAGAGCTATGAAAATCCCGAAAACTAGCAAGCAGCTTATGTTACAGTAATTCTTACCTCATACACATTCGGATGCCATACTTTTGTCAGAAAACGTATTGATGGTGGAGAATATGGATAGTCGGGAGGAAATTTCATATGAGCCTGAAAGTAGATAAATAACACAAATATTATTATTGTCATTATTATTTGGAATAAGTTTTCTATTTTTGTAGAGGAGGATGTAAAACCAGACCTACGTGATAGTTTATTTTTATACACGTAAATTTACATTACCCCGAATGCCGTTATCCTGAATTTCACTACCCCGAAAGTTATTCTATCAAAAGGTAGATTGCTGCTCGTTCTTTTAAAATTCACGCTAATGGAAGTCTACGTATTGGAATCAGGGAGACATTTGGGGTAATGAAGAACTATTAACAATATCTGACCGGCTTGAACCTAAGCCAACAGAGTCTTCGGAGAAGTTTTGCAGATTTTGGTATCAGATCATTTTGTTTTGCTAATTTGACTATGATGTTATATTATACATCTAAAAGATAAATCATCAAATCAAACTTTTGCAGCAATAAGAGATGAGATCATCATATTAAACGCTTAGTTTTTTTTTCTACCTAGATCGGCTGTGCAAATCTCGGCAAAAAAAGTTTTACAGTGATCTCAGCAAACATTTCATTTGTTTGCTGAGATTCAGCTAAGCAGTATCCGAGACTCAGCAATCAAATGTCACTTTTGCTGAGATCTTAGTGAAACTTTTTTTGCCGAGATTTGCACAGCCGAGCTTGGTAGAAAAAACTAATAGTGTAAATCTGCGCAAAAATATGTATAGTATTGTGCGAAAAACTTAAAATCGTAGTGACATTTCTCGCTCGCATCGCTGGTCTCGTTATGCCGATAATGTCACTAATGACGTCAGAAGTCGCTAATTTGACTAGCGCAGTGTCTTTGTTCTAACCTCAATCTACCTGTGCACCAGCTCTCAAAACGTTCACCAATCTCAAAATATTACTTGCAGTGGATACATATCAGTGAAACTAAAAGATTATGTGCATTTTGCAATCGATTTGAGTGTAATTATTGCTAGATATCACGTTTATAAAGTTGATGCACAGGTAAAAAGTGAAGTTACACGACGGTTCTATCAATAAGAATAACAAAATAGTGCACAGTCACTTTTCAAATCCACGAGACATCACAAATTAATGATGCCAGCTGGTAGAAGAAACATTCGAGAGGTGCCGTTACTTTGCATATGTGAGATTTTATTCGCGAGAAATCGACAGCTAGTGCCATTGTTTACAATTTTGCCGTTTTGAAATGACATACATAATGATAGGATATATTTGAAATGATTTCGGTACCAATGGCATTTAAGTTCCTAAATGTGTTAGAAACGCTAAAATATTTAGTGCTGTTTGTGGAAAGACGGATTTCGTTAAGATGTTTGTCAAAATCAAAGCTTCGTGTTTAAGATATAAATCAATTGATTAATTTTCAAAACGTTAAATGCATTCAAAATAAGCAAATTGTGTGATAATTGCATGAAAAAGGTTTATTTTTAGTTCTGTTTTAGGCAAAAAGTTCGAAAATAGTACATTTACCCTACCTAAGCTTTTTCGTCTAATATATTAGGTAATGCTCCCATTTCACCTTTTATTAACCGGTTTTGATATGATTTGATGATTGGGTTTGTCTGATTTTTTTGGCCATCAGATGTCACTACTGTTGTTTATGACGACATCTGTCGGAAATTACGAAATCCCTTTCACAGAACACAAAAATTTTCAACCGATTTTGAAAATTGGTGCACAGGTAAAAAGTGAGGTTACGGCACGCCTCTGCCTGTCACATGTCTGGCATCTCTATAACGTAAGGTCGCCATTCACCATTCAATCTTCCTTCACTGCTCACTGCATGCGTATTATTATTATTTTTATACAATTACAACAGATACCAATAGCTCTTTCTATCCTTTATTTAACGTCGACCTCTGTTCCGCAATCTAGTGCCAATCACCGACGGATATCGATTGCCATCCATTGACGGCAATCGAATGTGCAGGGAGGCAGCTTCCACACCTGCGTAGGATATCGCACCAATTCAACTCACATGGGCCGGGACCAACGGAGGAAAGGAAGACCAAAGATTTTTATTTCTCAGAAAAATCCCACCGACCTCGGCTGGGATTGAGCCCAGACTCATTGGGGGTGAGAAAGCAGTCACTACACCACCAGCGCCGGCGAAAAATACCAATAGTATAATTACAATTAATACCAGTAGTACCATTGATCATCATTTGCTATAATGTGCAAGTTAAGAGAAAAATTATAAAAATAAATATACAGCAAGCGGTGAAGGGACAATACGTGAGCGGTAGATAGCGACTTTACGGTATATGCATTTAGATTAACATCCGAAGTCCTTGAAATTCAAACCATTTTCACTTGTAACGTGCATTTCGATTATCCCAACAAGATTTATACATTGGAAATTGTATTGGCAAGTTGCCGGTGGGTCACGATCCATAGATTGAGAGCTGTTTTAGAACCAACTAAGAAGGTATTCATACACTATGTAAACCGATTTTGAGAAGTTGAGAAAGACCCCTCTCCCCACGCGTAATCTATTGTCCATACATTTTTTTTTTTGGGAAAATTGGATGGACCGTAGGTAATCGTTAAACCCTCCCTTCCTTTAGTGACAACCTGGTTTATGAACAGCCCCTAAGCATACCTCTCCAATAGTGCAATTTATTTTTGAAAAATCCAGCATCACAAGGGATCAATGGTTGTTGGTAAAAGGTATTTTCAACATCAATGGATGGTAGTCGTAAAGAAAAGAGACAGACAGAGAGAGAGAGAGAGAGAGAGAGAGAAAGAGTCTACCGTTAGCAAAATAATTTATGCCCAAACATTTCAATTGGAGCCATCGTTATTAAACGTATCTTTCTCAAACACCGCTTGTATTAAGAGGACGACCCATTCAGGGATGCCAATCGAAAGGATAGGAAAGATAAAAAAAAAAGTTACTGAACAACAAAAGCCACCTGGTGCCACCGACACATCAAAGACACAAATAAGTAGCAAGTTCGATAAGCACGGACGCGAGCACGCAACTGAAATAAGTTTCACGGAGAGACAAGGTGAGAGGAAGTACGAATGGCTGCAGCAACATCGGCAAGGTTATCTATGCCATAATTCGCCTTCAAAAGCTGACTAACAAGCTCACAGAGAGACTAATAGTCAAACATATACCGATACAGACGACTCAGCCAAGTGTGAATGAAAGCAAGATCGGATGTTAGGTATATCCCATTCAATTGGCAAAACCGAACAGAAGCCAGGAATTGACGATGGCTTTAAACACTACTCAATTATACAAATCGGAAGTCGGAAGAGCCAAATGAAATAATGCAATATCTATTCTTCTGGGATTATTTTTAGGACTCATGCACCTCGTGATGTTGTTGCTCTCTGTTTCACCAATCGTCTATCGACGTTTTTACTATCTCGTGCTACACGCTGTTATGCGGAAGTTGTAATTTCAAGGAAATATAATACGAATAGTGCCTTTTTTGTATTAGATCAATTGTAAAATAAGTGACATACCTTAAAATAACCGCCCTGGTAGAGCGTATCCGGCGGCCCAAAAATGGCAACCTCCCACTCGAAGAGATTGTCTTCATTCAGCAATTTGACTCGGAAACCTTCCACCGGTTCCTCCTGGAGGCTTTTATACTCCAATGACAGAGCACGGACTGCGGAACTGGACGGCTGCGAAGACATATTTTCTCTGTCGAGTCTTCCTCCTGCTCCTCCTCCGTTCACTCAATCACTGCTGTCAACGAGCAAAAACTGCACCGATGATTCACTGCACAGTATCTGTAACGACAAGGAAACAATGCACGCGATCAGCAGGGACAAAAGAATCTTTTAACTCTTGATTTTACTAGGATGCGTACAATTTTGGCCCGATTTCCCTGAATGAAAACAAAGAGAGAAAATCCTTGTCTCAAATATGTCTTGCTATACTCAAGGAATGGAAAAACAACCTATACAAGAAAACGCCAAAGCGCACTGCGATTACGACTCGAGTCAAGTGCGACACTGTGCGAGCGCGAGGTGGAACAGCGGTGCTTGGATATCGGTGTTTATGAGGAAAATTGTGATCTACTGGAAATTGGAAAAACAAAACTGTTATAACTACGGAACCAAATGTACCTTCCCGATATAATTTGGTAGAGCTCTAATATGACATTCGATCACCGACGAAATTCCATGACAAACATATACATATATGGGAAGATGGGAACAGATGAGCACTAGGGTGGGTTAAGTGGATGGTGGTATGGTGGATCACAACCCCCTGCTTTTCCGGTGTGAATCGAGGTCCCCATCAACGATCTGGATTTGCGGGAGAATTTTAAATTTTGTATGGAAAATGTAGTCTTTAACAAAGTTGTTTTGTATAGTATTATCAATCCATGTCCAAGATTTGGTGAAATTTGAGCAATATTTGGATTTTTGTTTAGCAAATCAATAGGTTCGTTTCGTTTCCCATGCAAAATTTAAAATTCTCCCGCAAATCGTGATTATAACCAAATTTGTTTAAATTGTTCGCAGTTGTTAAGGAACCTCTATACTGCCGCTATTTGCATGTCCCATAGCGAAAATCACTAAGCCGAGAAAATCGCGTTTTAAGTTTGCTTCGTACCATTGCTTCTTATGTGATGGGACAACTAATTTGACTGTATTTCCAAACTTTTTCATAACAAAGTTGTTGAGCTCATCCAGTATTCTGAAAATATGTGTGATTATCTACCATTTGCATTGAAAAACTCAGTTTTGACAAAAACAACTATGGGACCGACATGCGAAGAGCGGCAGTATACGCATGTGGGAAACAGGGAAGTTGACCCACCCTAATAATTAGATATTGTAACAAACAAAACTTAAAAGGGTTTATTGTTTATTTTAAATTATTATTACAAATAGATGAGTTTTTTCGGTAGGCAAATTTTCATCAGTTTCTTGATAATAGTTTTTTTTTTTCTTGATTCGTTTTCCGTCATTTTTGTTTTCCAATGCTGGGTGATTCCTGATATTCAGACTCCAAAGTGCACACCTACCTATCGACCCATCAAACTCATGAGACCGGGATCCAACGAATCAGAGATTTTATGCCTCAGGAAATCGCCGACTGGGATTGAACTTAGGCCCTTTGGAGTGAGAGGCGGTCACGCTTACCAGTACACCATCGGCGCCGCTAAAGTTTCTTGATAGTTAATGAATATTTCTAAACCATTTTTGGAACGTTGTAATCCATATTGGACGTAAATCATAGAACGTAAACAAACATTTCATGTCAAATTAAGTGTTCTCAAACCGAAACATCAGCTAGTCGACGAAGAGAACGTTTGATTGAATTGATTTTCGCGTTTCTTTCAACTGATTCTTAAGGCCCAAACGCAATGTGGGCGGAAACGGAACGAAAGCGGCAAGTTTGACAGTTGTCACAAATGACATCACGTTGTCTAACCGAAGTCGATTTGGTTCTAACTAGTTTTCAATCCGCCAAATAGGCTTCCTCTGATCGGGCTATTCCGTTACCGCTGCCGTTCCGCTTCCGCTGTCATTGCGCTTGGGCCTTTATGTCAAAAGGCCCGCTTACATGTGTCGGTCTCAGGGACTGACTTTTTAGTAGTGTATGTTCATCTTGCTCCGGTTGGCAACCTTGCCCCGTCTAGGTACCTAACGTTAGTCTTTGTATTCCTTACGTTAACTAACGTTAGTCTTTGTATTCCTTACGATATATAAATAATTTACTTTAAAAGTTCTTGCAAAATATTAGTGTACCTAATTACCGTGACATGCTATATAGGGTGTCCCAGAATGTCTAAGCACGACTTTGACCTGCTTGTTTCAAATGACGTTTAAACAGCTGATTATCACGCTGAATCATTGTTTATATTTCGACCAACAGTTTCGTGTATCGCAAGTGTCGGTTCTTTACATTTCCGTGACAATGTGAAGCATTTCTCCGGAAAAGCGCAAACAGATCGTGCACAAATGGTGTCCCGAGCAACGTTGGATATCAAAATAATATCAAAATGATAACAAATTATGTTTTTGAAATCATATTGATCGCATATTTTTATATACATTTTTTTAATTTTAGTTGAATTCATATTTTGATATTATTTAGATATTTCTAAAAAAATTAGTTAAAAACAAAATTTGATATTTTATGAAAAGAGCCTCCACATTTATCACTGAAATATATTTATTTTTCTTAAGAGTCAATCAGCATGCTTGCTGTTTTCTTTATAAACATCACAAAGACAATTATGATTTTTACAGTTATAGTTTACAACATTTATTGATATTAATCTACCTGGGAATTTAATTTACAAATCGATATAAGCAGCATTGCGACCTATTACAATCACGATCGTCAAACAGCTGATGGTAGTAACGCTTTGTACATTCATATCAATGTGCTCGTCGAAGCTCTCTCCATGACCATCCATCAAGTTGATGAAGGAAGTAAAAAGCAACTGGTGAATGTGATACATCACCGATCTGGTCATTCCCGACAATCACGACACTCATCTGTGCTCGTTTTGAAGCAGTTACTGCTTTGCTTGCTTATGTGAGTGTGTTGGTGAGTGAGCCCAACAGCTTCCGTTTAATGTTGCCTGCTATTTTTTGTAACTCACACAATCGCGCCTGCCGAGACGAACTTGGAATGCATAGGCATTGTTTTCATTTTCTTCTGTAGTTTCGCTTTTTCTCATGATCGTACTGCAGGAGTCTTCACTGTTTTCGTTGTGCTTTTCATCATCAGCAGCGAGTGTAACGTTTTGCTTATGAGCAGCGACCATTACTGGTGATTGTTGTTTGCCATGGCTCTAACTCTCACTGCGTGACAAAACGATCTGTCAGCGATAGTCGGTTGATGCGAAGACGAGTGTCACGTGAGTGTCATGATATTTTGCATCACTGGATATAAGATAGATACCGACAGAACTGATTGAAAAATAAGTTTGTTTTTATTTTGAATGAATGAAAACTCATTGATAATATTTTTCGATTTTGAATCTTGACATTCAGATTACTAAATTTGATATCATGATATCAAAACAATAACTAATTTAGTTTATGTTTATTTTTTGTTTTCCTTCCATAGTTATAATAACATATTGATTACTTATTTTGTTTATTATTAACGAAATTACTGATATCAAAACGCACATACATAGATTTGTTATCAAGAACATGATTTGTTATCTTTTTAATATACTTCATATGCCATTTAGATCTCATTGTTGTTATGATTACTGTTAACTCGACCAAACGGTAGGCAAAATATGTTATCACGAACGCTTATATCAAAATATCAAACTTAGTTTTCATTTTGTTTTCATTCTCTGCTCGGGGTACTATCCCCAACATTTCTCTGAGTTAATTAGCGAAATTGGAAGATGTAAGCATCGTAGCCGTTCGAAACGCGATTCGGAAGTATGGTGATGAAGCAACTTTCTAGGACAAGCAAGAATCTGGACCCTGTTGACCGAAATCTGGACCGGAAAATCGTGCAAGCTATCACTCGCAAGAAAAGTGCTTCGGTTCGAGACCTGGCTAAAAAACTGGGATCCTAGAAGAGTAACTTCCAGCGGGCCAAGGCAAGAATGGGTCTAAGGACGTATAAAAAGCAGAAGAAGCCAAAGCGGAGTGAAAAACAAGCCGCATCCGTCAAACCGAGGGCTCGGAAGTTTTTTTTTTTTTTTTTCCTTTATTTAACGTCGGTCTTTATTCCGCAATCTAGTGCCAATCACCGACGGACATCGATTGCCATCCATTGACGGCAACCGAATGTGCAGGAAGGCAGCTTCCACACCTGCGTAGGATATCGCACCCATTCAGAACACACATGGGCCGGGACCAACGGCTTTACTTCCCTTCCGAAGGAAGACGTGACCAGAGATTTTTATGCCTCAGAAAAATCCCACCGACCTCGGCTGGGATTGAACCCAGACCCATTGGGGTGTTAGAAAGCAGTCACGCTTACCACTACACCACCGGCGCCGGCGAGCGCTCGGAAGTTATACGACCAATTACGGTGCGGAAAATCGGTATGCGTGATTATGGACGATGAATCACACGTTAAATTTGATTACAAAATTCTTCCTGGTGATCAGTACTACACCGTTCGTGATGGCCGAAGTGTTGACGACGTGGATAAGTCGATTTTTACCGAAAAGTTCGGTAAAAAGGCTACGGTTTGGCAAGCCATTTGTGAGTGTAGTATGCTTACGTACGTCAGTGTTTAAACAAGCGTCTGTTACCCATGATCCGCAAACACGACGCCTCTGTACTGTTTTGGCCGGTGTTGGCGTCGGTTCATTACTCCAAGGACACGGTAGCCAGGTATAAATCCAACCAAATCCAATTCGTACTAAAGGAGATGAATCCACCAAACTATCCCCAGGCCAAGCCAATCGAAAATTTTTCATTTTCATTTTGCAGCGTTTGGTGGGGCAATGGGAGCGCAAGTCAATCCAAAGCCGAGGATAAAGGAAGGGTAATGGCTGAATAGTCTATGCGGACCACTTGAACGCCATTAGAAAAGGAAGGGATTGAAGAGGTCGGTTATTGGGTGGTTTTGAGGAAATGACACATAGTACTAGATTTGTGTTGCAAAATGTAAAGAAACCGAAAATCCATCTCCCACTGATTCATCCTTTCACATATATACCAAATTGTTATTTTAAAGCAACCATCAAAATAAACAGACAATATATGAAAAGGCTAGTTGCCTCCCTAAGCGGACCCCCGCATCCTAACTCTTTTGTTAATCTACTTAATGTTATTAGGTTGTCCAAATTTTCTTATTTAAGTTCGTTTGATGATTATGATATCTCATTATTCTAATTTAATAAATATATTGAAAATTTCTAATTTACCTAATCAATCATAACTCATGCTTTATTAAGTACCTAAACTGCTATGTAATCTAAAATTTAACGTGTTTCAAGTAATTTTGACTTTGATCTATATTTATTAAATCTTAGATCGACCCAGGGGACACCTTCAAGTGACTAAAATTCTTCACTGTGAAATTAGTTTCCTAGCTGATTTTTAAATTGTATAAGGTATATGCTCTAACTACACTCACACGTTTCCACTATGTCGTCCCACAAAATTACGTATGGATATGTCACAATAGAAGCACGCCACAGTGGAAATCCCGAGCTATAGTTCAAACACTTATCCCAAACCAAAATGAAGCATATATAAGATTAGTTGCAATACCATGTACAAAAATGGTGTTAAACATTGTTCCCTGAGTAATACCTCAATGAAAACAACAACGAAAGCTTGTCACGCAAGTAGAAGGAGTACTGTTGAGCACTTTCTGAAATATTTCAATAGTATAATTCCCGTGCAAACCCAAATAAATCTATCTGCGTAAAAATAAATAAAATAAGAGTGATTTGCGGCAAAACCCGCCAGTATCGCACCCAACGACGTCAGTGCCTATATGTAAGCGTACTACAACGCGGCTTTCAAATAAAGGAGTAACAAGTGTGATACTATCACTTCAGGCTAGAGCTTTGGTTTTCTTATGCAATGGTTCATCAGAGAGGGGAAGCTCAGTAATCCTCATCGCATGCTCATGACACTATTCGGTCATGGCATGAGCCAACGATGCCGGTTCTAAACCAACCGTATCCAACGCTCCACTATAAAGCATAAGATTAGGTTAAAAACTAGCCAAGGGGAGCCAATCGAAACTTTTTGGGCATATTTGCGGAAACATGTAAAGGCAGCGGATTCCGTTACAAAGTTTGCGAAAGACTGGGAAAAAGTATCCAACGTTGTTGGAAAGGCATCTGTGCTGAAGCTAATAAGTAGCGTGAGTGGCTTACGACTGATTGGATCTCGGATTTTCTACGTTTAACTGTAAGAGAATACTATAGAGAACATGAATACGACATAAAAATCGAATTTCCTGTAAACAGAGTTACGTTATCGTTTTTTTTAAATCGTGCTTAGACATTCTGGGATACCCTATAGTTTCGCGCTGTTATTAGAAATATTGCATTTTTCTGTTTGTTTACTCGATGTCGATTGGAATTTTGTGTGAATTTAAAAAAAATAATTGACAAGTTTTCGCTAATGCTTCTATGCGACTACCATGGGTCTCCATTGATTTATAGCGACTGCAACATGGTCAAGACGCATCGTAGTCTAGTCGCATAGGAGTATTGAGCGAAAACCCAAATCTTGATAACTTCAAAAAAATATAACACAAAAACGAAAAAAAAAACACCTGGCAGATTTTTTTATATGTTGAGTAAAAAAGCCTAAATTTTCAAGGAAAAATAAAAAAAAACAAATTGCGCCTTCTGTCTACAAACCATGAAAATCATAAAAAATACAATCAATATTTTCCCAATTTTTAATGTCATTTGATATTTTGATCTTTCAAAAAGTTAAAAAGTTATGAATTTAAAAAAAGGTAATTTTTGGAAATATAAAATCATTCCGTTTGGTGCTAAGCTGCACTAGATTAAGAAAGACTATGAGCAGCTTGTGCTTAATAGGCCGGACATGGGGTGGACAAACCTATGGTTGATAGCGATGTGTGAAGGAAACTGCGATATAAATCTACAGAACAAAATTTAGTGCATGATACGAGAAGAGGTCTTGGCATGGTAATTTTCTCACCCTTTGAGGTTCATTTTTAACTGTTTCCGAACTCAACGCTAGGGACAGAAATTCACCCATTACACCTCCATCTTACATATGAAGCACTTGCCATTAATCCCATTATGATTTATTTCCCTTGAGTACATTTTGAGACCCCAAAATCATCGAAATACCCTTTTATTTTAGTAATGTTTGCTCAACTTGCAAAAATGCAACATCAAGCATTCACAAGTTTGCAACTATATTTAATATTTTTAATGTACAACTATCCTCAAACTACACCGAGTAATTAACTTGTTTGAAATTAGCGAAGTACTTATTAATAAGTCTCTGTAATTGACCACTTTGTCAAGCAGGTTTGGCGTGACTTTCTACCAGTGATTTCACAAAACTGGACCAAATAATTTCTATTTTTTCATGAAACGAACAAATGTTGGCTTCTTTTCTCGAGGTTCTAGAAGAAAAAATCTCAAAATAATGTTTTATTTCAAAGTTCGAGTGATAGGGTAGAGAACTACTTCGGCCTAATTGCAGAAAACATCAAATAAATCCATGATTTCAGAGTTAACAAGTCAATTATGCGTTTGGTACGGTACTTTAGTTAATAAGCTACGGAACGAAGTCAATGAGAACGCGTGATATGAAGGTTTGTATTCTCAAAAACAAAAGAAGCGCTCCGACCGAATCAATTTTTATCTTCATCCGATAGGCCGAAGTGAATTCATTGCCGGTTCAATAGCGTTTCAATGTGATAGGCCAAGTTTAGAATCCGTAGGTCGAGTTTGGCGTCAAGAAGCTGTGTTAGACTTTTGACAATATCTCAACGATTGGTTTCTCTTTATCAAATCTTACGGTACATACGGAAAGGTAAATAAATTTGGAAGCTATCAGTAACAATAACATTCCGTTTGGTGCTAAACTTCGCTAGATTAAGAAAGACTAAGTGTGGGTTGTGCTTAATAGGCCGGAAATGGGGTAGTTAACCCTAGTAAACGTCATTTTAACTGCTCGAATGAAGTGGTTAATTAAGAAATATATCCCTGAATTTTTATTAAATTCGTTTATTTCCAAAAATGAATTCCCCGATATTTCCTGATTTTCCAGGTTTTTATTCAGGTAATGGGTAAACATATGCTGCCTAGAATCGCATGTCGGTCCCAACAACGTTATCCACTATCAATTAGCATCTACTTTCATATTATGTGATAAAACTACGGACTTTGATCGTGAAAAATGTGATCATCAAGTCAGTTTGTCCTGGGGGCGACCCCGGCGTAATGGTTAGCATCCATACCTCTCACGCCAAAGCCACGAGTTCAAATCTCACCCCCGGACAAGTCACGAATAACCCAAGAGCGTTAAAGTGACTATAATAATAAAAAAAAAAATGTCAGTTTGTCCCATCAAGCTAAGTAATCACAGTCGCATTCTGAAATTCCATCGTCCAGAAGTCAAATTACAGTTCTGTTTTTTGAAGGTACCATATTTTTGAAACTGATCATAACTCAAAAAAAGGGTCAATACATATGCTGATTTTTGAAATATTTACATGGACATTTCACTCCGTAACTTACTGTCATTTTCTCAATGTCTACTTTTTCCATATGGGACTGATATGCGATTCTAGGCAGCATAATTGTATCTAATACTGTGCTCTTATGGCGGTAAGCTCCAACTCGGATTAACTTTTAATACCGTCCCTGTTTGTATGATCTGAAAAATGTTTGCTCAGAGTTATGTTGATTAACTCTGATGTCAACATCAAACCAGCCGGACATTCTTGATCGGGATTTAATCCGAGGATAATACCGGTTGGAGCTTACCACCATTAAAGTTTGAAACTTAAATCAACCTTATATTAAATCATGAGGGTGTACAGAGGTTCATGGGTGTATCATGAATAGAACCTCTGTTTCTAAAGTTGCCCAGAGTCTAGTTCGAGTGATCGAGACTGTAAAACATACGTAATCTTTAAAATTTTCCGGGTTATTAATATTCAACAACTTTGAATATCTAAGAACACCACGAAAATATTAATTTTACATGTGAAGAGTTGTTTTGCTTCTTGAAAGTATCAAATTTTCATTCAAAGGTAAAGAAATTTCTAGAATTTTTGGAGAATTTTGATTGCTATTGTTTTGAAAAATAAATGTTCATAAAATGAAATATGCTCTGAATAATTCTCACAAACTGCTCAATTATTTACTTTAAAAATTCTTTAGTCGTCCCTTGGAATGCAGAATTACCTTAAGTATTCTCTAAATTATATTTAAATTCTCCTGAAAATTTCCTTGGAAACACTCCCTTTGGAATACATCTAGAAATTTCTTAAAGTTCTCTTATGCATTTAGTTGCAACTCTTCGCTGAATTAGTAATTCAAATTTTAAAACGCTCTAAGAACTCACCTCAGAATTTCCCCCGATATTCTCTAGGAATCCTCTACATAATTATTTTGAAATTATCACAAGAATTTGAAGAGAATTCTCTGAAAAATATATTAATATCATTCAAGGTCCGTCCCAACTTTGAACTTTGTTTTCAAATCTGGAAACATGAAATCTTAATCTTTTGAAAATCTGATCTCTGGAATCATAAAAATCGACACAATGAGACCATTTGTCTTAGATTGTGACACGACTTCTGGCTATCTGGGTTGAGTAGATATTATTTATTTCTTAAGATAGTTATAATATTAGTTTTACGACAGTCTGTAGTGAACAAGCAGCTTTTATCATGGTCAAGATTTTGAACGCCTTTGTAAGCCGATTTACTTGGTTTGATGTATTGGCGTGAATGAATTTTGATTCAAACAAAATTAGCTAAGATTCATCTGACTAAAGATCATTTGAAAAGTCTTCCATATGACGCATTGTTCAACGTAAAATTGAAGGAGAGGAGATTTTTATCGATGGACCAATCTTTAGGTCGATAGGCCTACATTATAGTAATTTCTCCTATATGTTTGATTCTCGAGAAATTGAAGCTCGATTTCATCAGTATTGTTTAACTTTTCAATTGATATTTTATTCATTTTATGGCCATGAAAAACCATTTTTCAGAAAAGGAGGAATATATTTTACTTTCATGACATCTATTTGCTCAAAGCAATGGATTTTAAAAGCTACATTCATACAAATAAATCTGAATTCTCGATTGAACAACGGAATTCACGACTTTTTCCCGCATTTCCCGAACGGATTGCCACCCTGTAAGCCAAGTGGGCGATCGGACCAAATGTTATAGATTGAACTAAGGGGTTGTTCATAAACTACGTAGAGTTTTTAAGATATTTCAAACGCCCTTCCCATAGCCAAGACAATCGGTCATACACATTATTGGACATTTATATAAATTGAACATAGACACTCGCCAACACCCCTGCCTCCTCAAGTTTCGACGTGGTTGATGAACAGCCCATAATAGAAATTCTTTTAAAAAACGATGAATAAATTTGAGCTCAATTTTTTCCCTCAATTCATCTGTTCGAACATTGAAATAGTTCAAGATAATCCGATGAAAAATTACTGTAATAGTTTCATCTCTGATGTTTGTGAATTGCACAAGTATTAGTGCAGAACTTTGGGTAAATTATAAGTATTAGTGCAAGAAAACTTTTGAATTCACCCAAAGTTCTGCACTAAATACTTGTGCAATTCATAAACGTCAGAGAAGTCTACGCTACCGACGCCAGGGAGGCAGCTCCCACACCTGGACCATACATATCGAACCATCAACTCATGAACCGGGGACTAACGGCTTTACTTCCCCCTTCCGAAGGAAAGCGTGATCAGAGATGTTATGCCTCAGAACATCCCGGCGGCGCCGACTGGGATTGAACCCAGGCTTGCAAGGGTGAGAGGTAATCACGCTTACCTCTACACCACCGGTGCCGCTGCAGACTTTGTTTAGTCAACCCCAATTAGTGCGACTGGCGACGTGCAACCATCCCAAGTAACTATTTTGATGTTATCATGGTTTGAAGATATTTATAAAGGCCATAGCCGGATGTATCACGAGCGGTTGTGCTACATTATCCGAATGTCACTTCCCCGAACGCCGTTACTCCACATTCGAGGTAATATAGCACTATATAATCCCCCCTCCTCCAACTTAGATAATCGTCCACACACTGATTTTTTTTTTATTTGTATGGACCGTAATGACCATAAAATCATAATTCTCGCGACACTTTTCAAATAGACCAATGTAACAAATGTAAACAAATCGAGTTAAGCGATACAAACTATTGCTCTTCTATCATTGTATGTCATACAAAAACATCCATCCAAATTTACTTTCATTTATTTAAGATAATCATTGATCAAAAATTGTCCAATGTACAGTTTGAAATGATGGGTATATGATTGTTACTTCGATCATTCGGACTGCCTAACATGATTGGTGCTCATTTTCCAAAGACGGGGCCAATCTAAAGTTAGGTACTATACTCTGAAATCTGTGAAAGGGAATCTAGTATCATGTAGACAAAACGTCCAATGTAACTCTCATTGATTATGTCAATGAGAAAAATCGTCCAATGTAACATGTCCGATGTACAACTCGACTTGTCAAAACATTCTGTGTTTTTTTTCTATGTTGTAACATGAAATTCAAAGTAAAATTGTGATTTTACCGTTTCTTCTGAGTTTTCAACGTTATTATACACTGACTACATTAAAAATAGTATTGCAAAATGTATTGATTTAAACAGTTAAAATAATAATCTGTCGAACTTCAACTTCGATTTTCTCAAAATGGTGGATATGTTACATTGGTCTATTTGAAAAGTGACGCGAGAATTGTCCCATCTTTGCTGGATTTCCTATTCATATGGGACAGTTATGCTTTATGGGCAGCGTAGACACTCGCCAAAATCACAGGTCAAAATACAATAATATGTATATAGGTGCATAGAGAAATGAACAGAGAAAATCGACGAAGATAATCTGTCAATGTTACTTAGGACCTAATGCATTGTTCAGCTTGAAATTAATTATTTTATTGTCTTTTTTAAGTTACTTTTATTAATAGCTTTTTCCCTTATGTTTATATATCAGTTACTGTGTTTTCCTTGACCTGAGCAATGGTATAACCGACAAGGCTTAGGTGATAATATAATTATCCAGAAAAGTAGTTTGGTAGCTAACCATATTTTGACATGAAAAAATTATACTAATTTATATAAAAGTCAAATTTAAAATACATATGTATAAAACTAGTTTCAACATATCCCAAGACTTAGATCATTTTGATTTAAAGAAAAACCCATACTATAAAACTAACGATAACAGCACATAAAACTGAAATTTATTTTTTATGTAAACATCTAAAATCGAAATACCGCATCGAATAAAAACAATGGCGGACATCTTACCTGCTGCTCTGGTCGACTTCAATTAGCGTGATTGTCTGGAAAATCCTTTAACAGGCAGCTTTCTTTTCAACACAACAATCGATCAACGCTAACGATCACAATTTTAACCTTATTCCAAATAAAATTCATGCACTTCAGCTGCTCACTATTTCACAACCCATCCGTTTACGGTCGAGAAAAAAGAATAATTTGGCACTTGGCTGCAGATTGGCCTTCCACAAGACTTCTCCAAACACTATCACCCAGAGGAGCGCTAGGAATATCAAACACAAATGACTTCTGGTTCCACAACCACTTACAATTTGGAGCACTTCAAATTAGTTCAACCACGATTTCCGCTAATTTCGACAAAGAGGACACGTTATTTAAGACTTTCCGAGCAAATAACGAACGACGAAAAATATTTTTCTTCACCCCGAAATGGATCCGCGAATGGTTGCGCTGCTGCGACGACGACTGCTGCGACAAAACTCGATACTTTATTTTGACAACAAAGAGATTTTCTTCTCGAACACGAACTGACAGTTGTGACAGGGCATCAAGAGCTACGTTCTCAAAGGTGAATAAAAAATTTGTTGAAGCGGGTGGATGCGGGGGTAATTACCGTAATTACACGATAAATAATTCAGTGCCAACATTTCAAAGGGGCGTAATTGCATTTGTAAACAATGGCTTTAGCCGTCGATTTTTCGCGAATAAAATCTCACTCATGAAAAATAATGACACCAGCAGGTAGAGGAATGTTTCCACTACCAGCTAGCATTGTTATTTTGGAGAGGTAAGATTTCATTCGCGAGAAATTGACGGCTCAAGTCATTGTTTACAAAAGCAATTACGCCCCTTTGAAATGTTGGCACTGAATTTATTTATTGTTGTCATAAATCTCACTCAAAACGAAACATAATAATTATTACAATTCAGTGCCAACATTTCAAAGGGGCGTAATTGCATTTGTAAACAATGGTTTTAGTCGTCGATTTCTCGCGAATGAAAGCTCACTCATAAAAATGAATGACACCAGCAGGTAGATAAATGTTTCCTGTACCAGCTAGTATTGGTAATTTGGCAGGGTGGGCATTTTTTGCGAGAAATCGACGGCTAAAACCATTGTTTACAAAAGCAATTACGCCCCTTTGAAATGTTGGCACTGAATTATTGTAGCCTAGATTGTAGCTCATTCACCCGCCGCAAAGCACATGTGGCGTAGCAGTAGCTCAAGATTTTAAAATGGCAGTTAAAAAATTTACTTCCAGCTCTAAACAAAACGAGCAATTGACAAATCGAAGTTTAATTCGGCCACCGTAGCACTGAAATCGCAGCGGTGATAAGTTCTAAATAATGTGTCAAACAGAAAACATTTTTGAAATTGCGACCAAAAACTATTATTTTCTAAACGATTTAATCTGCTGATTAATGCACCGACTGAAATTAATTTTTAAGTGGCAATAGATTTAGTCGGTGGACGAATCGGGTGATCTGGATGATGTTTGTTTATTTGGAAGATATTTTCGAAACAAAGCACGATAAAATTAATTATATGATTTGAGTAGTAGCTATACTGAAGATCCGATAGATGTCGCCCCATCAGTGGTAGGAAAATCATTTTTGCAGTATGGGGAATATCAGAAAATCCACGATTTGTGACTAAACATGCTTTCACAGAAGGAAACAAATAAACGAGTGTTTACCTTATCACCATAGTAATGTACTCGTGCAATTTTTGTGCATCTAACACTGACCATAAAGACGATAATGAATAAAAACTGAAAATTTGCATGCATTTCCAAATGGTTTCCTACCATTCCCAGGCATTCGAAAGTGACTGGCCCTCTGGATGTGGATGATGTCAAAAACAACATCACATGATTAATTCAGAATTATATACCATTATTACGAGTACTACTTTTTTGCTTGGATCATGTTTTGACTCCCACAGAAACTCGCTAGAATAAATACAAAATAATAGTTTTTTGGTTGAAATTTCAAAAATGTATTCAGTATGACACAT
The DNA here is from genome assembly GCF_037179485.1 of Ochlerotatus camptorhynchus. Lineage (NCBI taxonomy): Eukaryota > Metazoa > Arthropoda > Insecta > Diptera > Culicidae > Ochlerotatus > Ochlerotatus camptorhynchus. The sequence continues at coordinate 2,392,174 of NW_027040666.1, forward strand.
TATTTCGGACTTATCACCGCTGCGATTGCAGCGCCACGGTGGCCGATTGAAACTTGGATTTGTCAATTGCTCGGTGTATCACTAGACGAAAAACGATTTAATCTGCCGTTAAATACACCGACTAAAATTAATCACAAGAGGCAAAAGACTTAGTCGGTGGACGAATCGGGTGATTTGGATGATGTTTGTTAATTTGGAAGATATTTTCGAAACAAAGCACTTTAAAATTCTGCACTACATACTATTATTAAGAGTACTACTTTTTTGTTTAAATCATGTTTTGACTTCCACAGAAACTTGCTAGAATAAATAGAAAATAATAATTTTTTGGTCGCAATTTCATAAATGTTTGACACATTATTTTGGACTTCTCACCGCTGCGATTACAGCGCCACGGTGGCCGATTCACAAATAGATAGATTTGTCAACACGGTAACCGCAAAATACCCAATAATGACTACAAACAGACCCCCTTCACTCTTTGGAATTTAGAGACAGATAACAGCGCCAATAGGTCTTTGGCGATACAACGTTGAACTGCAGCGTTGGAAGAAAACACGCACACCATCATCTATACATGTACGAACCCACACCACTGAGCGGAGAGTACAGCGCAAATCAAAACACGAAATGGTGTCATTACTCATCGTCATCACTCAGCTTCGGCAGCTTTAGTTTACGATTTAATTCGCCGTCATTGAAAAATACCTTCTTTATAAAATAGAAAAGTAATCATTATTCCAACGTAATTTTTGAATAGCCAATAGCGTGCAGCGTTGGCCAAGGAAGACGGCATATTTTATTACGTTTGTTTAGCAATAATTTCGATACGTTGCGTTTTTTCCATGTATACTTCTATGCAACTTCTATTATGAAGAGCAACAGCTTCATAAATCATCAATTCTCGATTACTTTTTCGAAGGGACGTATCTGCATTTATTATTGTTTTTTCAAGGTTTTCTGATGCGTATAACGCGGTAATGATTGAAAATGGATGCAATCATAACGAAGTGAGAATCTTGCTATCGCAATATAATGATGATGACATCGATCATCCTCTTCCCTCGGCTGATCATCAACGTCCACGCTGCACGGACAGAAAATTGTTTGCATTGAACCAAAAAAAAACTTTATTTGTATTTACACAAACAATTCCGGTTGAAATTATATTGCATTTTATTGTTTCGATAATATTTATTCAAATAAATTCAAAATAAGATTCTTTTTGTTTTCATAAGCCACTCTTCAACTGCAACTATTGTAAAAATAACAATATTCTTTTATCAAGCCAACAATAGTTAATTTTAATTTAACATTTATTTGTTGTGTCAATTCCCCGGGCCATGAATGCAAAAATAACTACCAACCATTCCCTCGTGAAAACCCGGACAAAAATGTAAACAATAACAAAAAAATTCTCGTTTGATTCAGCTCTAGAGGTAAGTAAGTATGCTGCTGTTGCATAATATAGACAGTTTTTCTTTTTTTCCTTGATTTTTTTCCGTCGATCTTATTTTCAGTACTGAGTACCAATGCTCCCAACGCCAGGAACACCTGGACCCTACCTATCGACCCATCAATTCATGAACCGGAGAGATTTTATACCTCAGAAAGTTTTTTTTTTAATTTAATTGTTATTCTGTTGGTAACAAATAGAAAACAAAACATAAAAATAATCGCAAATTATTAAAAATTGAATCAAAAAACATATTTTTATTTCTACTGCGTATATTTTTAGGCTTAATAAAATAAATATGATTGAATCAACAAGAAATCTCTTTTAAAAACAAACATATTTTTTGTTGACCCAGCTGCCAAATTTGACAGCTTACGTCAAAACCATAAAAGCTCTTGTAAATTCGAAAAGATTTTTTTTTTGATTTAACAATCCATGGGTTTTTAAAAACAAAGATACTGGATTGTTGAAATAATAATGATTTCATTTTGCAGCCAAAACAAAATGAAATTCTTATTAAATTTACGTCAAATATTATTACGTTTAAAATATTTTTTTCTGCGTGTGGCATATGTCATACTGACACCTGTCATTTATTGAGCCCTGGTGGTAAAGTTGGCGGGGGACTCCCAACAGTTTCAATGTGCACTCACGAGATGGCACTGCGATCACATAAGGGTGGTGTATCCATTGCCTTGTTCGAGGAATTGATTTGTGGGATATCTTGTTAATGAAATATCTTTGATAGTATGTTATTTCTGACATTCTTCCCCCCAATACCATTTAATCCCGATTAACTTTTTCTTTTCAGAAATATTCTTTACAGTATACTGCACCGAGGTGAATTTCCATATACCTTTTATGTGTGAAACCACATAGTTTTTTGCAATTAGACTTCACAAATAAAAAATATGTTTGAAGAACATAAAAATTATTTGGTTTCCCACCAATGAATTCAATGACATATAAGAAATGAATTTCATTTGCTTTGGTAAATAGAATTTATGTGTAAGGTTTATAACATTTATTTCACGGTAGAACATAAAGATTATGTGTCTAATTCGAATGAAAGTCATGGTACAAACAATAACGTTTACGCACAGACAAACAGACATAACACTCGCAACTTGTTCATCGAACAAGCATTTAACGGACAATTTAAAAGTATCGTAGTTGGTAGTACCGTCACCTGTGGCGCGCATAGTCAATTCCCTTGCGTTTGACGTTTATACACTACCGCCATCTGTTCAGTGTAGTGCCCACTACAGTGAACTCAACAGATGGCGGTAATGTTTTAGCGACGATGTTTTACAGTGAGAAATATTTAATGTGTTATGTCTGTTTGTCTGTGGTTTACGTGTCAAGTTCATATATTTTATGTGCTAAAAATATAAATAAAATAATAACAATACAGGCTCTGGTAAATTATTTATTTTCCTGAAGATTTAACAGTGGATTGTATATTCCGATGTCTGTCGAAGGCGAGGTCGAAGGTGCCTCGGAGGGCTCATCGGAGAGTCTAGCGTATACATCGCCGCCTTTAGTCTCTACGTCCTCTTCCTGCGCGTCCTCCTCCTGCACGTCATCCTCCTGCAAGGCTTCGTCCTACACGTCCTCCTCATGCATGTCCAGCAGGAAGAATCCCTGTGTAGAATTAAAAAAAAAAAGTTATTTCAAACAAATAATTTTTGTTGCACTAACTCACGTTTGCCTTGCGCCATTTAGTTAGCCGACGGAAGATTTCATTGACATTTCCTCTGATTTTAAAGTTTCTCCGAGCTCATCACGGGAGTTGTTGGCTAATGTTTATGTGATTTTTTTTTTGCTACTAACAATCTAAAATAATAGTTTTATGGTAAATAGTTAATTATAAATAAGATAAATAATTATTTACCTTTGAGAATGCTCAAGTTTTGGTGGAAGATGGAGATGATTTAGCACAATTTGTGCAAACTTATTGTCTGACGCCATATTAATAGTGTGCACTGAATTGAATCACTTAAACATTATGTGTGAAAACACATGACATTTATGGCAGCACACATATAAATAAAATTTGTCACGCATATACGTGTAATGGGCTATCTTATAGTAGGTAAGGGGTTTATTATGAATATTATAAACATAATATTTTGAATATCTTATAAAAATTGTGTAGGGCTAAGAGGGGCATAGTGAACAGGTGGGGCAAAGTGAGCATCCCGTGCACCAGCTTGGACTTCCGGCCGTTCGGAACAAACTGCCAGTTGATTTGTTTCATGCAGCTAGAGATCCAGGGCCAAACTACGGGATGCTCACTATGCCCCACCTGTTCACTATGTCCCTCCTCCTCGTACACAGACAAAATAAACATTAAGTTTAGAATTTTATTAATGTGGGAACAACTCATGTCCAGGATGGTTTAGTGCAACTTTTGAATATATCTGACGAAAGCTACAGTGAAATGTTCATTATTATATTTTTGTTAATTATGAGATCATTCTAGATCTTGTCCCATATGCATAGGAAATCAAGCAGAGATGGCATAGTTTTGCCTATTTCATAATAAGAAATTAATTATATGATTTGAGTAGTAGCTATACTGAAGATCCGAGAGATGTCGCCCCTTAGGTGGTAGGAAAATCATTTTTGCAGTATGGAGAATATCAGAAAATCCGCGATTTGTGACTTAACATGCTTTTACAGAAGGAAACAAATAAACGAGTGTTTACCTCATTACCATAGTAATGTACTCGTGCAATTTTTGTGCATCTAAAACTGCCCATAAAGACGATAATGAATAAAAACTGAAAATTTTCATGCATTTCCAAATGGTTTCCTACCATTCACATACTTTCGAAGTGATGGATGTGGATGATATCAAATACATCAAAACATGATCAATTGAAAATTGAATAATAAAATTTCGTTTCAAAATACATTCCATTCATTACTAATGTAAGGCACTCAAATTAATTATAGTTTACAGTATAATTTCATGTATAGATAATGTTACGGTGTGACTGTTAATATCAATTAACGAGACACATGAAATCTAAATGTGTCACAATTGATTTTAAAGTGCTCATGAGTTAATTCATATCATAAGATTCACACATGAAATGCATGTGTTAGGCATATTGCGCAAAATTAAGTGTGAACTACATGTCAGAGACGTATACATTTTTTTTAAGTGTAGCAACTCCCCGGCTAGCTGAACTTAATGCCTTCACGGTAACCGCAAAGAGGCATTCTCAAGGGAAACTGGGACTACCCATTAAATGAGTAAAATGTTACCCATTTATGAGTTATTATAACTACACAAATAAGTAGTAAGTATTCATTTTTGAGTAACAAATACTCATAAATGGGTAATCTTTTTACTCATTTAATGGGTAGTTCCAGTTTCCCTCGAAAATGCGTACTTTTTAGTCAATATCGAGTCTTTTATAGTACTATAGTTCACGCATCGGGAAAGACACGGGAAAGACGAAACGAGGAAACGAGTTCGGACCAAGAGCGCGTAGCGACTCGCTTCGCGCGCGAGAGGCGCGTCGCGGCGCCGCGCGCTTGGTGCGGCGCGTTACAAAAATTGCTATAACTCGGCTCCCAATACTGGTGACAAAAATGTTGAAACGGTCCTGTATGGGAAAAAAGTCAGGGAACAATTCTAAAAAAAAAGCAATCTTGTATCGCGCGGGGAACACCAAAAAAATTGCATTTGTTTATAAAAAATTGTAATTATTATAAACAAATTACATTTTTGATGAATAAATTTTAGTGATTTTGGAAGAAACATGTGTAACAGGTGGGGTACTCCCTGCCCAGCACTAATGAGACCCCCCTCTACACTACCTCAGGGTCGGCATGCGCGCTTGAATATCACGGCCAAGAAAACACTCGAATATCTAACACACACAACACTTGTTTAACTATAGGCACCTTTATTGTTCCCACGTTCGTCCCACTTTCTTATTCGCTATCTCCTACCTCGTTACGCCTGACGTTTCTTCTAATTCTTCAGCGCGGGCCCGCTGTTGGTCCTTCCACAGCCACTCCTTCACCTTCCTCAGCTTCCTTCTGGGTACTTTTCACAGGCCAGTCGGTTCCTTTCCTCGACTTAGTTCGTAAGCCGGTCGCGTACTTCGGTACTTTCCGCGACGGCTCTTCGATCTCTCTCTCTCTCTCCTCACTATACTCGTGGCGTGGCGATGGGCCTTTGTTTAATATTCCCGGATACCTTCGTATCGGAAGATGCTCCGTGTCTAACCGTATACCGAATAACGGACACTACGGGGTCTGACCACGCCGTGGATGAATTGCCAGCGGTAAACTACGGGGTCCTGGATGGTTCTGCACCTCACTCTCCTTCTTCACTTTTTTTTCACGTCCTCACGGTTTTTTACTGGTTTCGGACTTGCTTGAACTAGCTTTACGAAGTATCGCTGTTGAGTATCGCCAATCAAATAATTCTCGACGATGGCGGCTGACCTATCCTCTCTCCTCCTCGCTGAGCCATCGTCCTTCCACCCTATTTCGCCTCATCATGGCCCCATTATGCCACCTCCTAATGGCCTCCAAATCCAGTAAACAGTGCCATCTGGTGGTAGGTAGCGGATCTTCCTGTCGTTTAGGCGGTGTGGCTGTGTACTGTCCAGTGGGTGATTTTGTGGGCGATGGGTGGTGTTGGTAGCTTGTATTCAAACCTTTCCTTGGCATATTGTTATACATAAAATACGAAACACTAATCGCGACAATCTCACTAATCTCAGACAAACAGACACACCACTGGTTACACATGTCTTCTTGTGATTATATCAAAACTGGAGAAAAATTCATTGGCCCGATCTAGAGATAAGATTTTTTTTCGAAAAAGGGGCAAAAAAACTTAATTGTTTATAACTTTTGTTTAAATGCGAATTTTGCCGAAATATTTTGGGTTATTGTTTGTCGTGGTAATAGCAATATATAGACGTATTTTGAATGGAATCCAATGATTTGTGAAAAATCAGTGGTCCACTTCAGGAATTTTGACTCACTAAAGAGTTATAACATATTGCAAGGGTGTTATAATAATTATCGACAAGGATAACGTCATCTTGTCAGCCTTAGCGGCGCCGGTGGTGTAGCATGATTGCCTCTCACCCATCAGACCTGGGTTCAATCCCAGTTGGCGCCGCCGGGATGTTCTGAGACATAACATCTCTGATCACACCTTCCTTCGGAAGGGAAATAAAGCCGTTGGTCCCCGGTTCATAAGTTGATGGGTCGATATGTAGGGTCCAGGTGTGAGAGCTGCCTCCCTGGCGTCGGTAGCATGGGTGCTCAGCACGGAAAACAAGATCGACGGAAAACAAATCAAGAAAAAAAATCTTGTCAGCCTGGTGTAACATGAACAAGGCATGAGATAGGTGCCATGGTGGCGTGACAATATATGAAAGACTGTAAATAGTCCAATCCAAATGATAAACAATTATAACGGAATTTAAAGGAAATAAACCAACCCACTCAAAGCTCTTCATGTAAATAGTCGTGAAATGTGAATTTCGGATTTCTATGAGATTAGAACATGGTCAAATTTTAAATATTTATTTCATCTCGAAAGCAAAGCTACAAAATAAGTATAACATTTTGTATTAGTATATAATAAAAAGTATAAAAATGATGCGCTTTAGCTGTCTTTTATTTTATTCATTTTTTTTTTGTTTTATGGTAAGCATCAACAAGCTATTATTGCGTTTTGATTGGCAAATCATCAATCCGAAAATCATCTTCTATCGTGCATATAATAAGTGTGCTGTTTAGTAACTTTAGAAATTTTTAGGTTATCGTTGATAGCATGAGCAGGACAGCGGCCTTCGTTTTGTTGCACATATTGCGTCTTGTACGAGCTAGTGCCGTGGAATTTATTATCATCACCGAACGAAATACTCGATGCATTGGCTTTCGTTGAGCTCTTCGTCGAATTCAGTGCTGTATGGTAGTCGCGCAACACCTTGGATTGTTGTGTGCTGGAATGTTGGCCGATAGTGCTACTGCTGGTGCTGATGTTTGTCGCAGTGGTTAGCGTAGGTGGTGGGCAAGGCTGCACCTTAGTACGATTGGTAATGGTTCCGGATTCCAACGTTTTCAAATAGTTATTCATTCTGGAATCGACAGACTCTTTGTCACGACGATGCAGGGAGCTGTAGCTGGTACGATTTGTTGTTGCGTACATTGTACTATCGTTTAGATTTGATATGCTTTTGCGTTGGATTGAACCAGAAACGCTCAAGCTACTGCTGGATGGCTGTAAATTGGGTTGGTGTTGTCGGCAGAGGATCGTGTTTCCGGCACTCTCCGAAGAGAATGTACTCTTGCGATTAAAATGCTTATCAGATGTGCTACCTTGAGCGCTAGACTCATTAGTTACGACCTGCGATGATTGTTTCGATTCTGAACGCTTTGATTCACTGCTCTCAGATTTCGATGACTTCGTAACGAACGTGGAATCGGAATGAGTTATATTGTTAACAGATTTGCTTTGACCCCCGTTAACTGCTGAGACAATATTGCTACTTCTGTTGTCATTACCTGATACATGAACTAATTTTCCTCCGATTATTTTTGACGTGGTAGATTGTTTTGCGATATTGGACGATTCTTGTCCAAGAACGATATTAGAGCTACCACGATGTTGATTTCGTCCTGATTGAGATTTCTGCATACTATCAGTTTTGGAGTCAGCCATTTCCTTAACGTGAACCAACTTACCGCCAACTAACTTAGTAGATTGGCTAGTACTGGAATGCTGATTAATGCTACTACTCGAGGTGGATTTTGTAACGGAATGTTCTTGTTTGGAGACTGCGCTTTGAACCTGCTTTTCCGAGTGAACATCATGTTTGCCTGCAACCTTTTCAGTCACCGTTCTTGTGACCCATTTACCACCGACCAACTTCTTCACCTGTACCTGTGAAGTACCACTCTTATCGAGGCCATTTTTGTGATGATCGACTTGAATAGACGTACCATGTATGATATTATTTACACGTTCTTTGTCAGTAACCGTATTTGTATACTCGTGCAAGGCAGCGTGACCATCGAATCCTGTCGATCGTTTTTCGTTAAATGATTTATCGACCTTAACTACGCCATCCTGAACAACTTTTTCAAGCCCTGATTGTTGTGTAACGGCTTTGTCCGTTATCACATTTCCATCAACAACAACACGATTACTTGCAGATGAAACGCTGGATCCCGAGTAATGTTCATGCGATGTGACATGAGATCCTGGTCCACCATGAGGACCACGTAGATCATGAGGTCCATGAGCACCATGTCCACCAAGCGGACCATGAGGTCCATGTCCATCATGCGGATCATGAGGACCATGTCCGTCAAGTGGATCATGAGGACCATGTCCACCAAGTGGGCCATGAGGACCATGTCCACCAAGTGGACCATGAGGACCATGCCCACCAAGTGGACTATGTGTACCATCGATCACAGTATCTGAAGAATGAATTATCTGTTGATTTGATGAAGACGATGTATGATGAGCTGATGATTTAGACGTCTTACTCGTTACGTAATGCTGCGAAGATATATTGTTCTGCTGAACATCTGATCCTTGTGTAATATTTTTCACAGATTGGGACGTAACATGAAGTCCAGGGCCACCAAGAGGACCATGTCCACGATGAGTTCTATGTGGCTCATGTCCATCCTGTGGACTATGTGAGCCATGCGGACTACGCGGATCATGTGGGCCATATGGCCCATCAATTACTCCATCTGAAGGATGGATAATATGTCGACTTGTTGAGGACGACGAATGAGCAGATGATTTCGACGTCTGGCTCGTTGAGTGTTGTTGTGTTCCCTGCATTATATTTTTCATAGATTGTTTCTGCGTGGAGGCCATTTCCTTCATAGATGAAGAATGAGTGACACCTGAATGGACGTGCTGCTGTACATCTCGAGACATCTTTTGTTCATTAACATTTTGAATTGTTCGCGAATCAATGACGTTCTGAGTCACGTGTCTCTGATTCATTTCATCTTGGGATAGATGAGACGTTGATGACGTGACCTGCTTGTGATGCCTTTCAGAAGCATGCGATAAACTGGTGTTGTCTTCTGTTTCCAATGTCGTAGTTTTCTGACCGGTAGCTTTGGGCTTTTCACCTTTGTGAATTGTAGTTACTGTCTGAGTGGTCACAAGTACAGCACCGTCAAGAATTCCATTTTCGTGAACTTCCTTAATTTCAGCTTCCTTGCGTTGTTTCTGTTCCTTATATTGTTTCAATGAATGGTATTCACCTTCAATGTGGAGATTGTCCTGAGGTTTCACTTGCTTAGGTCTCTCGGCTGGTTGATAACCTGGTTTTTCCACCGGCCTTTCAAATTCTCCTTCCGGTCGTAGATTATCACCGTGACGAATTGGTTTTTGTCTTTCTCCTGGCTGGTATTTTGGCTTTTCAGGCATGTCAAATGATCCTTCTGGTCGCAGATTATCTTCAGGACGAATTTGCTTCGGTCGTTCCGCTGGCTTAAACTGACTCTTTTCTGGACGTTCAAAGTCTCCTTCCGGTCGTAAATTATCACCATGACGAATTGGTTTTTGTCTTTCCCCATGCTGGTATTTGGGTTTTTCAGGTGTATCAAAAGATCCTTCAGGTCTCAGATTATCTACTGGGCGAACCTGCATTGGACGCTCAGCAGGTTGGAATGGCTTCTTTTCTGGACGTTCGAAATCTCCTTCGGGACGCAAATTGTCGCCATGGCGAATTGGCTTTTGTCTCTCACCCGGTTGATACTTCGGTTTTTCGGGAGACTCAAAAGCTCCTTCTGGTTTCAAATTGTCCTCAGGACGTATCTGCTTGGGACGTTCTGCAGGTTTGAATGGAATCTTCTCAGGGCGTTCAAAATCACCTTCTGGACGCAGGTTATCTCCATGCCGAATAGGTTTTTGCCGTTCTCCAGGAGAATACGTAGGTTTGTCTGGAGTTTCAAACGATCCCTCTGTTTTAAGATTGTCTTTTGGTATTACCTGCTTGGGTCTCTCCGCTGAACGATATTGGGGTTTTTCTGGAGTTGTGAAATCTCCTTCTGGTCTGAGATTATCATCAGGCTTTATTGGTTTCGGTCGCTCACCAGCAATGTAAACTGTCTTCTCAGTACGTTCGAATGATCCTTCCAGATGCAAATTATCCTCATGGCGAATAATTTGCGATCTTTCAACTTTCCCTAGAGTGACTGGATGTGGTCTTTCAAAATCACCCTCAGGTCGCAAGTTGTCTTGCGGTCGAACTTGTTTTGGCCTCTCTGCTGGTGTGAATCCGGTTTTCTCAGGGCGCTGGAAATCACCTTCTGGGCGCAGATTATCATCATGTCGAATTGGTTTCTGTCGTTCTCCAGGCTGATATCTAGGTTTTTCTGGTGTTTCAAATGACCCTTCTGGTTTTAAATTATCCTCCGGTCGGATTTGTTTCGGCCTCTCAGCAGGTTGGTATTGAGTTTTTTCGGGAGTAGTAAAATCACCCTCGGGTCTGAGGTTGTCGTCATGCCTTATTGGTTTGGGTCGTTCTGCAGCTACAAAGATATGCTTTTCAGTCCGTTCAAAAGAGCCTTCCAAATGCAAGTTATCCTCATGGCGAACGATTTGTGCTCGTTCCACTTTACCAACGACTGTTGGTTTAGGTCGTTCAAAGTTTCCTTCTGGACGAAGATTATCTTGCGGTCTGATTTGTTTTGGCCGTTCCGCTGGTTGGTATTGCGGTTTCTCGGGAGTAATAAACTCACCCTCTGGTCTCAAGTTGTCATCATGCTTAATGGGCTTCGGTCGTTCACCAGCAATATAAACCGATTTTTCAGTCCTTTCAAACACACCTTCCATGTGCAAATTATCTTCGTGTCTGATGATTTGAGATCTCTCTACTTTCCCAATAGACACGGGCTGTGGACGCTCAAATTCTCCTTCGGGGTGAAGATTGTCCTGAGGCCGGATTTGTTTTGGTCTTTCCGTAGGTTGATACTTCGGTTTATCGGGAGTATCAAACGATCCTTCAGGTCTCAGGTTATCCTCAGGGCGAATTTGTTTCGGACGTTCAGCTGGTCGGAATGGCGTCTTCTCAGGACGTTCAAATTCACCTTCTGGGCGCAAGTTATCATCATGACGTATTGGCTTCCGGCTCTCACCTGGTTGATACTTCGGCTTATCAAGAGATTCAAACGATCCTTCAGGTTTTAAATTATCCTCAGGGCGAATCTGCTTCGGACGTTCAGCTGGTCGGAATGGCGTCTTTTCAGGACGTTCGAAATCGCCTTCTGGACGCAAGTTATCGTCATGACGAATTGGCTTTCGACTCTCACCTGGTTGATACTTCGGTTTATCAGGCGATTCAAACGATCCTTCTGGTCTCAAGTTATCCTCAGGACGAATCTGTTTCGGACGTTCAGCTGGTCGGAATGGAGTCTTTTCAGGACGTTCGAATTCACCTTCTGGGCGTAGATTATCATCATGACGGATTGGCTTCCGACCCTCAGCTGGTTGATACTTCGGTTTATCAGGAGATTCAAACGATCCTTCAGGTTTTAGATTATCCTCAGGACGAATCTGTTTCGGACGTTCAGCTGATCGGAATGGAGTCTTTTCAGGACGTTCAAATTCACCTTCTGGGCGCAAGTTATCATCATGACGGATTGGTTTTCGACTCTCACCTGGTTGATACTTCGGTTTATCAGGAGATTCAAACGATCCTTCTGGTCTCAGGTTATCCTCAGGACGAATCTGTTTCGGACGTTCAGCTGGTCGGAATGGCGTCTTTTCAGGACGTTCGAATTCACCTTCTGGGCGCAGATTATCATCATGACGGATTGGCTTCCGACCCTCAGCTGGTTGATACTTCGGTTTATCAGGAGATTCAAACGATCCTTCAGGTTTTAGATTATCCTCAGGACGAATCTGTTTCGGACGTTCAGCTGGTCGGAATGGCGTCTTTTCAGGACGTTCAAATTCACCTTCTGGGCGCAGATTATCATCATGACGGATTGGCTTTCGACTCTCACCTGGTTGATACTTCGGTTTATCAGGAGATTCAAACGATCCTTCAGGTCTTAGATTGTCCTCAGGACGAATCTGTTTCGGACGTTCAGCTGGTCGGAATGGAGTCTTTTCAGGACGTTCAAATTCACCTTCTGGGCGCAAGTTATCATCATGACGGATTGGTTTTCGACTCTCACCTGGTTGATACTTCGGTTTATCAGGAGATTCAAACGATCCTTCAGGTCTTAGATTGTCCTCAGGACGAATCTGTTTCGGACGTTCAGCTGGTCGGAATGGAGTCTTTTCAGGACGTTCAAATTCACCTTCTGGGCGCAAGTTATCATCATGACGGATTGGTTTTCGACTCTCACCTGGTTGATACTTCGGTTTATCAGGAGCTTCAAACGATCCTTCTGGTCTCAGATTATCCTCGGGGCGAATCTGCTGTGGACGTTCAGCTGGTCGGAATGGAGTCTTTTCAGGACGTTCAAATTCACCTTCTGGGCGCAAGTTATCGTCATGACGTATTGGTTTTCGACTCTCACCTGGTTGATACCTCGGTTTGTCAGGAGATTCAAACGATCCTTCAGGCCTAAGATTATCCTCGGGGCGAATCTGTTTCGGACGTTCAGCTGGTCGGAATGGAGTCTTTTCAGGACGTTCGAATTCACCTTCTGGGCGTAGATTATCATCATGACGTATCGGCTTCCGACTCTCAGCTGGTTGATACTTCGGTTTATCAGGAGATTCAAACGATCCTTCAGGTCTTAGATTATCCTCAGGACGAATCTGTTTCGGACGTTCAGCTGGTCGGAATGGCGTCTTTTCAGGACGTTCAAATTCACCTTCTGGGCGCAGATTATCATCATGACGGATTGGCTTCCGACTCTCAGCTGGTTGATACTTCGGTTTATCAGGAGATTCAAACAATCCTTCTGGTCTCAGGTTATCCTCAGGACGAATCTGTTTCGGACGATCAGCTGGTCGAAATGGAGTCTTTTCAGGACGTTCAAATTCACCTTCTGGGCGCAAGTTATCATCATGACGGATTGGTTTTCGACTCTCTCCTGGTTGATACTTCGGCTTATCAGGAGATTCAAACGATCCTTCTGGTCTCAGGTTATCCTCAGGACGAATCTGTTTTGGACGTTCAGCTGGTCGGAATGGAGTCTTTTCAGGACGTTCGAATTCACCTTCTGGGCGTAAATTATCATCATGACGAATCGGCTTCCGACTCTCACCTGGTTGATACTTCGGTTTATCGGGAGATTCAAACGATCCTTCAGGTCTCAGGTTATCCTCGGGACGAATCTGCTTCGGACGTTCAGCTGGTCGGAATGGAGTCTTTTCAGGACGTTCGAATTCACCTTCTGGGCGTAGATTATCATCATGACGTATCGGCTTCCGACTCTCAGCTGGTTGATACTTCGGTTTATCAGGAGATTCAAACGATCCTTCTGGTCTCAGGTTATCCTCAGGGCGAATCTGTTTCGGACGTTCAGCTGGTCGGAATGGCGTCTTTTCAGGACGTTCAAATTCACCTTCTGGGCGCAGATTATCATCATGACGGATTGGCTTCCGACTCTCACCTGGTTGATACTTCGGTTTATCAGGAGATTCAAATGATCCTTCTGGTCTCAGGTTATCCTCGGGGCGAATCTGTTTCGGACGTTCAGCTGGTCGGAATGGCGTCTTTTCAGGACGTTCGAATTCACCTTCTGGGCGCAAGTTATCATCATGACGGATTGGCTTTCGACTCTCACCTGGTTGATACTTCGGTTTATCAGGAGATTCAAACGATCCTTCAGGTCTCAGATTATCCTCGGGGCGAATCTGCTGTGGACGTTCAGCTGGTCGGAATGGAGTCTTTTCAGGACGTTCGAATTCACCTTCTGGGCGCAAGTTATCGTCATGACGTATTGGTTTTCGACTCTCACCTGGTTGATACCGAGGCTTATCAGGAGATTCAAACGATCCTTCAGGTTTCAGGTTATCCTCAGGGCGAATCTGTTTCGGACGTTCAGCTGGTCGGAATGGAGTCTTTTCAGGACGTTCGAATTCACCTTCTGGGCGCAGATTATCATCATGACGTATCGGCTTCCGACTCTCACCTGGTTGATACTTCGGTTTATCAGGAGATTCAAATGATCCTTCTGGTCTCAGGTTATCCTCGGGGCGAATCTGTTTCGGACGTTCAGCTGGTCGGAATGGCGTCTTTTCAGGACGTTCGAATTCACCTTCTGGGCGCAAGTTATCATCATGACGGATTGGTTTTCGACTCTCACCTGGTTGATACCTGGGTTTATCAGGAGATTCAAACGATCCTTCAGGTCTCAGGTTATCCTCAGGGCGAATCTGTTTCGGACGTTCAGCTGATCGGAATGGAGTCTTTTCGGGACGTTCGAATTCACCTTCTGGGCGCAGATTATCATCATGACGTATCGGCTTCCGACTCTCACCTGGTTGATACTTCGGTTTATCAGGAGATTCAAATGATCCTTCAGGTCTCAGGTTATCCTCGGGGCGAATCTGCTGTGGACGTTCAGCTGGTCGGAATGGAATCTTTTCAGGACGTTCGAATTCACCCTCTGGGCGCAAGTTATCATCATGACGTATTGGTTTCCGACTCTCACCTGGTTGATACCGAGGCTTATCAGGAGACTCAAACGATCCTTCTGGTTTCAGGTTATCCTCGGGACGAATCTGTTTCGGACGTTCAGCTGGTTGGAAAGGAGTCTTCTCAGGACGTTCGAAGTCACCTTCTGGGCGTAGGTTATCATCATGACGTATCGGCTTTCGACTCTCACCTGGTTGATATCTCGGTTTATCAGGAGATTCAAACGATCCTTCAGGTCTCAGGTTATCCTCGGGGCGAATTTGCTTAGGACGTTCAGCTGGTCGGAATGGAATCTTTTCAGGACGTTCGAAGTCACCTTCTGGGCGCAAGTTATCATCATGACGGATTGGTTTCCGACTCTCACCTGGTTGATACCGAGGCTTATCAGGAGATTCAAACGATCCTTCAGGTCTCAGGTTATCCTCTGGACGAATCTGTTTTGGACGTTCAGCTGGTCGGAATGGAGTCTTTTCAGGACGTTCAAAGTCACCTTCTGGGCGCAAGTTATCGTCATGACGTATCGGCTTTCGACTCTCACCTGGTTGATATCTCGGTTTATCAGGAGATTCAAACGATCCTTCAGGTTTCAGGTTATCCTCAGGGCGAATCTGCTTCGGACGATCAGCTGGTCGGAATGGCGCCTTTTCAGGACGTTCAAATTCACCTTCTGGGCGCAAGTTGTCATCATGTTTAATGAGCTTGGATCGTTCGCCAGCCACATACACGTTTTTCTCCGTTCTTTCGAACGATCCCTCAAGGAATAAGTTGTCTTCATGCCTGATGATTTGTGATCGCTCACCATAACGGACGACAACCGCTTGAGGTCGTTGAAAATCTCCTTCGGGTCGAAGATTGTCCTCTGGGCGAATCTGTTTTGGACGTTCAGCTGGTCGGAACGGCATTTTTTCAGGGCGCTCGAAGTCACCTTCTGGGCGTAGATTATCGTCATGGCGAATCGGCTTTTGCCTCTCACCTTGTTGATATGTTGGCTTCTCAGGAGACTCAAACGATCCCTCTGGCCTCAGATTATCTTCTGGACGAACCTGTTTTCGACGCTCAGCTGGTCGGAATGGAGCCTTCTCAGGGCGCTCGAAGTCACCTTCTGGGCGCAAATTATCTTCATGGCGAATCGGCTTTTGTCTCTCACCTGGTTGATATTGGGGCTTATCGGGTGATTCAAACAATCCTTCTGGTCTCAGGTTATCCTCGGGGCGAATCTGCTTAGGACGTTCAGCTGGTCGGAATGGAATCTTTTCAGGACGTTCGAAATCACCTTCTGGGCGCAGATTATCATCATGACGGATTGGCTTCTGTCTCTCACCTGGTTGATATTTCGATTTCTCAGGAGACTCAAACAGTCCTTCAGGTTTTAGATTATCCTCAGGACGAATCTGTTTCGGACGCTCAGCTGGTCGGAATGGAGTCTTTTCTGGACGTTCAAAGTCTCCTTCTGGACGTAAGTTATCATCATGGCGTATTGGTTTTTGTCTCTCAACTGGTTGGTACCGGGGCTTATCGGGTGATTCGAACGATCCTTCAGGTCTTAAATTGTCTTCTGGGCGAATCTGCTTAGGACGCTCAGCAGGTCTGAATGGTATCTTCTCAGGGCGCTCAAAATCACCTTCTGGACGCAGATTATCATCATGACGGATTGGCTGCTGCCTCTCACCTGGTTGGTAACGAGGCTTATCAGGTGATTCAAATGAACCTTCTGATCTTAGATTGTCCTCTGGACGTATCTGCTTGGGACGTTCAGCAGCTAGGAATGGAGTCGTCTCAGGACGCTCGAAGTCACCCTCTGGACGTAAATTATCATCATGGCGTATTGGTTTCCGTCTATCACCGGGCTGATATTTTGGCTTGTCGGGTGTTTCAAAAGATCCTTCTGGTCGCAGATTGTCTTGTGGGCGTATTTGTTTCGGACGATCACCTGGCTGAAATGATGTCTTTTCCGGACGCTCAAAGTCACCTTCGGGACGAAGATTATCATCATGCCGTATAGGTTTTTGACGTTCACCTGGTTGATATTTTGACTTTTCTGGAGTGTTAAAAGATCCTTCGGGCCTAAGGTTATCTTCTGGTCGTATCTGCTTCGGCCGTTCGGCAGGTTGGAAAGGCGTCTTTTCTGGTCGCACAAAATCACCTTCCGGTCGAAGGTTATCTTCATGGCGGATCGGCTTCTGTCTTTCAGTTACATACGTCGATTCTTTTATTTTAGTAATGTCGACATTTTCGAAATCTTCCTTTGTCCATGTAAGCCTACGATTGGACACGTTTTGCTCGGTACTGCTTCGTTCGATGGTTGATGCCTCTACACGATTTCGGTAGTTTTCTGCATCTTCTTTTGTCCAGGTTCGTCTGCGAACAAAGGTACTTTCTTCGTTTACTTGAGAGGATTCTGGAAAATAATACAGTAATAAAAACATGATTTAACAAGATCATTGTTGTTGAAGAAGCTTACCTTGCTGATAGAAATTTTCTGTGGTACTGACAGCTGAGGCAAACTTCGACGATGATGTCTGTTGGGTAGTTCCACTACCACAGTTGTAGCAATTATGACGACTGGAAGAAAACATAAGGCAAGATTACAAAATTAATTTGCTTTCTTTATGAGATTATATAAAAAATAGAAAATAACAGCAAATATTGCTGAATACAAATCAATATTACCAGGGCTAGATATTTTTGAAGCCCTGTGTTCAACGCATCATTTCTATAACGCCTAGCTAGACTATCAGCATGAAACGAAAATGAAAATGAAGCACGCTTAGAACGTCATGAAACCTCTGTTTATGTGTTTCATGAAAGACGAAACTATCAAAGTCTAGCGCTCTTTCACTCGTCCGAGACCAATGAAGGAACGGAAGAATGAGAGACAAGCGATTGAAAATTGGTTTGTAATTGCCGACTGAGGTTCTAGAATGCTGCAAAACTGTTCGACTTCAACAGAAAAATAAAGCTAGCAGTCTCTCCATCGCAAGGATTTTGTCAATTGAAGCTGATTTTGTGACGCCCTGGGTATTACAGATAAGCTTGTTATTTAAATGGGAAATTTACTTTAGAGCAGTATCAAAAATTTAAAGGCAGCTTTTTCGTAACCTTATTTCAGATTGCGAAAACCAATCTGAGTAAGCCTACTTGTAGGAGTGAAAACTAGTTAGAACCAAATCGACATCGGTTAGGCTTCTTGATGTCATTTGTGACAACTGTCAAACTTTCCGTTTCCGTTCCGCTTCCGTCTACATTGCGTTTGGGCTTTAACTCTTCCACATTTCTCGAAATTTCTCTCTACCTCGTCAGGCAGTTCCTTTAGATTCCCATACATCAAGTTCTCTACAGGTCGATAGTCTCTCTATCTCGAACTTTCCCTAGAAAATATTCAGGAACAAATTACCGTAATTCCCAGACAACCAGAAGTCGTATAACAATGTACACACAGTATCGTAAATAGCTACAGTTTAAGTAAAAATCGCATAAAAGAATGGCATACATCGCATTATGTTTAAGTTAAATCGTATAGAATGCAAATTTCCGACCTATATACGATGACTCAATTTTCCGTCGTACTGTATCACAAATTAAATCGGATTACATCGTAAAACTTTTCAAAATGAATTTGTTATTACAGATCAAATCGTATATGATGTTCAATCAACTCGTTTAAAATTAAATTAAAATATGCGCGTAATTGGCCTCCACTTTTGTACGAATAAACCATTTATTTGCATTCAATACGAATTGTTTTTTGTATATATGTTTGTAAATCACGAAAACAACTTTGAATATACGTGTATTCTGGTTGTCTGGGTTGCTCGAAATCCAGACAATCTTTAATATTGATAATTACTGCCTACTGTGCTCAAAACAGCAAGGAAATGTTATCATAGATTTTTAGTTTTGTTCAGAATCATAACACTTAGTTATTATGATGCAAAATAGCCAAAATATTTAATAAAAAAATCGTCCAGTATTATCCAGAAAATCGATCGAGAAGGTGTTTGTCAAAATTGATTGTCATTGAACTTCAAAAAGAAATAAAGTGTGATCATTTATACAATATCATAATCACTGTGCACTTTATCATGATTGACCAGTTTTTTACCGTTCCACCCTTTATTACATTGAAAAAGATTAATTTTTATGTTGACTGGCCTGAGCAAATAAAACTCTGAGGCATTATTTTGAGTGCATAAGTCTACTTTGGTGCAAAACGCGCAATACAAACTTGGAGAAACTTTTCCGTCACTTACAGAAATATTCAAGCTTTTAATACCAACCCTGTTTGGATGATCTTCAAAATGTTGGCTTAGAGTCGTGTTGATTAACTCTGATGTCGACATCAAAGCAGCTGGATATTTTGAATTGGAGTTTAAAAAAAGTTTAAAAAAATTGTCACAAATGAATTTTGATAATCTTTGTTGTGTATGTAAAATTATTTACGCTCGATAAAAATACTTTCTGGCATCACTGCCGTTCAGTTATGAAATGTAAAACAAAAAGATACTATCGCTTTTTCGTCGGTAATCGTTTTATTCGCTTTAGACGGTTCGACTATGATAACCGGACAATAAATATAAGTTTTAAAAAGTATTCGTGGTTGTCTTCTATATTTCCGAGATCCCAAAATACGCTACAATTTGGTGTCAGAAGTGGGATTTAGAGGCAAAAGTTTTCCGGTCGAAAGTAAAACGCGTAAGTTTCGGTCTCGCGAAAAGCAAAATGGCTACCGAAGAGCTAATGGTATCTCTGACGCGGATATTAGCCGATGCCCTAAAATCCCCCATTGAAAGTTTGGGACAAGCGAATCCCGCGAGAGAAGCGACAGCGCCATCCGTTAAGACACCCTCGTTTTCCGTCTCCGAGTTTCGTTCTTCGGAAAGCACATCTGTCTCGGATTATTTCAACCGCTTTGAATGGGCTCTGCAATTGAGCAATATTCCGGCAGCTCAATACGCACACTATACTCGAGTGCATATGGGTACGGAGTTGAACATCAAGTTCCTGGTGAGTCCCCGTGATCCGGTAGAGATCCCGTACGAGGAGCTCCGTACTGCATTAGTGCACCACTTTGCCCAGGCAAGGGACAAGTACGTTGAGAGCATCAAGTTCCGGGAAATATTGCAGCATAAGGGCGAATCGGTTTCCAGTTTTGTTCTCCGGCACAAACAAGGTGCTGCATATTGCGAGTATGGAGAATTCCTCGATAGGATGCTGATCGAGCAGCTCCTACACGGCCTTGAATCGCGCGAGATGTGTGACGAGATTATCGCCAAGAAACCGGCAACGATCAAATCGGCTTTTGAAGTTGCACACACACTTGAAGCCAGCCGCAATACGGCCAAGGACGTGCGAACGGCAAGATCATCGTTGATTCCAGAGGCGACCAACAAGCTGGGCTACGAGCGACCGAAGACGCGGAGAATCAACCCTAGCAGCTTCTCCTCGTCACATCAACAAAGACAACACCAACAAAAGTGTAGTGAAAAACTAACACACGAGCAAACCAGTGCAAGTTCCGTGATGCGAAATGCTACAACTGCGAAAGGAAGGGCCACATCTCCAAAGTCTGCAAAGCCACTAGGCAGAAATCCCAGGACCAATCCACCTCCCAAGTGCAATTGGAAGCTACCAGTTTCGCAAGTACACGAAACGAAAATCAATTATTTTATTCATGTGTTTCACTTATACATTTTGCCAAAACATCAGCCTTATACATTCCATAAGACAAACCACATAAGTCCTATAAGAATGCATAAATGGTATGTGTGACCGCTTATACATTTCATTTGACACATGATCTTCATTAACTTTTTGCAAGGCGTCTGTTTATTAATTGACTTATACATTTTATGAATAATCAGCAATAGAAATTTGCCAAAAGGTATAAGGAGATTTCTATCCGTGTAGACATCGTCGGACACGGGTTGACACGATCGACGGACACGGGTTGGAAATGGAAGTAGACACCGGAGCACCGTGCGGAATAATCAGTGAAGCCAAACTAAGGGCGATCAAACCATCGTTTGAACTGCTGCGAACAGACCGGCAATTCTCCAGTAACACTGGGCATCGCATTCAATGTTTGGGTCTTCTTCCAGTGAACGTCAGCATCGGAACGACTACTCGCAAACTTGATTTGTACGTCGTGTCTGGTGACACTGATACGCTTTGTGGCAGAGAATGGATTGCCCAGCTTACGGCTGAAGTGAATTTGAACAAGCTGTTCACCCCAACTGGTGCGGTGCATTCGATTGTGTCTGCCTCTCCTATGTTGCTGGTGGAACAACGGCAGTCTCTATCGCAACTGTTGGCAAATTACGATGACGTTTTTAGTGAGACTCCTGGTAAGCTAATAGGTCCGCCCGCATCCGTTCACCTGAAAACGGGAGCAGTTCCAGTTTTCCGCCGAAGCTCAAGACGTACCACTGGCATTAAAGAAGCAGTATGCCCAAGAAATCGACAAGAAGCTTGCAGCAGAGCTCGAGAGAGTCGACTACTCTGAATGGGCGTCCCCCACCCACATCGTTGTGAAGAAGAATGGAAAACTACGCATCACCGGTAACTACAAGCCAACGGTAAATCGCCGGATGATTATCGACGAACACCCGATTTCCAAGATCGAGTCCATCTTCCACCAAATGAAAGGAGCCAGTCTATTCTGTCACCTGGACGTGACGGATGCTTACACCCACCTCCCAATCGACGCGAAGTTTCGACATGTTCTCACGCTTAACACACCAACACACGGGTTGGTTCGTCCGACAAGAGCGGTCTACAGAGAGCAAACATCCCTGCGATCTGGCAGCGTCGAATGGAAACAGTGCTCCAAGGTTTGTCCAATGTCATTAATTTGTATGACGACGTTATAGCATAGAGGTAACTCTAAGACCAGAAGGTCCCGAAGAAACGAGCTCTACTTTTTGGCTTAGCTCTGGTACTATCTTCGGTCGGATCGATTAGCTTGATTCACCCCTCGAAACATAAGAAAATCCACTAACCCCTCATTTTATCTGTCAAACTTTCATAGCGAATCAAAACAAACATTGTGTAGTACTGAAATCTATACTAGAATGGGGTAAGTTAGTCGATTTACTTGGGACCAATAGGCTAGTCAAGTAGTGAGCCAATTTGAAATCGTTAGTTTCGTATTGATTGTTATTTATAGCCTTTGCAGATTGTTTCAAAAACCTGATGGTAGTCCTCACAGCAGTATTCAACAGAATAAAGCACCACGGTTTATGTCTAAATCGTTCGAAATGTGTCTTCGCCACCCCGGTACTCGAATGCCTGGGTCATGAAATCGATGCAAATGGGTCGAACAAATATGACCAACACATCGAACCCATACGTAATGCACCTCGTCCGTCGAATACGGATGAGCTACAGCTGTTTTTGGGAAACACCCCTTACTACAACGCTTTCATTCCCAATCTCTCCACACGATCTCGCTGTCTGCGTGACATGTTGCAAGGGGAACCTTTTGTGTGGAAACCTGAGCGGGTCGCAGCTTACAAAGACATCAAATCTTCCCTCATCTCTCCACAGGTGCTGATGCAGTACGATCCAGAACTTCCTTTGATTTTGGCCACGGACGCAAGCAAAAACGGCTTGGGAGCTATTCTCTCACACCGACTGGGAAATGGGTTAGAACGACCGATAGCATACGCCAGCTGTTCCATGTCTCCCACCGAACAGTGCTACCCACAGATTGACAAAGAGGCTCTCGTCATCGTATGGGCTGTCAAATAGTTCTTCTACTACCTATACGCTCGCCGATTCATGCTGGTCACCGATAATAAGCCATTGAGTCAAATTCTGCACCTGACGAAATCACTTCCAATTCTGTGTATCAGCAGAATTGCCAATTATGCTGATTATTTGGCACACTTCAATTTCGATGTTGTGTTCAAATCAACGAAAGAAATCGTCAATGCAGACTACTGCTCTCAAACCACACAAACACCAGCGAGCAGCGAAGTAAACAAGCTGCCTTTACATGAGGGAAGAGATGTTGGTGAAGACGAGTTCGCACAACTATCGATTCGCGCAGAGCACATCGTTCGTGAAAAGCGCAAGGA
Organism: Ochlerotatus camptorhynchus; assembly: GCF_037179485.1. Taxonomy (NCBI): domain Eukaryota; kingdom Metazoa; phylum Arthropoda; class Insecta; order Diptera; family Culicidae; genus Ochlerotatus; species Ochlerotatus camptorhynchus. The sequence continues at coordinate 2,415,333 of NW_027040666.1, forward strand.
TCCTAGTCTTGGAAAGATCGTTCAGTTGTTGGAAGCCGGCACTGATCTGTCACGATCTGGCTACAAAGCACCGAAGGCAAAATACTCGCTTGCTGCAAACTGCTTACTATTTGAGCATCGAGTGGTTGTACCGTCCGTTCTCCGTACGTCAGTATTAGAGGATCTCCACGTAGCACACATTGGTATTGTGAAAATGAAAGGACTCGCTCGTTCGTTTGATTACTGGCCGGAAATCGATGCGGATTTCGAAAGAACAGTGAAATCATGCTCTGAGTGTGCTCGCCAAGCGCAGCGAACATTACTGGCAGTAGCCCAAAGGCCCCTGGGAAAGGATACACGTTGATGATGCAACGAATGGCCAAGCCGAACGGTACGTTCAGACGACGAAGGATGCAATGGGAACCACAGTGTCGACGTTGCATTCAAACCTGAATGATTTCTTGCAGCAGTATCGCTTAGCTCCACATGCAACCACCGGAGAATCGCTGTCCAAATTGTTCCTTGGACGGAACCTCAGAACACGTTTAGATCTCCTCAAGCCTGAAAAAGTTCACCTGCGAGTCACTACAAAGCAACAAGCCTATTTTGACCGATATTTTCGTGAATTCAGCTCGGGACAACAGATCTATTTCCTCTCCGGTAATTCCCGTATGGACAAGTGGATTCCTGGTGTAATTGCAGCTCGACTTGGAGATCTCCGCTACGAAATCGACTACGTTGGAAAACGGTGCAAGCGTCACGTCGATCAAATTCGTTCGAGGCTCGGTACGAACGATCACCGAACGGTCGAAGCATCCGAAGCGGACGAGTCAAGTCAGTCGGCCGTACCATGACGTGTAACTGAGTAGTTCTACGACAACGGTGTGACAGTTCCTAGAGTACCACCAACTCCCGTGAACCCTAGAGAGTTTCCTGCTGAACCAGCTTCTCCAGAGTTCCATACGCCATCTGGTAGCCCGGTTCTTCAGAATGCGAATTCCTCTCCATTTTTCGTGCGTCGTTCAACAAGAGAACGCCACCCTCCCCGCAAGTACTCTCCGTAGACGATTCATTCCAAAATGAGGGAAGAAATGTTGTGTATGTAAAATTATTTAGGCTCGATAAAAATACTTTCTGGAATCACTGGCGTTCAGGTAAAACAAAAAGATACTATCATAGAGGTAACTCTAAGACCACTGGGTCCCGAAGAAAATCATTATTATTTTTGGCTCACTCAGTACCAGAACAACGGTCCCAAGCAGTCCCAAGCTATTTCACTCACCCCTGTATGTTCTGCATGAATCCACACACCCCTGATGTTATCTGTCAAACTTTCATAGCGAATCAAAACAAACATAGTGTAGTAATAGAATTTCAACTAGAATGGGGTACGCCATAGAAGTACTTGGGACCAATAGGCTACTCAAGCAGTGAATCAATTTAAAATCGTTAGTTTCGTAATGATTGTTGATACTATCGCTTTTTCGTCGCTAATTGTTTTATTCGCTTTAAACGGCTCGATTATGATAACCGGACAATATAAGTTTTAAAAAGTATTCGTGGTTGTCTTCTCTATTTCCGAGATCCCAAAATACGCTACAATCTTTAATACAAGATTTTGCAGGAATTTTAAAAAGTATTTTTGAATTTTTTTTAATAAATATTGATGGCGGTCATTATTTATACATTTACACAAAAAAAATTTAACCGTGTATATTTTTCCAGCGGCGGATGTAAGATTCGCTTACAATTATGTGAGATTCATCGTCAGAGGATGTAAGTGGAGACCGCATGAACCGAGGATGCGATATACCGAGCTGCGGTCCAATGCAAGAAAATGGAGAAAGAAAAATGTGGAGTGTATTAGCAACAATCAATACGAAACTATCGATTTTAAATTGCCTCACTACTTGACTAGCCTATTGGTCCCAAGCAAATCGATTAACATACCCCATTCTAGTCGAAATTCTAGTACTACACAATGTTTGTTTTGATTTGCTCTAAGAGGAAGAGGTGACAATTGGCTTCTTCCTCTTTTATTTCTATCTCTATCTCTATATTTATCTATCTCTATCTCTATCTTACGCACATGAAATCGGCCAATCAGGAGCTGGTTCACGTTTGACAGAAAAGTGGTTCATTTTCGCCCCCCTATTGTCACCTCTTCTCTTAGGATTTGCTATGAAAGTTTGACAGATAAAATGAGGGGTTAGTGGATTTTCCTATGTTTCGAGGGGTGAATCGATTAGCTTGGGACCGAAGATAGTACCAGAGCTGAGCCAAAAAGTTGAGCACTTTTCTTCGGGACCTACTAGTCTTAGAGTTACCTCTATGGTAATAGCAACAATCAATACGAAACTAACGATTTTAAATTGGCTCACTACTTGACTAGCCTATTGGTCCCAAGCAAACGATTAACGTACCCCATTCTAGTCGAAATTCTAGTACTGCGCAATGTTTGTTTTGATTCGCTATGAAAGTTTGACAGATAAAATGAGGGGTTATTGGTTTTTCCTATGTTTCGAGGGGTGATTCGATTAGCTTGGGACCGAAGATAGTACCAGAGCTGAGCCAAAAAGTTGAGCACGTTATTTCGGGACCTTCTAGTCTTAGAGTTACCTCTATGGTAATAGCAACAATCAATACGAAACTAACGATTTTAAATTGGCTCACCACTTTAGTAGCCTATTGGTCCCAAGCAAACGATTAACGTACCCTATTCTAGTTGAAATTCTATTACTACACTATTTTTGTTTTGATTCGCTATGAAAGTTTGACAGATAACATCAGGGGTGTGTGGATTCATGCAGAACATGCAGGGGTGAGTGAAATAGCTTGGGACTGCTTGGGACCGTTGTTCTGGTACTGAGTGAGCCAAAAATAATAATGATTTTCTTCGGGACCCAGTGGTCTTAGAGTTACCTCTATGGTAATAGTGAGTGAAATTATTCATCTCGAAAAAAAAAAGATTTTCGACTGGGGAACTCGAACCACGAACGTGGCGATTATCAGACCTGTGCTTTCTCCACTGCTCTTTTCATGCTTCGGAAAATGGATGCGTTAAAAGCAAACAAAAAGCGCATACTCGGCTTCGTTTGCTTTTTTTCTGCTAGAGAGAATCGAGGCAAGTGTGTGCGTCGTTCTACCAGGTTATGCATAAAAATCAAGGCAAATGCTTGCTTGAGTAAGTGAAAGCATAGACAGAGCATGAAATAAAAAATATTAAAAACCATTGAATCGTCTGCAAGGTCAACTTCTAACATTCGCTGCGATGTTCATGAACAGAGGATGATAGGAAACGGAGCTAACATTCATTGTAATAAATTTTTGGTTTGCGTGAATGGCCGAATTATAGCTCAAATTTGAATGATTGACTATTACAAACAGTTATGCCGAAGTTTCATGCAAATCGGGAGCCCCGGGGAAATAGCCCCCTCAAATTCGGGCCTGGTACCGAGTAAAAATTACATTTCCCTAAAGCAAGAGAAAGCATGAATCACATTTATAATTGCTAGAATGATCACCCAACCGGCGGATGTAAGATTCGCTTACAATTATGTGAGATTCATTATCAGGGGATGTAAGTGGAGACCGCATGAACCGAGGATGCGATATACCGTGCTGCGGTCCAATGCAAGAAAATGGAGAAAGAAAAATGTGGAGTGTATTGGCGTTGACGGCGACTCTGTAGCTCTTTACTCCTATGAGAAAATCCATAAGCAAACGTCAGACTGTGCGTGAAATATGGTGGACTTTGTACTATCCTTTCACTCCACCGAAAATTCCCATAAGAAACTGTCTAAATTTTCTGGAAGAGCAAATTTTTCGACGGTGCCGTCAACGCCAATTAGTGAGTGAAATTATTCATCTCGAAAAAAAAAAAGATTTTCGACTGGGGAACTCGAACCACGAACGTGGCGATTATCAGACCTGTGCTTTCTCTACTGCTCTTTTCATGCTTTGGAATATGTAAAATATAAAAATAAATTTCTACATTAAACGAAATTGACAAGCCTGTAGCTTTGACATCCCTTTGAATTTAAGTCATTTAAAATTGAAATTTATTTCCAACGTGACAACAACGCAACCCATAGTGATCAATTTCACCCGATGATCAAATTTCCCCAGGATTATGGTACATACGGATATTTGTAATCATTGAATTAGTGACCTTTCGAGTTCACATTATTTTAGACTTGACAAAAACATCATGATGAAAAATAACAGATTGAAATCGTTTGCTAAAATTGCACCTACTTAGCGTTTAGAATCATGAGAACTAATCAGCAGCGATCTTCATTCATTTTTGCTTTGTTAATTGCTCGCCTGGTTTAAAATATATCGGTGTGTTTGCTGTTGTTTGTGAATGTTTAATACAATCCTAACAATACTGTAAAAACATACTGGATAAATCTCGGATTTTTTTTTTATCTAAAAAAGAGAAATTCGATAGAGGGAATCTATTACCGCAGTGAAACCCTTAGGATTCTAAACGCTACGCATGTGCGTTACGCTATTAATTTCTAGTTCAATTCTCATTTAATTCTATTTTAACTACAAATGAGAATTTTGTACAATTGATTGAGAAAATAAAATGCTGATCATATCGTATGGAGTAATAATTCGGCAATATGTAAATGATACATGGTTCTCAGTTTTAGTATTAAAATTTCTAACATATGTGGAGGCCCCTAGACTGCCCCCATCCCCCATCTCCCACGTAAAACCAAACCTGCCCACTGCAATGCTCACCACCAAACATCCGCTCAGAGAGATAAATTTTCAGAGAAAAATAAACCAGCCTTCATAATTTTATGTAGGCATATTTTATGCTACACCAAACCGGGCACCGGTTTTGTGCAGCCGGCATATACCGTCCGAGTGCAGAAACATTGATGTTGTTGTGTTATTGTAGAATGAGTAAACAAAACAGAAAACCTGAATGATGACGACATGCACGGCTGATGATGTCATGCACTGCACAGAGAGCCGATGCCTAAATGTAAATTAACAACACGCAAGACGTGTATGAAGGAGATCTCAATTGACCATCTATGGAGTGTATATGAAGTTGCTGCGGGAAACAGGTTTTTGTGTGAGACACGATATAGGCATCGGATCAGATCAGACACTATCCAGTTAAGTGAACGAGAATGTCGTTCATTGATGTATGGTTCGGAGCATTCATTTGCGTGGTTGTCGTCGGTAATACTCACCCACAGGTGCAGATCTCACAGATGCATTGCTCCTTGGAAACTTTGTCGGTTTGCTGTTTGAATTTGTTAAGCTCATTTCTATCTTTGATGGTTACTTTGTCCTGGAATTTGAAATAGTGGAATTAGTCTCTCCGTGTCTTACTGCGTTAGCCGTGTGTACTCACAACTGTGTCAATAGACTGTAGGTTTTTTACCCTCTCTGATTCGTTCAACTCCGTGCGACCACTGCTTTCTTCAAGGTAACTGATTCTTTCTAGCACATCTGTGTGCTTTTTCTGGTCTACCGTTTTCCATTGCTTAGTTTTTCCATCGTAGACCTGTACATTTGAATAAACTTGTTAGAACCTACGATTAGAGATTAGAATCACACTTCTAGGACATACCTTTGTCAGTTGGATCGTCGTGGTAATGTTTGCCAAGTCGGGGCGTTCCACCTCCAGTTCGTGAACGATTTCCTCCGGAATGGAAACGGTAATGTCCTTTTCAAGAATGGTTTTCTGGTCCACCAGTTCCCAACGTTTCGATTTCGGATTAAACAGTTTCGCTTCGAAAGATGTTCTCGTGACATTCGTTACGTCATCCTCAATGCCCTGTATAATCACGTCCTTGGGAACAATTGTCTGATCGATCAGACTGAGGCGTTTATCCTTTTCGTCATAAGTTTTGCGTGTCAGGATTGAAGCGTTAGACTCACGCTGCTCGTAGAAATCGGTAACCTTCTTACGGGAGCTACTTCTCTCATCCATTTGCTCGAAATGGGAAGAATTTTCGTACGTTTTCATCGACTCGGTCTGTTGCTTCTGCTGCGATGACACGTCCTGTCCAGATTCGGTAATAAGATGTGTACTTTGAATCGTGTTCCCTAAGGAGTCATGCAGTGACGACAGACTAGTGATGGTATGTGCTGAAACGTCTTTAGTCAGCATGTTGGCGGCTTGTTGAGTGGCGTCTTGAATCTTGTAGTTCTCCAAAGAGGTAGAGTCGATTACAGTACCCTTCGTATTCCTGTCGCTTTGTGTGCTGGATGTCTTGATGGTACTTGAAGAAGTCTTCTGATCGGCTGAAGAAGACGTATATGCCGACGAGCTAGACACTACATGATTCGCATCATGAGCTGTCGAACTGCTTTGAATCATGTTTTCTCCAGAAGATCCAACATACGTATCTCCACTGGATTGGAATGTTGATGTGGTGAATCCTTGGGCGGAGTTTGACGAGGATTTTGTACTGGTTATTTTATTTCCGGCAGAGTCGTACGTTACCTCTGTTGTTGGAGCATTTTTCTCCGCCATAGAGTAGCTTTGACTGTCGGAATAGTGCTTTCCTCCATCACCATCGGTATGGAAGGTACTGGACTGCTGTCGAATGGAATGATTTCGTCCGTCTCGCAACTGACCTCCCGTTGTCAGTTTTGTGTCTTTTAGATTGGCATCAGACTTCAACATTTTTATATCGGAACTGTCCGAAAGGAATGTTGTAGAGCCGACCGTCGATTTCGAAGTAGACGATGATTGCATCTTTGATGATGATGACGATGATACAACGTTACTTGATTTTACAACATTGCTTGAATGTTTCTGAGCACTAGAAGAACTGTGATCACTTATCATGTTTGCACTACTCATCGACGACTGATGATTCTTTATGGCACTACTACTGTTTAGTGTGGAACTGACATTGCTGGTTTGCACCATTTTGCTACTGGACATGCTGTTTTGAACACTTGATGCACTCACGTTTTCACCGGTTTGGCTTATTGTGGATCCTTGAATGTCTGATATTGTCGCTTTTGCAACCTCATCAAAGTTGGTCAAGGCTTCGCGCAGTTCCTTGTCGCTTTTCGAACTATCACTGATTTTTTTAACGGATGAAATACGTTTTGTGGAGTCAACCGTATCACTGGCAATATACTTGATTTCTTGTATTATGTTTTCAATTTGCTTCGAACCAATCTTAGCAGCCTGGTTCGATTCACTAAACATTTGACCCGACTGCTGCGAGTCTTTCGCACTGGTGTCACTAGTAGACTTGGTTTCATTCATTTTTTGTGACTTGTCATGTGCACCACTGACCACTTGTTCAATCACACTTTTACTCGTTGAACTGGAGCTAGCTGCTTGCATTTTATTGCTACTACTACTACTACTGCTAGTAGTGTACATCGAGGAAGAACCTTGCTGTTGAACATCCGTAGTCACATTCGTACCAGCTATTCCAGCCACACTTTGTCCCGTTCCTCCAGCGACAGAACGAGACGATTTTTCCGAGTCAATCAGACTCTGACTTTTCAGCTTATCTCGTTCATCTCGCTTTTTTATCCCCATGATGACTACTTTCACACGCACAGCGGATACAATAAATGAATTTCCACTTGTTTTTTAGCTTCCTTCACTAGATTGATAAAAGCTCAACACTTTGAATCACATGCCATGAACTCGCATCTAGTAGGCACTTGCTAATATCTATTCAGAAAATTCTTCGTTTCCACTTTTACTGCCTTTTCACCCACAACTTCTCAGATCGCAATGAGGTAATCCGCTGCGCACACACACACAAAAAAACACCAGAAATGTATGTATCACTTTTTCCTTATATCTTCTTAGTAGGCTGCGCGAGCCGCCACGGTAAGTCCGGAGAGAGATCACTTGTTCACTGTTCCACGAGTTCGACGTAACTAAGCGGAGTTTTCGAAATTCATTCAATTAAATATCATCGCGAACGGTGACTGTCGCACGAAGGTCTTTTCAATCTACGGTCACAACCCGAGAGCACCGCGAGAGACTGCATCCATGAGTGGGAATATTCGACACCTACGTACGGGCTGCGTGTGCAGAGACAACCAACCGACTGATTAAGCTCTTTAAAACATAGAATAATTCGCTCAGCGCCAGCGCAATAAACCCGACTACTACTACCGGTGACACAAATCGTACTGAACACTGTGTCCACTTAAACCGTCACCGGTTTCACCCTGACGATGATCGAATGAACTATCTTTCGCTATACTAAACGCTCTCGCACTCTCCGAATTTCGTGAATCAAACTTACCTAGTTCATCGATTCTCTCCATCTGAGTTTATCTCAGATTCAAGTTAGTACACCCACAGATTCCGCGCGGTAACAAGTCATCCCGCACCAGGTTCGAACGAAAATCAAAACAAGTTTTTCACTCCGAAAATGGAAAAATTGATTCAAATTGAACTCGCTAAAACTCTCTTTGGAGCTTGAATGTCGACTACCATGGCAGTATGTAATTTATTGCACGTTGCTCAGCGCCGCCAGCTACCATAAATGCGCGGTTCTATAAATAGATGCTTGCGTAAACGAACCTTTCATCCTGTCGCTCGTGAGCTGGAGAGAGCTGACCTCCTATAGAAAGCCTCCGAACTTTGAAATTGATGTCCAAATTGAGCAGCATCGATTGCGGAAAAGAATAGAATAGAGTGAGTAAATTATACAAATTCGTTTTGAATCCAAGTAACAATGTTGGTTTTATCGTGTACAAGTAACATCATGGTTTTCAAAATCCTTATAAAAATCCAATTGCTACTTGGGTGTAGCCCTACAATTTGAGCTAAGTAGTCGCACTATATTTGACATGCCCCTGTAGAAGATAACTCCGCTTCCCTTCCCAAGTAAAAATTTTAGTTTTAAGAGGGTTCTGTAGACCATGATTTAGACTTGTAGCATGCTTTATAACTTCTATAAAAATTGCAATGTTACGAGGGATAGCAATGTGCCTCATTGAAGTCCCATTTATTGTAATTTCCGCGCATAATCGAATACAAAATAATTACCTCCATAAGAAATTATCCTAAGTAACAATTTGGGTTTTATAAGGGTTCTGTAGACCATGGTTTAGACTTGTAGAATGCTATAAAACCACGATAAAACTTGCAATGTTGCTTGGGATGTGCACTATGGGAAACTTCTCCATAAAAGAGGGTAGTCAAAAATATGTTCTTGGTTTTCTTGAATTGTTGGACTTCATTTTTATTAGTATGTGCCCAAATTGCTGGTAGATAACCTTTTCGTGATGCGTTCCTGTATAAGCTCTAACTACTTCAAACTAGGGAACATGATTTTCCAGTCATCAAAGGAACACATCTTAGTCCTTGTTATTTGTTATGCCTTGCTAATAGTAATCAGACTCAGACGGGTTCATTCGCCTCTTTGAAGAAAATTCGATTATATCTTATCATATAGCTTACATTTTTTCAGAAATTTTATAGCCTTAAATTCTTCGTTCCAATCGTTTCCTAATGTAATGCTTAGGTCATTATTGATTCCTATTTCTTCGTGAATAAGATCGTATTTTACACACTGCAATAAGATATGCTCGATTGTTAATTCGGTTTTACATACGTCGCAGTACTTTGAACCGTTTTTGTTGAATAAGTGCTCTTTAGTTAGTATAGTATGACCTAATCTTAGTCTAGTTAATACGCGTTGCTCTCGACGATCGTTTCTATCCATCCTCTTTTCAGTCGATGCGATTTTAACTGACGTGCGCATTTGGAGGGTGTTTTAACTCTTCGAAGGGTATAAATAACGGGATCTTTCAATTAGAATCGGTTCCTTGGAATAAAGGCAAGAATGACAATTATATCAAATCCGAATACTTCATCATTCGCAATAGTGATAGAGTAATAGAAACTAGGACACGGGATACTAAACTAAGGACACCACAATAGATCAAATTACTAGTTACAGTGAATTTATGTCTCGAGAAGACGGGAAAAAATGAGCTAGCTTTATATGATCCTGTAGATGTATAGGTTTTCCAAATTGATGTGGTGTTAATGTGTTGATGTTCTATAACCTCAATATGGTTTAATACGCACTTTTCCGACATATTTAATACATAATCAGAGCACTGTAAAGCCTTATGACAAAATGCACATCAAGGAATGCTATCCAAACAATTCTGAAGCTAAGATCTTGAAGTTCTACAGGCTCAAGTCTTGAACAATGTCCTGAAATTTCATATGAAACCGTGCAGCTCAAGTGAGCTTGATGACAACATACACATCATGCAATGGTATCAATTATATATTTAATGCTCTTTAAACTATCCTGGAGCTAATATCTTAAAGTTCTACAGGCTAAGTGATGTTTTGGAGAATGACTTGAAAATCATTATGAGTCCGCATAGTTCAAGAGAACCTCTTGATTACATTCACATCATGCCAATAAGATAATAAATCACTTCAAATTATGCTGGAACTAAGTTTTACTGGTTCATGGAATAAGATATTTTATGCTCACCAAACTATTCTGTGCGTTGCGTTGACGTGAATTTGACAGTTAGACAATAGATGTAGCTGTTAATTTGAAGCAATGTGTCCGGATCTTATGTGAGTGGCCTTCAAGATCTTGATGTTCTACAGGCTCAATAAAAACTTGAAAAATTCCCTGAAAATCTTTATGAGTCCGTGATTATCAAGAAATCAACATGACAACATGCACAACATGGAATGGTAACAAAAAGATATTTAACGCTCAACTATTCTGGAGATACGATTCTGAAGATCTACAGGTTCAATGAAGTATTGAAATAAAAACCTGAACAATGTCCTGAAAATCTTTATGTCCGCGAAGCTCAAGAGAGCCTCTAGACAACATGCACATCATCAAATGGTTTCAATAGGTTATTCAATGCATTCCAAACCATTCTGGGATTAATATGATGAAGTTTTAAACACTCGTAAAGTCATAAACAATGTACTAAACATTTGAACAAGTACATGATGCGCAAGAGAGGTTCAATAAGATATTTAATGCTTTCAAACCATTCTGAAGTTAAGACATTGAGTCTGTAGTCAATATCTTGTACAATGTCCTGAAAATCTTTATGAGTTTGTGACGCTCGAGAGAGCACAACATGCACCGTCACATCCGGAGCTCTTTAGCGCTTTCATTTTCGATATTTTGTTAAATTCCTTTTACTCCAGAGTATTCTGGGAAGAATTCCATGCCAAATCTGTATTGCATCCCAATGTGATTCTGACAGGATCTCAAAGATATTGTGAGTAGGACTTCATAAAGAATACTATATTGATAGTCAATTGAAATAATTATATTCATTAAAATGCTTTACAAAATATCATTAATAACCGATTTACTCCGTCCCATTTCCCAAAAAAAAATGATTTGAAGAATATCGACAACCTTGTTCAAAACAATCAATCAAACTAACCAATGTCAATTTGATTAAAAATTAATGCAGTATTAAATAGCTCTTCAAACAAGTCAAGTTATCAAATCAGTACAGGCAAGAATGAAAGTAACTTCTGAACGTTATCAACAACGCGAAAGTGTGCAATCTTATCAGTGTTTACTGTATTCGCTTTATTTCTGCACTGATAAATGCATACCTGCTGCTTTAAACTGGATTACTCGTGTACCTTTCAAGAAAAAATCATTTGAAATGTTTATCTAATACATTTGCGACAGCCGACAGGTATCAGAACACCAAATAATTTCCACATATTCCAAAAAATAAAATCATTACGAATGTAAAGTCAACGTTCGGATCTAGAGAATGCGATAAGTGAAGGAGCTATATTTATTCTAGCATACTGTAACACTGTTGGGGCCTCCCTTAGCTCAGTCGGTAAAGGCGCAGCTACAAAGCAAGACCATGCTGGAGGTGGCTGGGTTCAATTCCCGATCTGGTCTAGGAATTATTCGGGTTGGAAAATTTCTCGACTTCCCTGGGCATAGAAGTATGATTGGACTTTGCCACACAATTATACCAATGCAAAAATGGTACAGGCATCGAAAGCTCTCAATTAATAACTGTGGAAGTGCATCTAGAACACTAAGTTGAGAGCACGCAATAAGCTAAATATGCGATATGCAATAAGCTTGAAAAGAAGAAGAAGAAGAAGAAGAAGAAGAAGAAGTAACACTGTTGCAAAATACTCCGCTATTGCCTTCAAAAATAGACAACAAAACATGGCAAACTTGCAAGATAGGAGATTGATTTCGGTGCACCGAAATGTGTATGACCGACTAACTTTTTATTCAACGACCGCCACTTGATACCTTTTTAGATAACCTCACGTACTGACCAGTAGCCTGATAAGGAAATACTGGTAAGGGAACAAATTATGCCGCACCAACTTTTCAATACACACAACATGGCTAGGTAAATCTGAAAACTCTAAAACTCACTCTCATTGTAACAAAGTTCAACTAGTCTACTATCCGAGGGTCATGCAGAAACACGAAAACGAGCGAATGTTAATCGAACATCAATGAATGAACGACGATTGGCCATGTGAGAAAACTTCCAACTAAATGATCCGGCAAATGATCTCTGACACGCGAGGTTATCATCAATGGCGGCGTGGCGATGGCAAAAACGCATCAGCTGTTCGGTTGGTGGCTGAATCATCAGAATCTTTATATTTAAAAAATTCATCATAGAGTGCATTTCATTTGCCTTAATGCATTGCTCAGTGGTCCAGTAGGGCGAATTTCAGGAAATAAAATTAAAAGTCATAACAATTAATTTGATGTCTTCAGAGAAGTAAATTGAATGTTGGGTGTATGAAATCAAATTTAATGAAGCACCTTTCGGAATGAAAGATTCTAGGTCAAAAAAACAGTTCGAAATAAGAGCAGTTATTTATCCGTAATTTTTATAAAGTTATAACTAGATTGTACAATTGGCAATAGGTTAATAATTGTTTGAAATAACAGCAATCATTGCAGTATTTGGAAATTTTTTTATGGGGCGTGAGAGTTCATTAAAACATGCTGCAAGACCAAAAAAACATCAATATATAATACATTGTACCTATATAACAATTTAATCGGATATATTTAAAACAATCCCAAAAGGCCCACACAGAACGCCAGTATTAGTAATGTAAAAATTGTTAGCACATAATTAGCACAATTTCAATTTCAATACCTTGCATATTGACAGATGTACATGAAAATTGAAATTTCGTACATATCTCAACAATTATGAAAAGGATGAGTTTTACAATTCTGTAGAACATTTCAATATCGGAAATCATCAGTTACAAAAGTTAGAATTTTCCATCTTTCAACTGAAAGACACGAAATTGATTAAACGTCATCTTCATTCACTTTTTATTTTTATGTTCTTGAAATTCGCCCTACTGGACCACTGGAGCTTTCCACAAATGTTTCAATGGAACCCCGAGCGATTTGTGTTGTCAGATCAAAATATCAATACACAATACTGATATTTTTTATGTTATTTTTTATCCTAATAATTGCTACGAATTTCTATTGATTTCCCTGAACTTCCGAAAAGACTCAGTTCTATAAATCTGAAATAGTAAACAAACACCTGTTCCCAGCCGCAAATTTTAAAAGTAGATATAAAGACTTTTTGTCGATCCCCCTCCCCATACTACCGATAGTTTATGTCTTACCAGGTAGGGCCATGAACCCCCCCCCCCCCGCTCCCGCCCTCAGCTTAACATTACACCAACCGGTGGAAACTAACGATATTGGCTCACTACTTGACTAGCCTATTGGTCCCAAGCAAATCGATTAACATACCCCATTCTAGTCAAAATTCTAGACTACACTATGTTTGTTTTGATTCGCTATGAAAGTTTGACAGATAAAATGAGGAGTTCGTGGATTTTCCTATGTTTCGAAAGATGCATCGATTAGCTTGGGACCGAAGATAGTACCAGAGATGAGCCAAAAAGTTGAGCAAGTTTCTTCGGGACCGACTAGTCTTAGATTTACCTCTATGGTTACACCGAGGCATTCTGTTAGTTAAATAATTTTGAACTAATTTCATAATATAGAGTGGAAAATTAAACTTTTTAAATTTAGCAATTAAACCTCCATGCCAAACACTATCGAATGCTCTTTCTATGTCTAGAAGAGCAACTCCAGTTTGGCAACCTTCAGATTTGTTTGAACGAATTAAATTGGTAACTTTTAATAGTTGATGAGTAGTTGAATGCCCATGGCAAAATCCAAACTGCTAATCTGCAAAAATTGAGTTCGTATTGATGAGAAGCATCATTCTATTCAAAATTATCTTTTCAAAAAGTATACTTATTGAAGAAAGCAAACTTAATGGACTTGTTATTATTGGAGGATTTTTATACGGCTTTAAAATTAGAACCACTTTTGCAACTTTTTTTTTATTTGTCAAACTTTCATAGCGAATCAAAACAAGCATAGTGTAGTTCTAGAGTTTCGACTAGAATGGGGGTGCGCTTATAGATGTACTTGGGACCAATGGGCTGTCGATTAGTGAGCCAATTTAAAATCGTTAGTTTCCATCGCTTGGTAAAACGTTTATCCAAATCGATTTCCAAGAATATTACTATAGGAATCTGAAGGATCGAAGAGGAATTTTCCAAATCGATAACCAAGCAGGATTACCTCGGGTAGGATCCAATCAAGTTTCAAAGAGGAATAAGAGTCGAACAAAGTAGAAAAATTACAGGTATATCGAGCACTGAAAAGTTCAGTTTAAATTGGTTGTAGCGTTAGGTAGCAGTAACACCAACCGGTGGTAACTAACGATTTTAAATTGGTTCACTACTTGACTAGTCTATTGATCCCAAGCAAATCGATTAACGTACCTCATTGTAGTAAACATTCTAGTACTACACAATGTTTTGATTCGCCATGAAATTTTGACAGATAAAATGAGGGGTTCAGTTGAGCACGTTTCTTCGGGACCTTCTGGTCTTAGAATTACCTTTATGGTAACACTTCCTTCAGCAAAAAGTAAATAGATCCGCACGGCAAGAGAACACGATGCGGACTGATTTTGATCAAACACTGATTAAAAGGCTCGGGCATGTACTCGGGTAGAGATAAGAATGAACACGTCAAAAAATGAGCATGTCCATTCGAAAATTACATTCAACACTATCTTGCCTATAACTGGCAAAAACCCAGTTTAGAATCCTCTTATCTATAGGCTTCAAATTCAGCTGAGCGAACTTTTCTTTCTGACCGTTTGTTTTTGCAGAATGCCTTCTTTCAGTTATTTGGCTTGCTTTAAATTATGCACGTTTTGAAGTAGACAATGTAATTTCAAATAAACGCACATATTTTAAATAAGGTACCATAAAACGGGGTATCTTTGATAATGCGGGTAACTTTGATAGTATCATATAAAGATTAAATTTACCCGTTGCGCTTTTTCTAAATTAGAAATATTGCTTCCATATTGCAGTTTAGGGTATTCCCATTGATATGGTATAAAGTTTTTATATAGTATGTGCTACATATTTTACAAACATTTTAAAACACAATTTTCGTATTTTTCGCTTTTTTGAAAAAACACTCAAACCATCCCTTATGAAATGTGTTTCCGATATAGCCATCACAAATTCATATTGCCTATGATGTTTTCTGATTATATACTCATTCAAAGTTTCATATTTAAAGAAATAAAATGTTAGAGTTTCACGCATTCTTTTTTCTACAATCATCGAGCATTATCAAAGTAACCCCAAATCAAAATACTGATGTTCGGTCAAAAAACTAAAAAAATAGTGCAAATGCTTTAATTTCCGTTAAACAAATTACTAATGAATTAACTCTTGGATCCTCAGTACTTGTTTTAAAAATATAAAATTTGAAAAATATTCATTGCTGCAAAAAATATTTAGAATATACTTTTAAAAAAATATCAATGTTACCCCGTTTTACGGTACTACTTTCCACCATGAAATTCCACAGATGTCACTTTGGATGGACTTTTTTTTAGATAATAAGGATTTTAATTTTTGTTTTAGCCTGTAGACTTGGTGACATACTTCAAGTCTCCGCGTACATTGTACGGGTTAGGCAAAAGATGTGCGTTTGACTTTAAAAATTGTCGCATTAATGGCCCTTCGCTCATTTTAAACATCTATTCAATTTTCATACTGCCGTACTCTAACGGAACTATCCACCTACCCTCTTCTAAAGATCATTCTCTAGCTAATAAATTATCACACTAAAGCTTCATGTTAGCATTTCCAAACAACTCTAAAAATCGCTAACTTTGCGTATGAAGTAACATAAAAACACTTTGAATGTAATTTTTAATTTTTGTGAAATTACTAAAACCATTTTTTTAATATTTTTCCCAGTAAAACATTATTTTTCTCTAAACTTTGTCTCAGAAGTCATTTCTATCAAAAGTTTCCGTGCTACAATTTTTTGAAAAAATGTCAAAGCTGCCATTTTGAAAATTTTACAAGATCCAAACTGGCCGATTTTTAACAAAAATGTTAATCATTGCCCATAACAAACAATTATGCAAAGATTCATGCAAATCGGAGAAAATCGAGTTGCACCGTGGAACTGCTCAGAAGATCATCGATTGGAGATGAACCAGCCTCGGGCTGATAGTCTCTTTACCCTCAAATTATATTTTAGGGGGTGGATCTCTCATAGGGAGAGGTCATTGTAAAAATATAACCATGAAGTGACACATTTTGATGCTAGAGATGAATATATCACGAGGTCCCAACCATATAGCATGTTGCTTCCTTCTGCAAATATATTCAGGAATACAAGGTTTAAATACCTAAGGACTAAGTGTATGACAGAATTTCCTCACTAGATGGCGCTAAAACGAAAATCATCAAGTTGCATTATCTTCGGATGGGAAGTAAAGCCGTTGGTCCCCGAGTCATGAGTTGATGGGTCGATAGGTAGGGTCCAGGTGTGGGAGCTGCCTTCCTGGCACGTCGGTAGCATTGGTGCTCAGCACGGAAAACAAGATCGACGGAAAAAACAAACCAAAGGAAAAAAAAAAAAAAAGTTGCATTATCTTGAATGCACATTATATAACGCTATCTACAGGTCCTGCTCATGAGGATGGTTCCCGCCTTCAGCAAAGTTGTTCAGATGGAAAAGATTTAACTTAAGGTTTTTTTAAGAGTTTAGTTCAGAATTCACTCACCAGGCGGTGCTAGTGTGACATTCATTTTAAATTGTTTGCACATTGTTTAACATCTCGACTAGATAGAAGGTTCCCGTCTTGGGCAAAGTTGTTCAGATGGATAAGACCTACTTTATGGTAAAGACCTCAGAATTAACTCACCGGGCGGCAATCAGCATGCCGAGATAGCCACTTTAGATACTTCGAAATCGTATAACCGTATAACCAAACGGTGGAAACTGTTCATGTTTGAAAAAAGGAAACATCTCTTAAAATTGTTAAAATCTGTTTTTTTTTTGACGCAGGACTACGTCTGTGTTTTCTATATGGGGGTACACTTTGTGAAAACAAAATGGAACATGTAAGAACATTACTAAAGATTTTGAACGGTAATAACTCAGCTGCTCCTGGACCAATTTCAACAGTTCTATTCCTACGCATCTGTTAAATATAAGACTTTATCATTTTTCAAAATGTGACTATTGAAAATTATATGAATGTGCAACTGTTGCTATGATAATTAAAATGATCACCGATTGCCTGCGAAAAACGATTTCCCTAACACAGATTTCAAAGTTGAATTCCATCCGTTCTCACCAACGGTGTTTATTCAGTGGTGAGTGGTGGTTTCTCCAGTACAAAAAGAAAGGCTGCCTGCAAGCAGCGAGCTGCAGCGAGCTGCAGCCCACATGAGCATCCATAGAAGGAGGAAGAAGCCGCACCGCTATTGATCGGAATCAGTAGCTCTTCGTGAGTCACTCTGGGCCATCTTGACATCTTGCGCGTCATACTAAAGAGTATAAACAGAGAGAACCCCGCTCAAATTCTTATTCCTACACAAAACACAAGCTCCTGCCACAGCTAACAAATAAGATTTATTATATGATACCACGTAGTCCTACGTCACCATTGCGTACAACCCCATAGGGCTGTCCCTTGTAGTTTTTTATTAAATTTTAGAACAAGCTGCTTTTACTGTGCAAAAATAATAAGAACATTAAAACTTGTTACCGTTTTGGTTCCTGTACCCTATTGATTCACTTCGAGCGAGAAAAATCAGGAGATAGCGAGAGCGAGGAATAGGGTATATGTGTACTCATTGTGAATTAAATCAGTATGTCAGTTTCTTGTATGCAATATTGTCTTGTTTTTTAATGTAAGTATAATTAAATATGTAAGTCAAATGAAAGACCACTCCCAAACCAACGGTCCAATTAAATATTGTAGCCCAGTCACACCAACAACACATAACACAGAACAAATAACGGGAAGGAGTAAGGATGAAGGTGGGCGTTGGAAACAGGAGAAAGATATGGACAAGGGGTGGTGGAAAAGTGGGTG
Source organism: Ochlerotatus camptorhynchus (assembly GCF_037179485.1). NCBI lineage: Eukaryota > Metazoa > Arthropoda > Insecta > Diptera > Culicidae > Ochlerotatus > Ochlerotatus camptorhynchus. The sequence goes on from NW_027040666.1 coordinate 2,433,768, forward strand.
GGAGGTGGAAATGGGCTTAGGTCAAGGGGGAAGAACTCAACTAAACCCGAACAAACAACTTGACCACTGCCTGGAACGCCTATATGACCACCTGCACCATGACCCAGACTATCGATCAACATCAGTGACCAACGGCTACAATAAGGACCTACCCTTAAGACTATCATGGAATTTCCTTGACTGACTATCTGACAGTAAATCTGACTGCTTGGTGCGTTGAAGTTTATATGGGAATTACTATGAGAAAAGTGAACTTTTTGCTCCCATTGTTCTAGCCTTTCGTTGTAATGATTTGATGTATTCTGCAAACTTGTAGCTGGAAAATTTTCACAAAAGTACAGATAGCAAACTTTTCCATAAATCATTATAACGAAGGCCTACACAGAAAAAAAATCTGAATATTAACTATCGCGTAAAATCTCCCCTCGTTTAAGTTTGAGCTACTGTTGGCACAAACAACTAAATCGTGTTCAAGCTTGCATACAATATTGCAAATTTCAGCGATATCTCGCAGAAATTTACATGAATTTTTCAAACGGTAAAGGTTAATGAGCACAGCAATGGATCCTTAGTGATCGTCCAAATTAAGATTTATTCGAAGTGTGAAATTTTATCGAACGTGAATAACTTAATTTGTATAGCTTTTCAGATAGACTGGGACTGGGGATAAACTTTGTATCCAAAACAACATCTTCCAAACCAAGCCAGTTTTTCACAAGGATGAAATGAAGGTATCGGTCAGTTACCAAAATAAGAATGTTTTCGTTTCATCAGAAACCACCAAGCTATCCAATCTCGTCCGGCAGCTTTTCGAATGAAAAAGTCCACATTCACAAATCAGACGACAGCGTCAGAACCAGTTCGTAGGACTTACAATATGAAATCATCGCAGTTCAGTGTCTCGGAAAAGAAGTGGGCTTATTTTTTAATACAAATATGGTAACACCACCGCGACTGACTAACTCGACACCACTGCGAGTGTTTTCTTTCCGAGTTTGATCGGAATGGATATAAAGTTTTTTTTTTCTCTACTTGGAACAAACAGGCGTTTATATTGGCTTAGTAATGCGTAGACTAAATAAGTTGCGCCGTCTAACTACATGGTTCCGACTGCGGCAATAAGCGTAGGCGATTGAATGAAGCCATACTGGAAGCGATCGATTGCGTTATGAGATGGAGATGCTGACGACGGTGGCGGCGCCTCGAGAAAAGTGAGATTTGTTTAGTTTTTGCACGTGACAGTAATTACTGTTTCAGAACAAACGACGTGAGTACGTGCTCCATAGAGAGATCAAGTGAAACAGTAAAAATGAAATATGTATGGCGTGCAATTGCACTTTGCACAATTAATTAAAAAAGATTGTAAAACTAAGTTATACAAATCGTTTGAAATAACAAAAGCAGATCGTTCAATATGCATGTATGTATATGGTGTGTTGACATGAAGACCCCATAATTCAAATGTTTGAGTGCTAGGACAAGATCTATCAGATAATACCAATTTCAATCCTCTGAGAAGAAGGGGTACCTGATCATAAGCTTTAATAATTTTAGTTTTCTCGGAGAAGTTCACTCTGACAAATCGATTCATCAAAACAAATGAAAATTAGATCTTCAATTTACTAAAAATTTAAACATCACAAATAAATAACAAATAAAAAGTTAAATGTTTACAAGGTTTGTACAAATCCTAAAAGGCAAAGCACAGACAAGACAAAATATCATGTCACAACTCCACTCAGCCGATGCCGCTTACTCACCCGGGACGAAACACCGGTCTGACCACCTCCGCACATGATTCAATACAATCCGTAAGCGCAACCCTATCCCACACGATCCAACTGTCTGCTGGCACCTACATCTCCCCGAGCTCGATTATTTTCACCACGGCTTCGATGTTGTTCGTCTTCAAGGCATCTTTGAACTTGTTGATGATTGAAGCGGCAAACGTTCCAACTGCAAATGAATGAATCAACAGTATTAAATATAACTAATTTAAAAACAATGAGACGGGATTAATAAAACCTGCAAGGTTCTATCTACGTTTTGTGTCGTGCTTGTAAATACCACAACGACATTCAATTTACTACGTATGGGACTTTATCCGCATGCTTCCGGTCCTCTAACCTCCCGAGGTTATGTGTAGGTGGATGAAAAGCTAGTGGAGACTAACATCATTACGTACTTCTTATCCACAACAAAATGTTATTCGTAGTCATGGAATGTGGTAAATACATCCATACGTTGTTTTTGTGAAGCTTACACAATTCGACCAAAAACTTTAACTAAAGTTTTCTTCCAATACAGTTCAACAGACAATCTATTGAAGTCTAATCAAAAAGTGGTCTTCAGCACGTTTGTAGCGATACAATTTTCCATAAGAACAGATAGTAAACTTTTTCGTAGATCACTAAGGCTAGAACGTTGAGAAGAAAAAGTTCAATTTTCCCATCATAATTTTCATACAAATTTCAAAGGGCCAGTTCAGTATGAGTTCACGTCCAAATTTTGAGAAAATTTCAAGAACCTGATTCAGAATCGATTGAGCTTGGATATTTTGAACCACCCAGCCTTCTGATTTTTTAGAACAAGATTCGCTTAAAAATGAACTGAATAAGTATGTGAAATTGTAACCAAAAATTAACGCTTCTATTCAGCTCCGTACTCAGCAAGTGGCGAAGGTAGCATTTGCCACAAAAAAAAATCCTGAGAGCCAAAAAATAATCCAATGTTCTTCAAATGAATACTTCTTGAAAATTTTCTCAACATCTACGTAGTTCCACCAATTTCTTCTGAGTTCCATTATTATTTTTTCCAAGTTTTCTCGATTTGACCAACATCTCATATCATTTATTACCTTCTCCAAACGTCAAGAAAAACCGTAAACCTTCTCTACGAATTTTCCTAAACATCTTTCAATCTATTTTCAAATCCGGCTCGAAATCTGACATCCGAAATTACCGTGGAATTGCCATTATTTTTTGCATTCCAAAATTTTTTGAATCTATCATAAACGACGAAAGTTATCAGCAACTAAAAAACCAAATAACAAGTCAACAGCATGGCTTCTTCAAGGGCTGCTCCACTGTTTCTAATCTTCTGGAGTTTGTCTCTTTTACACTGAATGCCATGGATAATGTTAATCACGTAGAAGCTCTTAACACTAACTTCAGTAAAGCATTTGACATACCATTATTACTCTTCAAGCTGCAGAAAGTAGGGATGGAAGCCGGAATTTGAACTGGCTCCAGTCCTACTGAACAAACCGTAAGCAAATTGTACGCTTTCAAAATAAACATTCAGAACGTAGGGTCCCCCAGGGATCTCATTTAGGCCCACTTCTTTTTTATTTTGTACGTAAACGACATTGCCTTCAAACTTAAGAACATTAAAGTACTTGTGTATGCGGACGACATGAAGCTCTTCATAGAAATAAGAAATGCCTCCGACGCAGAATTATTCCAGAATTAAATAAATCTATTCTACACCTGGTGTAGCAAAAGTCTACTCCAACTCAACGTAAAAAAATGTAACGCAATAACATTTAGTAGAAATATTTGAACCCCTTTCATAAACATACAATTTGGAAACGAAATAGTAGACAAATGCCCAATGGTAAGGGTCTTAGGCGTAATACTGGAAACCAAACTTACATATGTAGAACATTATAACACTATCATAAGCAAATCAAATAGCATGCTGGGCTTCATTAAGAGATTCAGTTACAATTTTCAGGACCCATACACTATAACCTATTCTGGAATACTGCCATATAGTGTGGACCCCATACACTGCCATACACGAAGAACGCATTGAATCTGTTGTATGCTCTTCGACGACTAAATTGCACTGCATTTCCTCTACCATCCTATGAAGCTCGTGGCATGCTCATGAATCCACAAAAACTAAAGGAACGGCGAGGATTTGCAATGCTTTTCTTTATCAATGACATTATTTCTCATCGCATAGAATCTGCAGCAATACTCTCACAACTAAATTTTTATACCCCCTTTAGACCTCTTAGAACACGAAAATTATTCTATGAAAACACATGCAGAACAAATTACGCAAAAAATGGTCCCATCAATCGAATGATGTCCCTGTATAACATAAATGGCGAAGAAATTGACATCACTATGTCCAAAAACCAAATAAAAACTCGACTAAAGGGAAATATAAATAATGCATAGCATGTAAGTAAAAACATAAACATTGCATGTAGTCTATTTTGCTTGACAAAATAAATAAATATATAATCATATCGAATAATTGAAAATTAATTATCTCTTGCTAGAAAATAATGGTTGATTAAATTGAAAGGTATCTTGTTTAAATAAATTTTAATCATTTGGCCTTATTTAGCCTATAATTTAACACTTTTTCCGTTCTACTCAGGTTATAAATAAGTCAATTTGTTAAAGCACAAAGTTTTATCTCCCTAATTAAAAAATCCACATAAGTTCAGACTAGAGAGTCCAAAGTTTTCGACTGCATTCGAAGCTGTTGCTTACTTGCTCGCACGTGACCGTGACATTTCAAGTTTACGTTAAGATTGCACTAAACGTAACGGTTCAAACGGCAGCCCATCAAACCAAACAAAAAAAAACACATTTACAATGACACACATTATTTCACCACAAAATCTTGTGAATTATTCATGACCGAGCTGACCACTGCCGCCCGTAAACACCATACCCATAAAGTCGACTGTAGCGAAACGGCATATCCGACAGCCGAAAGATGACGACGACATGCTAAAATTTAGCACTACCAAACCTCATCGTCTGAATCAGAGTGACTCTTGCCCCGAACGCTAATAGTCAGCTCACCACAAAGCAGATGGTTCGTTAGTGTTCAATAAAAATAGGTGGATACTAGGGTGGTTCAAATTATCGACTTTGCTCCACCTCACTCAATCGATTCTAAATCAGGTCCTGATCATTCTCCTAAATTTTGGTTGCGATCTTCTTTGTTGCCCTGAAAGGAGTCGATTTAGCATGTCGGAAAGTTATCGGTTCCGATAAATTTTACTTAATTATCTTGAAATTCAATCAAAAAGTGGTCTCAAGCAAAATTGACGATTAAATTTCACATAAGAACAGATAGCATGCCTTCCCTTAAATTATTATAGAAAATGCTAGGACGATGAGAGCAATAATTTCAGTTTTCCCATGGTAATTTTCATATAAACATCAAAGCTCAAATTTTAAAGCAAAATCGATATTTTGAACCATCTTAGAGGATACATACTAACCTCTCAGCTTCGATGCGCTGTACAGAATGTTGTGGATGCGTTTTAATGCCAACTGGACTTCGCTTGTGTTGACCAGTCGAATCTTGTAGTTTTTCACCAGGTCTTGGTTTGTGTTCATCATCTCGTTGTGGTATTTGATAACGTCATCCCTTGAAGTGAGACGGAAATGAACAAATAAACGTATTATATTTGTATCGTTAGCTGTTGACTTGGAATGACCGTGCGGATCGTCATGCGGGGACAATCGCGTTGGTTTCGAATTTGGTTGGCAAAGAGTATTTGTGACTGACTCTCATTGGACAAACCCCGTGTAGTTTATATTTTGAAATTTTAATAAATAATTAGGTTCTTGTAAATTGAAATTTTGATTAGAAATAATCGTTTATCGACGCATATTTCGCATTATAATAAAGTTATAAGAACTTTCATCATTTAAAGTTTAAATAATCGGGAAAAATTAAAGCTGACGATGGAAAAATTGTGTGAGTAGTTTCATGAAAAAGCAACAGTAATTTTGTTCGTGTTCGATTTATACAAAAAAAAGAAGATTTGGAAGATAAAGAGAATTTTCATTCGAAAATTCGATCTCTATAATTCCTAGATTGTTTCAATAGATGTATTCGAGATCGATAATAATTGTGTTGCGGAGAAAGTAGTAATAAGCAATACCGTCCTTCAGTTTAGCTCTCTTGAAACTTTAAGGCTGCAATTTATTTAGAATATAAAAATTATGCTTCGAGCAGGGTTTGATGGTTACTCACAAAACGGTTTTCTTCTTCAGCGATAACCTAACTTTCTTTCCCCTACAACAACCCGTGTATTCGAACGCGGGTAACTTGTCCTAGCGAAAACAAATTGAATTTAATTTATGTTAACGAATTTACCGTTTAATCTTACTTTTCTTTCACTTTCTGTGACTATTCTCGTTCTTTTACTCTAATTTTAACTTCTCCAAATAATTAACTTTCAATGAATCCATCACGTTTGTTTTTCCTTCTCTGAACTTCGTTTTTCCTTTCCTACTCTTCAAACTGTCACTTTATCGAACTAGCAGTGTTACCAGTTACACCTTCTCGTCGGCCGGTCGAGGGGCCTTCCCAATAAATTGTAACAGTCTAACAGCCACGAAAGTACAATTGCAAACACTCGAAGTAAATTTATTACTTATTGCTCCGCAAGTCAAGCATGCGAAGAATACCATTCGACTGATTGCTGGTTGAACTGTGGTATATTTCAGAAAAAAAGGTTTGCTAAATATATTGCATCGAATCAAGATATTTAAATAAAATATTACCATGTCAACCACCAAACCAGTAGCATCTTAACATGTACTATACCAACGTACTAAACACGAAAAAATAAAATTTAATCCTACTATAGGGTAGAGCGCTACTTCGTCGTAATCGCCCATTTCCGTTCTATCTAGCTGAAAAGATCAATAATATCAATGATTTCACCGTGCACCAATTAATAATAGGTTTTTTTCCGATGCGTTAGTTCATTAGCTACAACATAAATCCTATTAGAGCGCCTTGTATGAATATTCACGCTCGTTGTTCTCAAAACAAAAGAACCGCTCCTAGCGATTCCCATTTTTTACGTTTATCCGTAGGACGAAACAAATCTTATGGCGTTTCAATGCGTTATGACGGAATTGAAACTCGTAGCACAATTTTTTTTTTTTTGCTTTATTAGAGAGATTTTTAGCCTTGGGAGAGGATGAATTTAGAATCAAGACGCAGTATTAGATTTTAAACAATATCTCAACAATTTGCAACTCTTTATCAAATCCAACGGTAAAAGGTGAATTAATTTAGAAGTCATATTCGACAGAAATATTCCATTTTTTGTTCAAACCCCTTCAAAAAAAGAGAGGTAAAGCGTGGGTTGTCCTTAGTAGGACGGATATTAGATCAAAAACCTTACTCGACCAGATTTCAACCAATTTTGATGAAACATGTTTCATTAGACCATACATTTATTCAAGTTTTCAAAGAATTATGTACAGTTCCGATATCTTTCATTAGGGATAGGGATTTAGCTAAATTACCATCGAAATTTAAACAGCTAAGCGAAACAAAACATAAATTCATTCGGAGATGAACTAGCGCCTACGGCTAAAAATCTCCTAAATAAAGGGAGAAAAACAAAAAAAAACCTAAATTTATTTATATAGAAACAGCTTTTTCTTAGATGTGAACTTGAATTGGTATTATCGGTACAGTTGAAAGCAGAACACTAGCACAAATCGATTTTACTCTCGTTACGTTAAACATAGTGTATGAAGTAGTGCGCGATAATTGCACAATGATGCGCTATACAGCGCACTAAATCCGACAGTATGGTTATTCCGGTTTTCAACTGTGCTGATAATATTTTACACTAAACCACGTGCGACGTAAATGTATCAAGCTTTTTTAATCGAATGGCATAGCGTCCAAATCTCATAATTTTAAAGATCTCAAATTAAAAAAATAACTTTGTATCAGAGTTAGATAATTTAATGAATTATGCAACTTAGTTTCTTATTTACATATTGAACATTTAATCATCTATAAAATCTCAGAACCAAAATTAAATTCTAAGACATTGACTTTTTTATTTTATAAACTTGTTGGCTTTGAATCATGGTAAAGTGCACATAAAATAAATATCAAACATTTAGGAGCTACGAATGTTCAAGATATATGCCAATTAACAATTTTTAAAATTTTGAAAGTTAAAATAAAAAAAAAGTAAAATAAAAACCCATGTTTTCAAGATTTTGTAACTAAAAAAAATTATATTTCTGATACAGACATTGTAAGTATAAGTGATTCGAATTCAAATGCGAACAAAAGTTAACGAAATTAGAACAACCAATTTTGTCATAATTCAAAGACTAAGATAAAATTCCAAGATTCTTGACAGTAATTAAGTAAGTCTAGTACATGAATATTTTAAAATAAAAAAATTATAATAATTATATTTACTTATTTATTTATTTGTTATTATTCATCTGACTCTATGTTATTAATAACTGACCTAATCTTATAGGGGAAATGGATGTAATGTCAGCCTGAATGCCCCTAATTTGGGCCCATACATAAATTCAGAAATCGACTAAATTTTCAATAGCGACCAAAAATATCCATAAGTACCGCCCCAATGACGCATTCATCTAGATAAAATTGATAAATAGCAGATTTTTAGCAATGGGCCCAATCTTAGATCCATAGGTCAACATTAGAACCATTTCCCCTATGCAAGTTACATTAAAAAGTCCAGCAACTAAATATGGCTGAAAAATAACGACCACTCTTTTTTTTTCTCAATACATAAAAATATCAAATTTAGGGATAAATCAAAAGTTTTGAGATCATGGGCTTAGACAAGCTTTGAATCTTTCGGACTTCAATGTCGGCATTTCAGTCATAGAAAAATCATGAAAAATTAGGTTATAATTCTATTTTTTTTTTTCTCCTTTCCGTACTGAGCACCAATGCTACCGACGTCAGAAAGGCAGCTTCCACACCTGGACCCTACCTATCGACCCATCAACTCATGCACTGGGGACGAACGTAGGTTATAATTCAATTTCCTCTGATTTTTAAGATACCAGATTTTGAATGTCAAAATTCTCATATTTGAAGAATAACCCAACTAATATTTTCAGCTTTGTAAGCCAACTTTTCCAGCGTTGTGCTGTAAAGTAGTTTAAAAAGCTGCAGATTCAGCTAGAAGCAGAAGCAAGCAAAACAGTTTTAAAGAGCATTTACTCAACTTTTTTACAACCATTATTCAATTTGTCAGTCGCCAGCCAATAAACGCTAATGTCACTTCTATGCAGATATTAATCAACTTTCAACTTGTATCTGCAAAACAAAGCTAATAAAGTGAATACATTACTCATTTGATGACTTCTGCACAACCAATCACTCTTGCTGAATAACATAAACATAAAAAGTGCTTCTTCAACAACTAAACAACCTGAACATATTCAGCTAATAGACTCTGTTAGCGCTACTTTGGAAGCACTTTTATAGTCAACTAAGTTTATTTTTAGACGTGTGTAGTTTCACAGCTTTTACTCTGCTCCTTTACAAAGCCGAAGTAACTACCCAACAAACAATTTTAGCTGCAGATTAGCTTATACAGCCAAAATTTGCCTTATGCAGCTAATTTTTGCCTGTATAAGCTAAGCTGCAGCTAAAATTGTTTGTTGGGTATAGCCTCTACTCAGCGATCTTGATGCAGAAGAGCATGTAGATTTTTTACATCAGTTCAAAGTGTTGGCGTAGCTAAGTTGGTAGTGTCAAGGTTTGCCAATGCGATTGTCTCTAGTTCGATTCTAAGTTCTGCTGTGTAGGGTAAATAATGTGGTGTTGTGCGTATAACTAATTTCGATTAATTTGATTTCACAGCAAAATAAACCCGGCTTCAAGAAAAAGCTGTGTAGTGATTATTAGATAACCGGGAAAAAGGTTGAATAAGCGCCTTTCAAGTTCACACACAACAAAAACAGCAGGATAACAGCTGTATAGAAGCGTAAATGGATATGCAATAAGAGCTTGTCCCAACCATCCCAACAGCCATAAGTAGCTAACTAAGTTCGTAAGATTTGCTTGTAAAGAGGTTGAGAAAAGGTTTCCTCATATCTTATAACGTTTGAATACAGCTTGAGACTGCATACATGAAATGAGAGAAGCGTTTACATTGTTAAAATTTGTCAAATAGGAAGGACTCACTATCTTACAAGATCATCAAATTTAACATTAATTCTAATCGAAAAGAATAAACTGAAAACTTCCATGATTTCCTGTTTGTAGCTAGATAATAATTGAATATTTTGCAACAAAAGTTTATTGAGTTATTTTAATTTATTATTTTAAATGGAATTAGTTTTGGTTTAACCCTGTCGATACCAATTTATGATTTACACGTACTTTATACGGACAAGATCTTTTGGTGTTTTTAATTTTATCAAACAATACACACAAAAAAGCAAGAATTACTTCAATGATCTAGCCATCCAAAGTATCCTGGAGTGCTATTTTTTGAAAATATAGCTAAATCACCAGGGCACGGGTCTGCCCTATAGAATATGTACAAACATGTCCATAAAATCTTGATTCATCATTCAAGATTTCATCAGAAAATATTCTAAATTTTCTAAATAATTTATGATTTCAGATAATATGATCAATATAATCATGCAGCTGAGTAGATTCATGGAGTTTATTTACATCAATTTCGATCCAATTCCTTTGTGTGGGAGATGTTCTAGCTTCAATGGGTCACCCTAGAGGTCACTTCATGAATATTATTGGGCAAAATTCTAGGGACATTTTCCCATTCGTGATATATCTAGTACGTCGTTTAATCGAGACTCATAGATATTGTTCATAAGAGATGCACATGACTAGATGTAGTCATTTTCCTAGAACCCCCAGAGAAGTGGCCACCTTCAGACAAAGTTCATTAAGTCCATGCCTCAAATCACAAGAGCATTCATTCATAACCATTAAGGCTGGTAAGTTACTGTAGCATGAGAATTCATCTATTTCCTCTAAGCTCTATGTTTAACAAAGTTGTGAAGAAGGAAAGTAAACAGAAAATCATATGTTTTAAAGTGAAAAAAATATCTACACTGTTCTGAAATCTTCGATTAGCTGGAAAACTTTCGAATACTTCTTGATTAACCTGCAGTTATGGACTAATATTTGAGAGACTTCATTTGTATTGTCTAACAGTTGGAGATCTTCAGAACTTGATCAATCTGAAGTCTTGAAAAACATCCAGAGAACTTTACTAATATCTTAGTCTATCTGGAGATCTTCAATATTTCCTGCTGTGTAGGGACGATGTCTGAAAGACTATCCTGAAACTTATGTAACGTTTCATCACCATCTACAAACCTCCCTTAAGTTTTACATAATTTCCTCAACTTCTACGAAGTTCCCTGTATTTATTCCAAATTCCACTTTTTTCCAATCTGTCTTAATTCTACGAAGATCTGTAGACAACTTTGAACTTCTGGAATGGTCCGCATAATCTACAAATATTCTTGAACATCTGGACAGTTCCTTGAAATTAACGAAGCTCCAAAAACATCCAAAAAGTTCATTGAGAAACTAAAGTGAGGATCCCTGAAGTTCTTAGAAGTTTGCTGAACTATTTTTAGATGTTCAACACCGTTTGAAAAATTCATGTAAATTTCTGCGAGATAGAGCGCACATAACATTAGAGCTAGATTTGGCATAAATTTACGCGATATTTCATTGTATGCAAGCTTGTAAACGATTTCACTTTTTATGTCAAGTATTTCTCAAAATTAAACGAAGGGAGATTTTACGCGGTAGTTAAAATTCAGAATTTTTTTCTGTGTACAGTATTCTCTAAACTTTTTCTACGTTTCTACGTGAAATTTCTTGAACTTGTTCGTAATTATTCCGGGCAGTTACAAGTCCGTTCGGTTCCCTGAAATTGAATAATGTTCCCTAAACTTCTAGGAAGATGCTCAAACATAAAAATAGTTCCCACTTCTACGTAGTTTTCTGAACTGTTCTAAAGTTTCCTGAGTTTCTACGAATTTTTCTGAAGCTCTATGAAATTTCCAGATTTTCTACTACATTTCCTGAATTTCTACCATGAACTTCTTTGAAGTTTTTCAAAATTTGTGACGTTCCCTGAAGTGAACGAAAAATCCCTGAACTCTTCGCCACTTTATAGAGCATGAAAACTTCTTATTAGTTCTTATTAATTCTGGCAGGAGGATCCTGGCTCCCTTGGCATTTCCATTAGCTACGCCAATGCTAATCTGGTTAGACCGTAACGATGGCCATAATCACAGTTGATTTTACACGGAACTGGGGTGGGAAATATACATTTATCCATTTAAATTGGTGGACAAATCATTGCATAAAGTTATGCAGAAAAAAATGGTTTCCGTTAGCAAACCTGGAAGAATTTATTTATTATTAATACTTTATTAGGGTGATTCTTAGCCACTTCTCGGTTAGTTCACCACTAAACAACCTGGAAGAATGTACTTAACTACAAAAAGTTAATTTCATCATAACCAACTTTAAACCTAATATTTAAAGTGGAAATTTAATCCATAAGCTAAATTGATCTTGATCGAAATAATTTTCATCATTTTTCCTTATTGATATTCAGACCTCTTGAAACAAAGTATGCAACATTATCTGAAAAACGAAAACCACGATTCGGGCAGTAGAGGGTTAACAAGATTTTTTTATGTTGATGGCGATTATCTACGTTTTTTGAAACTATCCTAAACTACGAATAAAAACAATGATGGTATAAATCCCATTAAGTAGCATAAATGCAATGTTTGAAACTGACAACAATGCTGACTGCAATACAATCTTACCCATTGTAGTAGCGAGCATCCTCTGCCCGTATGAGATGACTTTTAATTTGGTTTACGTTATCTAGGATTTCTGAGTTGATCTGCTTTTCAGTCTCTTGCAAGCCTTGCAATTTATTGAAAAGATCTTTGATTTCCTCGTAAACAACTGGAAAGCAAGCCACAGACTGTAAAAGAGAAAATAAATGGATTTCACACCAATAAAAATACGCCGACGCATAGGGACAACGATCACGCTCACTACTTACATTCATATTTTCGATGTTCAGAAACTGCACCAATGACTGAATGAGGTCACCGGCCAGACCAATGTCCTCGGTGTAAAAACGAGTTTTGCCGTCATTGTTAAAGTGTAGGCACACATTTTTACCGGTGCGCAGGCTGATTAGGTTCAGCTTCAACTCCGTTGCGTCAGAGTCCGATGATGTCATGTACTCAATGTCCGAGGGGAGCAGGAAATTCTGCACAAACGAAAAAAAACAAAAACAAACGGTCATCAAAGTGCGATCGAGGTTTATGACGATCGCCTGGACTGGTTTCTCGCCAAAAGAGGCTCACCTGATTGATCCATATGCAAATTCTCTTCAGGCGCTCCGTGATTCGAAATTCAGCATAACTGTCGACAGGAGTATCTTTAACCGCGAGGCCATTGATGTATGCTGTTTGTCGGAAATGGATAACAAATAATGTAATGTAGCACCTAGAACGTGACTTGAGTTCTAAACAGTTACTGGCCGCATTTTCTTGCTGTATGTTTACTATAAACTACTCCGAGTTGCTACCAACACAGTACGTACATATTTGAAAACCCCTGTGGAATGGTGTACAAAAATTCACATACTTTGTCGCCACTAAAACTGAAACAATGGCGGGACGTATAAATTGATCATAACTCAAACTGTCAACTGATTTATGGGCGTTATGCATTGTACTATATCTATTTGATAAGCTTATTTGCGATCCATCGAGCTTCCTTATGAAATGTCTTGTGATCCATCGCAGATAGAAGTAGAAATGATGTACAAATCGAGTGGTGCTTAGGAGAACTAGGGGTTAGAAGGTCACCCTAATCATAGTACGTTGATATATGTGATTCTGTATATGTGTATAGGAGATTTTGCACCGAATTGTAAGTTTATTATATTGTCTTCAATGAAACCCCATCAAAAATGTTAATGTTTTCTTGAAATGTCAAAATGCTCAAAAAAGGCAAAAGGCCATACGTCTAAAATAAAGTTATACGGATTAATGTTTATTTATAAACAACAACTTTACTATTCTTAAGCATGTCAGCAAAAGTTTTTATTTATTCCACTAAAATATTGACTTGACGCTTTTTTTATGTGTGTGTGTCAATGAATTCAAATGGTATCTATTTTTGATACTATTTTATACAAATTCTTTTGCAAAATTTCACGAAAACAATGCATATTGGCAACATAAATAACCAGTTGTGCTAATTTATGTATAATTTTTGTATAATTTGATACATAAATGTAGAAGGTACCAATCTTGCCCCGCATGAATGTTTTTTTTTTAATATAATGTATGATCAAATAATGAAAATATTTAACAATTTGTTTTTATTAATGTTTCAATCAATAATCAATAGTGGCATCTCAATGTATAAAATGTGATAAAAATAAATAGGAAATTCAGAATTCCTTAATTTACAATGTCTTATTTTTATTTAAAAAAAATGTTTTTCAATACATCAACACATTTTTTTTGCTTTTTAAAGCCTTTGTTATGGACAGAACATTCTAGAATGCTTCATAGGAATACCATGCATAAATTCATGGTGAGGTAACATTAAAATGCCTTCATTTTCAAAGTCTATCGATGGTGGCATTCCAAATTATCGTGGGATTGCTATCATTTCGTGCATTCCAAAACTCTTCGAATCAGTTATAAATAAAAACGTTTTTGGCCAAACAAAATAAAGAATAACTAGTGCACGACACGGTTTTTTTAAAGTTCGTTCAACCACCACAAACCTTTTGGAATTTGTGGACTTCGTATTAAATACAATGGACAGAGGTAACCAAGTAGAAGCTCTATATACGGACCTCAGCAAAGCGTTTGACAGAATTGATATCCCAATGCTGATTTTTAAATTAGAAAAAATGGGAATTAACCAATTCATTCGAGCAGTTAAAATGACGTTTACTACCACTCGAACTTTGAAATAAAACATTATTTTGAGTCTTCTAGAATCACGAGAAAAGTAGCCAACATTTGTGCGATTGATAGAAAAATGGAAATTACACAGATAAAAATTCTGAATTTTAATTGTGATGTAACCATTCATTCACGTAAACTTAAATTTAATTTCACACAACCGAGCAACTTGTAAACAATGTTGTTTACAAAGATGGGCTTTTGTATACAATATTTGCTACATTGCATGAATTGTGCTAGAACTTTACATGATATATTATGTAAACTTATATGATATATGACGCTCCATTTGTGTGCATCATATTTAACAGAAATTTACACTACTTTTCGAACTGTGTAGTTGGTCCAGTTTTGTGAAATCGCTGGTAGAAAGTCACGCTAAAACTGCTTAACAAAGTGGTCAATTGAGTTGAAGCTCCTCACCTGGATTAAATCGTATTTAGTTGATCGCCAGCAAATTTTTATTTTCAACGAGAAAACATCTAAGCCAATTCATGTCACGTCTGGGTTTCTTCAGGGCTCACACCTAGGTCCTTTTCTTTTTATTTTGTACATTAATGACGTCTCTCTTATTTAAAAAATATCAGAGTACTTATATACGCTGATGACATGAAGCTATTTTTAGAAATAGGAAGCGATAACGATATGAATGTGTTTCAGAATGAAATACATGATTTTTACAGATGGTGTAGTAAAAGTTTATTGAAACTAAATATTTAAAAATGTAATCTTATAACGTACAGTAGAAAACTAAACAAACAAAATATTCGTATTACATTAGGTAATGAAAATGTTCAAAAATGTGAAAATGTAAGAGATTTAGGTGTTATTCTAGATTCAAAATTGGCATTTGTGGACCATTATAACCATTATAAGAGCAGGCAATATGCTTAATTTTATAAAACGTTTCGGTCTCCACTTTAAAGATCCTTATACAATAAAATCACTTTACGTTGCTTATTTGAGGTCAATATTAAAATATTTTAGCTTATATGAAAAAGCATGAAGAACGAATAAAGTCAATCCAAAAGCAATTTTTATTATATGCACTACGTAAGTTAGTGTCGTTATATATCCCACAGTTAGGTTGGACGGCTTTTCCTCTCCCGTCATATGAAGCACGTTGCTTGTTGCTAAGCATTCAAACATTGAAAGAACATCGGGATTACGCAAAGATTTCTTTATTGAACAATATCATTTCGCAACGCATTGACTCAGCTGATCTATTGTCAAGATTAAATTTAATTTGTATGCACATTCCCGATAATTGCGCAATCGACACTTGTTCGCAGTAGATCTCCATCGGACCAATTACGCTAAATTTGGACCGGTAAATCAGATGATGACTGTTTATTATCATCATTGTGAAATGATTGACCTAAATATGCCCTCAGCAGAATTAAAAAATATATTTCAGAATACAAACAGACTGTCGCGCACGACAACGAAACGAGTGTAGTAAAAAACGTCAATAGTTTCAACCCCTGGTGCTGAACATTGTCATCATCATTGTAAGAATTCATATGATATTGACAAAATAGTTTAGAACATGGTCAGTAGAAGAAATGACAATCGCATAAGCCTTCCTACAAATCAGTGCCAACATTTCAAATGAGAGTGATTGCTTTTGTAAACAATGGTTTTATACGTCGATTTCTCGCAAATGAAAACCCACCCCTCCAAGTTACAAATGCTAGCTGATAAAGGAAACATTCCTCTGCGTGCTGGTGTCATTCATTTTCATGAGTGAGCTTTCATTCGCGAGAAATCGATGACTAAAGCCATTGTTTACAAATGCAATTACGCCCCTTTTAAATGTTGGCACTCATTGGGACATCCTTGGATGGCCTGTTTTTTGAACGATTGAATGATCCTGTTGTTGGAAGAAGATTCCCATTTATCCCATGGATGCACGTAGGCGATGGTGCCCACGGATTCACCCAACCAACAAGTGCAATTAGAGGTTATAATAAACTTGATCAAGTCGAACAGTGCGGATAGTGCACAGTCTACCGCCAGTTGTCTTGCTACAGTGAGTGGTAGCTCCATATCATATCACATAATCATATCATCATATCATATCATCATATCATATCATCATATCATATCATCATATCATATCATCATATCATATCATCATATCATATTATCATATCATATCATCATATCATATTATCATATCATATCATCATATCATATCATCATATCATATCATCATATCATATCATCATATCATATCATCATATCATATCATCATATCATATCATCATATCATATCATCATATCATATCATCATATCATATCATCATATCATATCATCATATCATATCATCATATCATATCATCATATCATATCATCATATCATATCATCATATCATATTATCATATCATATCATCATATAATATCATCATATCATATCATCATATCATATCATCATATCATATCATATCATCATATCATCATATCATATCATCATATCATATCATCATATCATATCATCATATCATATCATCATATCATATCATCATATCATATCATCATATCATATCATCATATCATATCATCATATCATATCATCATATCATATCATCATATCATATCATCATATCATATCATCATATCATATCATCATATCATATCATCATATCATATCATCATATCATATCATCATATCATATCATCATATCATATCATCATATCATATCATCATATCATATCATCATATCATATCATATCATATCATCATATCATATCATCATATCATATCATCATATCATATCATCATATCATATCATCATATCATATCATCATATCATATCATCATATCATATCATCATATCATATCATCATATCATATCATCATATCATATCATCATATCATATCATCATATCATATCATCATATCATATCATCATATCATATCATCATATCATATCATCATATCATATCATCATATCATATCATCATATCATATCATCATATCATATCATCATATCATATCATCATATCATATCATCATATCATATCATCATATCATATCATCATATCATATCATCATATCATATCATCATATCATATCATCATATCATATCATCATATCATATCATCATATCATATCATCATATCATATCATCATATCATATCATCATATCATATCATCATATCATATCATCATATCATATCATCATATCATATCATCATATCATATCATCATATCATATCATCATATCATATCATCATATCATATCATATCATATCATCATATCATATCATCATATCATATCATCATATCATATCATCATATCATATCATCATATCATATCATCATATCATATCATCATATCATATCATCATATCATATCATCATATCATATCATCATATCATATCATCATATCATATCATCATATCATATCATCATATCATATCATCATATCATATCATCATATCATATCATCATATCATATCATCATATCATATCATCATATCATATCATCATATCATATCATCATATCATATCATATCATATCATCATATCATATCATCATATCATATCATCATATCATATAATCATATCATATAATCATATCATATCATCATATCATATAATCATATCATATCATCATATCATATCATCATATCATATCATCATATCATATCATCATATCATATCATCATATCATATCATCATATCATATCATCATATCATATCATCATATCATATCATCATATCATATCATCATATCATATCATCATATCATATCATCATATCATATCATCATATCATATCATCATATCATATCATCATATCATATCATCATATCATATCATCATATCATATCATCATATCATATCATCATATCATATAATCATATCATATCATCATAACATATCATCATATCATATCATCATATCATATCATCATATCATATCATATCATCATATCATATCATCATATCATATCATCATATCATATCATCATATCATATAATCATATCATATCATCATATCATATCATCATATCATATCATCATATCATATCATCATATCATATCATCATATCATATCATCATATCATATCATCATATAATATCATCATATCATATCATCATATCATATCATCATATCATATCATCATATCATATCATCATATCATATCATCATATCATATCATCATATCATATCATCATATCATATCATCATATCATATCATCATATCATATCATCATATCATATCATCATATCATATCATCATATCATATCATCATATCATATCATCATATCATATCATCATATCATATCATCATATCATATCATCATATCATATCATCATATCATATCATCATATCATATCATCATATCATATCATCATATCATATCATCATATCATATAATCATATCATATCATCATATCATATCATCATATCATATCATCATATCATATCATCATATCATATCATCATCACTTAGAAAAATCGATGTAAATTTAGGTACTCTGAGACTTAAATATACGAGCGTCAATTTTGGCATGAAATTGAGTACGGAAAACAAGATCGACGGGAAACCAATCATGGAAAAAAATAGAATCACAATTTACATTGAAGCTAAATTTTGGATCTCAATTATCAATTTTACTGCGAAAATATGAAAACGACTTTTAGGGAGGTCAAAAATTAACAAAAAAAAATCAATCAACATCACATCGAACAAAGGAGATATGCCGAATGCACAATAGTGGGAAACCTCTTAAATACAACAACAACATATCGAGCTACGGAGAGCGCAATGCTTGCAAAATTAAAAGGACTTTGAATTTCATCGAGATAGGAATAATATCGACTAACAGAAAATTTAAAAAGGGAGAGAATAATGTTTTTCTATATTTTTCTGGAGAAGATGATTAACAGATTCAAGATTATATATTGCCAACTGTTGGCTTATTTATAGTGGTTTCCCGATTTTGGCTACATGGCTCCATCACCTTCACAGTTTTTATCAATACTTCATGTATTGGTAAACATTGTGTTGTTTGTTTGTATATTACACTAATTTACAAATAAAAGTAAATTTCACTTAAAAGTTTTTTTTTACTAAAACACAAATATCTCCGGCTGTTATAAAGCTACATCAATTATTTAAACGCCAAATTAAAGGTAAGAAAATTTTATTTCGATAAGTTGAACATTATTTGTCAGTGAAATTAGTGATATTGTTGCTAATTTAAGCAAGGTAAATACAAATGTTTGTAGTGGTTGTGCCAACAATACTACTTATCTCACTGAAAAATAGCTTCCAATTGATCGAAAGCAAATTTTCTCGCTTTTAATTTGGGCATTAAAATAATTGATATAGCTTCATTACAGCCGGAGATATTTGCATTTTAGTAAACAAAGTTTTATTAGATGAGATGTTATGCTTCAGCTGTATCTAGAAAACTATCCTACTGAGATTTTTGCTGACTACATTTTTGGATTCAGCGCATGATTTTACATGGGAAATGACCATCAGTGTACAAATTTCAAATATGCTCTAAACTAGTGTTATCGGTTATCTCTGATTCTTAAAGAATATTTTATTTAATAAAATCAAAAGATGAAGTAAGCGTCGATGGACGCAGAGCAGCCAAAAATCACGAATTGCCAAAAATGGAAAAGTACTGTAATGTTGTAGCTTCAAATAAACAACTGAGATTATGATGGTTAAAAAGTGCACCGTATCCAATGGATCAATGTAGATGGTCAAATTTAGAACCCACCCAGCATGCTTTTGGCGCTACTGCATATGGACGATCAAATGTGTGGTAGCCACAGCATAGTTCTGTCAAAACCACAGCATTTTCATTGATCCAACCTCACATTAAGCAAGAGTAAAACACCGTCAGATATACATACTTACAGATACTTTTTGGTGAACCGGTGAGACTCTGAGGGATGGTATACATTGCAAACTTTGGCAACTGGCGGGTAAGCTCGAACACGTGGAACTGCACGCTCGTGGGATAACCAACGAATGCTTTGATATGAATGTCCTGAGCATTGTCCTTCAATGTTTTCAGCGGTATCAAGATTCTCGAAACATCCTTCGTCAAATGAGCTATCAAAGTTTCCTCCTTAAAAAGTTGGTCTGCAAAGATCAACACCGCCCGAATAGTGGTGGCATTATTCGTTGACACTGTTATGTCAATGTTCATATCGTTGCTATCATAACTGGTTGATATGCCAATTTGCAACCGTGTGTTCGATGGAATTACACCTACATTGTCCGGAACACTTTGAACCAGTTGTGAATCAATGTTTCCCATTATTTCCTTGTTAAATTTGATGTTATTTTCGTAATGCTTCAGTTCTAATAACAGTTTCTGCTTCTGAGACAAAAGACCGTTCATTTCCTCATCAGCGATGTTATGTAAATTCAACAGGTTTACGTGCGGTGTGGTGTACCCACGAACTGCAATAAACAAACACAAATTAGCTCTAACTTTTCTCTGCTTTTGGGCATAACGTCTAATACTTTCGCCATCTGCTGTAATGACCACCAGATCGAGAATGCCAATCCCGCGGTAATCGTTACACGTTATCCCACACACGAAGTCGTTCAATTTCATTTTGAATAGCACATCTCCGTTCTGGGAGTCGCGCACGTCGATTTTGCCACTCTTCCAGCCGACTATAATTTGTTTATTTTCGCAGCCCAATATGTCGTACATGGCCATCGCCGTGACCCTGGTCTTCGACTTTATTCTCCACATACGAACACTCTCCTCAAACACGCCGATGGTTCCGTTTTTGACACTGTACATAAACTGGCTGGGGCTGATCGTCATAAGATTTTGAATCTCGTTACCCTCGGTAAACTCATGCAGTACCGAATCCTTTTTATACATTTTGATACACCCATCGTCGGTGCCTACGATTAGCTGAAAACCGTAATTTTTTCACATGATTAAATGCATAGATAACGAACTCGTGAATTGCCCACTTCACCCATACGCAAAACAAACGGCAAATACATCAAATGTAAGTGTGAAACTCTTACCTCCTCTCAGTTTCGCAATCAGGATTTCTGTCTGGGGAGGGAGTCAAGATTTAATAGTTGTGTTAAGTTCTTCCAGGGAAACGATTCACGCGAATTTTACGAAATACCGTTTCCCAATTCTAGGGAAGCTAGCTCAAAACATTTATATCTCACTAGCTGAGTGTGCCCGGTCTTGCTCTGGATTCAATATTAGCTTGAGTTTACGCGCCAGTTAAAAAAAGGCTGCTATATTGTATCTAAGGGGCTACCCCATATGACCTCCACATACCAAATTTGGTTCCATTTGCTTGATTAGTTCTCGAGTTATGCAGAAATTTCTATTTCATTTGTATGTGAGCCCCCCTTACGGAGGGGGAGGGGTCTCGAACCATCATAAGAACCTTTCCCTACCCCAAAATCCCCTGAATACAATTTTTTACGCCGATCGGTTCAGTAGTTTCCGAGTCTATAAGGGTCAGACAGACAGACAGACAGAAATTCATTCATATATATATATAGATACTAGCTGAGTGTACCCGGTCTTGCTCGGGATTCAATATTAGCTTGAGTTTATGCGTCGATTTAAAAAAAGCATGCTATATTGTACGTAGCCCCCCCCCCCTATTATCTAAGGGGCTACCCCTATGATTATCTCCTTATACCCCCAGACTCGCCCCCACATTCCTAATTTGGTTACATTTGCTTGATTAGTTCTCTAGTTATGCAGAAATTTCTGTTTCATTTGTATGGGAGCCCCCCCTTACAGAAGGAGGAGGGGTCTCGAACCATCAAAGGAACCTTCCACGGCCCCAAAAACTCCTGTATACAAATTTTCACGGCAACCGGTTCAATAGTTTCCGAGTCTATAAGGGTCAGACAGACAGACAGACAGACAGAAATTCATTTTTATATATATAGATAGATAGATAGATAGATAGATAGAAGATAGATTGGAATAGCTTCCTTTGATTTTTGACGTTTGAAGATTGTAAACAGATCTATCTCAATCATTTTATAGTCATATAGAAATCCAATAGCAAACATTTGTTTTGGCATAGTTTTTGGGATGAATATTGTTTGGGCGTGCTAAATATACATTTTCACTGAAAATACAGTACACGGACCAGGAATTTCAGTTGAAAAAATTTCCACAGAACTCCCCCTTCCTTTCAACTTCGGGGGAAGCTACCAGAATTTTTCGGGAGAGCTATATCCAGGAAATGTAAAAGTGCTTTTGGGACAAGTCGGAGAGAGGGTTTAGAGAAACTTGCGGAGGTTGTCAGAAGACAATTTCGGGACACCTGGAGAAGTTAGAAGGAGCTTCCAGAATAAAATGTAAAAATCTCCCGGTAGCATACTGAAAAAAACTTCTAGAATAACGGCTTATGTAGGAAGAAGTTCTAGCGGAACCGGTCTCTACGAGAAGTTGGGAGAATCTTCTGGTGGAAATAGTAAAAAACATCTATATGCGCCTGGAACTAGCTTCCTTGGAAAGATGGAAGAAATTTCCGGGGAAAATTGGAAGAGTCTTCTTGGAAAAATCAGAAAAAAATTTAAACCGGGAGTAGTCTGAGGAACCTTTCAAATGCAATGAAGAAACTTCTGAAGGTAATTAGAAGAAGCTTCTGAAGGAAACCAGATAAGCCGGGGATTTGAAAGAAAATATTTCCTCGTGCATCTTAAAACCATTTCAATTTTGATATTTTTCATACAAATAAGTTGAATAAAAATAAACCATAGCATCAAACGCTCAAATTGACTCAAATGATGCACAAACAACTCTCCCGTATGTGATAATGACGGAACGTATAGTTCAAGTTCAATCATAAAAAAGTGGGCAATTTATAGGTTCATTATTCTTTATACAAACCTCGTTTTGACCATCTTTATCAATATCCATCAGCAGTAATGAGTTAACACCTCCAGCCGTAATCAACCAAAGAATTTCGTTGCCTTCGGAGTCGAATCCTTTAATTATTGCTAAAAAAAGGGAAATATTAGTCTATGATTGAATTTTAAACGTTATGTTTTGAAAAGAAAAAGAAACACATTCATTCAAGTAATTATGAAACTATGGATGCAGCCATTCCATAGCAAAACGATATAGTGGTTTTCAGAATTTCGTAGAAATTGGTAGTTCCATTAGGGTGACCATCTCCATGTAAGGGTGGTCCAAAAAATCGTTTTTTTTTTTTCAAAAATGCCTTTTTCAGAAATTCATAACTTTTGAACCACTGGGCGGATTTCTAATATCAAAATATCAAATGAAAGGTAATTAAAAATATAATAATATTAATTGGGATTTTGTGTTGAAAAACTTTGAGCGAATAAGTGCCCTAGGTCACCCCCGGGGAAATCACAAGTTTTTGACATCGTGCAAAGTCCATCATGCTACACCTTAAATCACAAGAGAATTCAAAAACAAGATCAATTGTGGCAATTGAGAACCAGGGACCATATTGGCCGCATACGAATATGCTCCGGTGCATCCTGAGTAGTTTCCTGTTTTTGACATGATTAATACTCTACCGATTCTTGAGTCAAGTATGAGTACTCTGAGACACTGCAGAAGTCTGCACATTGTAGACATAGTACGCGTATCTGACGCATTTCGCGCCAAATCGAATCGAAGCTGGCAGCAGCCTCTCAGATTTCAATAAAATTTTCTGGATGTGTAGACTTTGACTAAATAAGCCACATACTTAGTTTTTCCAAAATTTATCTAGAATAACATTTGAGAAGGGCCAAACTTTTTCTGCCAATTTTTTTCAAAAAAATATTATGGAAAAATGACAACTCCAACAAAAATATGTTGTATGGATGACTTTTAGGAATTTGACCAAATTATCGAAAAAAAATACTGAAAAAAAAATTCATTTGAGACCTACACTAAAAAAAATCGATTTTTAAAATTTAAAGTCGATTTAAAAAAAATGGCCATGTTTGATTTGGATGAAACTTTGCCTCCAGATAGGTAATTATGTTTACTACCATCCGTCGATACATCGCGAGATGGGCACTTTTAAGGAAAAAAATTTTTTCTTACAAAAACTTTTTCATGTGTGAAATGATTTTTTTAACGTACCATTTTTACACAAAACTAAACCAGTGAAGCTCAAAATCATCTCAGAACCCAATGAAGCTCCATTTGTGATTCAATTTTGTCTAATCAGCAACTTATCACTTGGATTAATCGAGAATTCCATATGAAAGGGCTTATACACGCAGAGAAATGGTTTTTAAGTTCAAATAGATATATTTTTGACTCAGGGCCTTATATATTTTTGATATTGTTTCAAATATATTATTCGGTTAATTCAAAGAAAAATATTTTTGAATCAACAAACCGGTTGTAGAGTCAATAATCTGTTTGTGGATTCTAAAAACCATTTTGTTGAATCAAAAACATGTTTTGTTGAAATAGTGATACAATAAGTTTGAAACAATAACAAAATACATTAGGCCCTGAAACAAAAATCTATTTTTCTGCGTGTATCATTAGAAAATAATGTTATTGATAATATTGTCTACTACTGAGGCAAAATCCGATACTCCTAGAGCAACTTAGAATTCTTCGCTACTAGTATACATAATGTATGTATTTATACAATTCATGAAAATGTAAAATTAATAATCAACAGTTTAAGAATTATGTCACAAGATGCAATAATAGAAAAAATGCTTTGTAATATTTCTACTAGAACAACTGATTGCTGTTTCCGTGCTTGTGAAAAGTGTGCTTCCAATAAACATATTGAAGAGGAACTTACTTTGCTATTAGAATCAAATAACAAACAAGATGTTGTGTTTCAACAGTGACTGTTGATGAATTTGTTCCGTATCTCATTGATAAAATTAACAAACTCATAACTCATGACTTTATTTACAAACAACAGTCATTTTTTCTAAGAAAAAAAAAGAATCATTAAATGAAGGCGAAATTCTAGCAATTTGTGATTTTTCTGAAAATTATTCATTCATTTTCCAAAACGCTGCTCAAGGATATCACTGGAATAATTCTCAAGCAACAATACATCCATCTGAAGTTTATTATAAGAAAGACAATAAACTTGAAAATGTTAGCTTCATTATCATATCAGAAGTAATGACTCACGATACAGTTGCAGTTCAGTTGTTCATCTCAAAAATGACAGATTTTATTAAACAATCAATAGATTTTTCTAAAATTACTTTTATGTCAGATGTGGCAGCATCACAATACAAAAATAAAAAAAAACTTTGCTAGTCTGTGTAGATTTCAGTCAAAGCATGGATTAAAAGCAGAATGGCATTTTTTTGCAACGTCTCATGGAAAAGGTCCCTGTGATGCCATTGGTGGCACTCTCAAGCGAATGGCAAAGAGAGCTAGTCTTGCTCGAGATTATGGAAACACCATAACAACTCCACGAGAATAACTGGGCAGTTGAACAAACAGATAAAAATATCACAAAACTACGTTTCGAGTACATATCCACTGAACAGTACATCGAAATGTCAGAAGAACTCGAAGAACTATATAACAGCACAAAGACAATATCTGGCACACAGAAATTCCACAGTTTTGTGCCTATAACTGGTGATAAAGTAGCGGCAAAAAGGTATTCTAATTCAGAAGATGAACCAAAAATATTTAACTTGATAGGAAAAAGGAAAAATAGCATGTATGAAAATAGGTTTAAAACATTGAAAATATATAAATAAATGATGTGTGAAAAATTTTGTCTTTTTTCTCTCACATATTATCAAATTTTGCATCAGTAGTCGACAACAGAATAAGGGAATGATATTTTTTTTGACAAGGTCTACATGTCTTAATAGTTTTATTGAACTCTGAGAGGGTGCTGCCAATTTCAAAAAAGATTTGTCGAGAAATGCATCATGAGCCCTTTTCATATGAAATTCTCGATTAATCAAAGTGAACTTAAGTGCTGATTAGACAAAATTGAATCGCAAATTAAGCTTCATTGGATTCTGAGATAATTTTGAGCTTCACTGGTTTAGTTTTGTGTAAAAATGGCAAATAAAAAAAAATCAGTTCAGACATGAAAAAGTTTTTGTAAGAAAAACTTTTTTTTCTTAAAAGTGCCTATCTTGCAATGTATGGACGGTTGATAGTAAACATAATTACCTATCTTGAGGCAAAGTTTCATCCAAATCAAAAATGGCTATTTTTTTTAAATCGACTATAAATTTTAAAAATCGATTTTTTTCAGTGTAGGTCCCAAATGAAATTTTTTCCAGTATTTTTTTTTCGATAACTTGGACAATTTCCTAAAAGTCATCCATACAACATATTTTTGTAGGAGTTGTCATTTTTCCATAATATTTTTTTGAAAAAAATCGGCAGAAAAAGTTTTGCCCTTCTCAAATGTTAGTCTAGATAAATTTTGGAAAAACTAAGTATGCAAAGTGGCATTTTTAGTCAAGGTCCACACATCCAGAAAGTTTCATTGAAATCTGAGAGGGTGCTGCCAGCTCCGAATACGATTTGGCGCGAAATGCGTCATCTATCAAGGACAAGTATGGAAAATCACTTACATTCATTTCGAGCATGCATTTACATTAATTTGCCTCTAACTGTTTTCAACAATAGAATTCCATAAAATTATGTATGAAGCCTTTGTAGGTCTTGGAATCAACTACAATTCAAATCTGTATCTCTGTATGTGCATGACGAAGTAGAGCGAACATAACTTATTATTGATTTTCAGTGAATGTAAATTTGTGATAATGAAAAAAGTTAGAACTTACTGAATCCGTTTCTTTATTAACCTTTGTACGAGACGGATTTTTAGGTTTTCCTGCACAAAGTTATTTAAATGCTATCTGGGTACCATTGAGCTTCGTCACTTACATAAACGTTAACTTGTTTGCTTTATTTTTTCCATTATAAACTGGTAACAGTTAAATATTTAACAAATAGGATAGCAAACAAAAGATGTGTTTTTTTATAATTTTACTTATATGATTCTTCGCCGAGGACTAGGGTAAGTGTACCATTTGCTGGCCCTAGAGGTCTTCTAATAAGGTTAGATAATAGATTTTGCCATAACATACCATGAAACTCGTTTTCAAATTCGTGTTAGGCGCTAGGGCCAAAAACTGAAGCACTAGTGCCATAACTGGCAAACTTACCCTAGTTCATCAGAAAGCAAAAAAAAATGATTTTCCCCGATATATTTAAATTAGCCTTGCTGAAAACAAATAGGAGAAATTCTGGCCTCGGCACTTTATAACCTATTATCGTCAGGGGGTGCCCCGTAACGTGGGTAGATCACCTTTTCGTGGTACGTCACGGGATGTAAGATCTACCACCGATTCCTAGTCCTGACCACTTCAAACTATAGGGGAACAGGATTTTTCAGTAATCAAAGGAACACATCTTAGTCCTTGTTACTTTTTATTTATTTGCTCACAATCTTCGACTACGTCGTACAGACTGATTACTTAAAACCTTATTTAATCTAAGCCCCTTATTCTAGAACTAAACACATGCTTGTATAAAATAAATCAAACTCGCAAACAAGAATTAAAACAACTCTTGAATCCAAAGTTCGTTCTGTGAAATGGACTTGCAAGTAACGGGGAATAACGGAATCGTCGAGGAGTAATATTCCACGGAATCAGTTCCAGGAGTCCGGGACAGTCCACGTTACCTGTTATGAGGTCGAAGATAACCAGTCGTTGCAATTTAAGACACCTGGCAGAGAGGGATTCCAAATCAATCAGCTTGCTTCGGTCGGGATAACTTGGAAGATTGACTGGATCATTCCAGGGAAGCTGATGTAAGGCAACCCTTATAAAACTTTTCTGAATCCTTTCAACCGCAAGGATATGCGTAACGTAAAATGGAGACCAAACCGGGGAAGCATATTCTAAAATGCTGCGAACCAGCGAGCAGAATAGGTGAAACCAGAAGCATGCCGACGAATAAAACCAAGCAGAGTATATGCTTTAGCTCGAGCGTAATACCTAGATCACAGATTGAATTTGCACGTTCTAGAGAATCCGGCCCCATGTAATATTGATGATGAATATTAGGATATTACTTTGCACTTTTTACTGTTTACGCGCATACCGTTTTATGCCTTGTTGATAGTGACAAGACTCGGCTTTTTCCACCGAGGATGATCTTGAAACAAGGAAAAAAATGAGATAGTTAGATAGATAGATAGATTTCTATGTGATTCCTAATCTTCTATTCGTTGTTCTCTAGGTTGAAGTGGTTAAGACTAGGGTTCTGATGCATGATCATTATCGGTGTCATTCTTTAATTTTGTTGCTAAGGAATTCAATTTTGACTGACAAAGGAGCGCGCCTTTGGAGGGTGTTTCAACTAGAGTCAATTAAATCTGTAAAACTGCAACTGTAAAAAAAATCGAATACTTCATCATTTCTCAATAGTGATGGAGTAATACGACATGCACTATACTAAGGACACGGCATATACTACAATAGATCAAATTACTGGCCACAGTGGTGTTAGGTCCCGAACAGAGGAAAAACAAATCGTCGGGGAGTAGATGAAGTCCTTGAGCGCTGATTTTCTGCATGATGGTGCATCAAATATGAAATTTTTGCTCCACAGTGCTCACACGGTTCCAATTTGGGTCCTGATAAGCCTCCTAAAATTTGAACCTATTTAGTAAGAAACTGAATTGGCACAAACCATGAAGTTTATATGGAAATTACTATGCGAAAACCATTTTTTTTCTTCACATCTATCTAACAATTCACCATATCGCTATCTATGAAAATGATAACTGTGCTTGTAGGAAATTTACTCAGCTACAACTGAAGACCACTTTGCGATCAAATGTCAAAAGTTGGTATTGATTTAAGTTGCTGGCCTTATGATTATGCTCAATCAAATGTTCAGCATGCAAAATAAAGTGTTGCCCAAAAACAGCTGCTTGATCATGCCATAGGGTTATCAATCTCTTAAACCATTAATAACAATTTAATTTGACGTTTGACGAAAAAACAAATTATCCCCAAAGTTGCAGCTGACAAAATTTAACATAAGAATAGCTATGGAACTTTCAAACAGAACAATATGGAAAAAGGCTGGTAGACAATGAACAAAAAAATTGGTTTTCCCATACTAATTTTCATATAAACTTCGAATGGTTTGTGCCAAGTCAGTGTCTTACTAAATGAGTCAAATTTTTGGGAGGCTAAACAAGACCCAATTTGAAACCGTTAAAGCACTGTGAAGCGAAAATTTCAAATTTTGCATCAGTCTATTTAGTGCATCATACTACAGAGCATCGTTTTGCATAAAATGAACACTCTAAGACTTCATTTTACCCCCTGACGATAATTGGTAAAGAAGCCCCAAATCTGTCATTTCCTCTAATTTCTAAAAAAAAAGCATTGTAAATGTGTACTTACCGTTTCCGCCTACAATCAACGTATTACCCGGAAAGCTACCAAACGCACCAATCAGTAGCGATCGAACACCTTCATGGAAATCACGTTGAAATAGATTGTAATTTTCATCCACATGGTAAGCTGTTGAAATAATCCCATTGTAATCGGAACTGCTCTTCCATTCGTCAATATAAACATACCAAGAAAGTGAGATGAACTCCCAATAACCAGAATGTCTCGATCATCGTCTCTCTTCAGCTTTCCGGCGATGATGGCCCGAATGGGAAAGTTCATATTGAGCATCGCGATGTCATTCTTGATTTCCGATATTGAAAGTTTCGAATTTTGCAATCCATACCGTTTGTGAGGAGTGTGTATCAATATCTGCGAGTTTAAAAAATAGCCAATGATCAACAGCAACATTCGATCGAATCAAGCCACGACCAAGTTTGCGAATTTGGGCAAACGGGCCTCAGACAGTCCCATTCAAAGCATTCAAAGGTAACCAGTTTTTTATGCATTTTACGGATCCACAGACAGGAATTCTCCTTCTTACCTTATCCGCATTGGTCACCACGGTCAAACATGAATGTATGCCATCGTACTTGCCACAAGTCACCAACTTCTCAAACACCTTATAGTTTAGAGAGAACGAAAAAACTGGCTTTATGGAGATGTCCATTTTGGATAGAATCGATCTTTTTTATTCCTATTTTAAAAATGAGTTTGCATCGCAATGCACGTCCAATGAATCACTTATGGAATTAATGCAAATAGATTTGCTTACTTTAGTGTTTTCATTGCATTCCGCGCCATGGAAACTGATTTCGATTCCATCGGTCATGCGTATTGGCAGATTTGGACGATGTAGTTCTTTTGCCGTAAGAGCACTCAACGTGTTGCATTGTCCATTTTGGAAACTACTTATACCTACTGTACAGAACAATCCAAAATCATATTTGCTTGCTCAATCAAGGTTTCCAATACTTATCATTAATTAAACAGGGTTCCGGACGTTAATAATCTTTTGTTGAATATCTCTCATTTCTGGATGATATTTACCAAGTTTCAAATCAGAAACTCTCAAACATGTTTTCTCCTCAAAGAGTATGTACTAGGGTGGTTCAAAATATCTACTTTGTTCTACCAAGCACAAGCACCAAGTTTCTGAGAACGATCTATTAAAATATGTGCTCATTTGATTGCGATCTCATACTACACTGGCCCTTTAAAGTTTATATGGGAATTACTCTGGGAAAAGGGAACTTTCTATTCTCAACGTCCTAGGGTCTGTACACAAATTACATAAAGGAAAAATATCAGATTTATACTCCACACCCTCCTCCATGTAACCAAACATAACAAATTTATCAATACCCCCCCCCCCCCCTCTCCCCCTTCTCCAGGTCAAACGCGTAACAATGAAACTTTTCTCAAGTAAAAGAAGGTATAAATCGCTAAGAGAAGAGGTGACAATACGGGGGCGAAAATGAACTACTTTTCTGTCAAACGTGAACCAGCTCCTGATTGGCCGATTTCATGTGCGTAAGATAGAGATAGAGATAGATAAAGATAAAGATATAGATAGAAATAAAAGAAGATGAAGCCAATTGTCACCTCTTCCTCTTAGATAAATCGCATTTAGGTTCATGTACGTGAAATGCATGTCTTTTATACAGGACTAGCTGAACCCCGTGCACAAAAGACGTGGCGTTCCTGTTTTATCGGAATGTATGCTTTTACAATCCTATGTAACGCACTGGTACCGCTCGGTGCTGCTTATGGGTTGTCCTGTCTTCGTTGCTGATTTTGGTTGTTCTGCTGGATTGGCTTCTGTTTCGGCTGAAATTTCTGTTGATTATCTTCACTCTGAATTTTGTTCCTCTCAGGTGGAATTTGGTTACCTTCGGGTTTACAATTTTGGTTAAAATTTTGTCCTTGGTATCCTCCTGTGTACCCTGACGGATATCTATTTTTCGACCCATTCCCACCTCAGTATTGGTTCTGCTGACTCGACTTTCCTCGACTTGACCATTTGGATTTTCAAATCTACTCTCCTTTCTGGTAGTCAATGTCTAAAGGTAAGAACTCGCATTAAAGTTCAGTTACCAGATTCTTCCACGATCCTAACTCATTGTTCCCATTGACTTCCATAAACCACGACCTAGCTTTCCGCGTAAACAGATGATGTGCAGATACGAACAATTCTGCTTCTGTGCATCCTTCCGACCTTAAATTAAATTCAACTTCTTTGAGGAATTCGTTTAGTTTTCTCCCATTGTCCATCCCATCCATCCCATCGTACCTTGCCACTATTTATGCACCGGTAGTTCTTGTCTGCATGATGGTTAAAAGTTGTCCTAGCTCGCTTGTCTAATATCTATATACAATCTTCACACTGCCGTACTCTAACGGAACTATCAACTCTATGCTTTCATCTACTCCATCTATCGTATAAAAATCACCACTACAGTCTGTTATTTGAAATTAGCATCTTCAACTATGTAAATCGTTGACTTCACGTAGAAGTAATACTAATAAAAAAAACATATAGTCAAAGTGCAATTTTTTTTTTGTTGACCCTGCTGCCAAATTTGACAGCTTGTAAATTCGAACAGATTTTCTTTTTGATTTAACAATCCATGGGTTTATAGAAACAAAGATACTGGATTGTTGAAATAATAATGATTTCTTTTTGCAGCCAAAACAAAATGAAATTCTTATTAATTTTGTTCTTGCAGTAGAATGCTCTTCAATTATGGTACCGGAACTTTCAAGTTCTTATAACGACTTAAAAATGAGGCTGCTTAAAATTCTATAGACTACCTTCAACCAAGCTGCTTAAGTCACAAATAGTCTTTTATCAGAACTTTCGTGACGATATTTTAAAGGATAATTTATTTGGGATCGTCCAGCCAAGAATTCCTGTGAAGTCTATATTCAAGCAACGAATGTAGAAGCCAGTTTGTCCATTTGCTCAACTCGTACCAAACTAATCACTTCCATTTCGCCAAAGTAAATCCAGACACATCCAGAGGTAGTTCTAGTAAACGGATCAGCCCTTGCAGCGGTAAGAGCCCACCGCTACCGTCTCTAGCGGTCACTTAGGCCATGAGAGTCTCCGCTCCAGGTAAGTTGTTTTTTGTTTCATAAATTCAAAAGAAAAATCACCCTATTCTAGTGACGAACGATGCCCATCCATACCGTCATCAAAGACAACGGCAGGACAGTCAGGAAGATCTCCTACGGTCGATTGATGTCCAAGAAATCGATAGAACCCCTAAGGCACACTACCGTCTAACTGACATGCAATCCGTATGGAACAAGTTGACGTAACGAAGACAAATTGGTGGCTGGAAGAACCAAATGTGGTGTTCCGAGAGCCAACGGCATCCAAAGACAAGAGTCCAACCGTTGCAGAAGCAAGTAGAATCAACTCAGTGAACCCAAGAATAATTTTAATTCGTTCGATAGTTAAGATTTGAAATAAGTTAAGGATTAGGATTGAAATCCAGTAGGCTTCAAGGCGGTCGGCATATCAGCGAACCGATAAGTAAAAGTGATTTATTATTATCTTTAAAAGTGACTCACTCTCTCGATATTGGTACGTATACACTGAAACAAATCGGCATATCCATCTTACAGCATATCAATGTCTGAAGGTTTGATGTGTTATGTGATGATTGATAGATTCCATTGGATTATCAGTGTTGAAAACTGCGACTGCGATATGGAATGATTTCTATCGAAATTTCACAAACTTAGTCATGACATTCCTTTGTTTTGAACGATGGGTAAGATGTATATTAGACTGGCGCACAAAAATAAAAGTTCTAATTTTCCCCAGGCCAACATCTAGATTTGTGCCATTATCTGAAAGTTTCAGCCCATTCGATTCTAAGATGAGCTGGTGCTTTTAGTTTGAATTTTGTTTGGGGAATTTGATTAAAATACATGAAAAAATGACTCTCCTACACTCTATCGACCATAAAAAAGTTTACTTATTTATTCTCAATTTGATTCAGATTTACAAAACTTGTAGTTCAAACAATGAGTAACAACCTTGCTGAAGATTGCATAATTAATCCAGTTAGTTTTATGGAGATATTCGCTTTTGAATGCATATGAGCATTTTGTACATGAAAATGTCAACCAAATCTCCTATATGAACATTAAACCAAAAGCGCCAGCCCGTGTAACGTCAAAAAGAGCTGAAACATCCAAAGAGTGGTTATCTCACCTACTGACACAAGTCAGGATGTTGGCCTGTGGAAAATATCTCGGAAAATTATTATTATTATTTAGCTTTATTAAGGAGGCTTTCAGCCTTGGGCTGGTTCGCCTCCAAATCTCGGAAAATATGAACTTATATTTTTTTACTTGTAATCTAATAAATTTTAAATCAAAAGCGCAAGCTCGTGTTAAATCCGAACGAGCTGAAATTTTGTAGAGAGTGGTTGTCTCACCTAATGGCAAAAATCTGAGGGTTGGCCGGTTGAAAAAAATGATAAAAAATTACCCCTTTTAAATGTGGGCCAGTCTAATGTATATGAATATTTGTTGTCCGATATGAAGAACTGTCTATATGTCATGGGTGAAACAAACATATAGAAGCTATCGGACAGTCATATAAGTTTGCTCTATTAGAAAATCCAGTAAAAATACCTGTTTTCGTGATGAATATCGCTCACTAAACAATTATCTTATATGACGATCATGTATATTTTATTAGAGTGCTTTTAAAGACTTTTATGTCTCATATGTCTAGCGTGTAAATAGACATGTAGAAATTATTGGAAAGTAATTTAAGTTTGAACTTTAGGAAAATCCAGGCTGTAAACAGATCTATCTCAATCATTAGATAGCCATATAAATTTGCCTTTTTAAGAAAACCAACAGCAAATATTTTTTTTTGGCATGATTTTTGGGATGAATATTGCTCCCAATAAAATACATCTACACAGCAAAAAAAGTTGTTGAATATTACATCGAAACTGCTGCAACCAGGTCAATCCATCGGTTGTGTAATATCACATTGTACGATGTACATCGATTTTGCGAACAAAATTACATCCATTGATGTAATATTGTATCTGCGTTTTGCTATTACATCATTATTTCATACATCAGCTTGAATTACGTTGATCGATATTACATTTTTTTTTGCTGTGTAATATGATTGTTGAAACCACCATCAAGATAGCGCTATAACATGTTATAACCACAAACGAAGTGACAGACGACTAACTGGCGAAGGAATCAATTAAAATAATGTGGTTCGCTGTAGTAGAATTTTCTTAGAAGCTTCTGCCATCATCCACCAGATGGGATAGTATTTTTGTTTTGGTTTTGCACAAAGTTGATTTTGTGTACAATGATTCTTTGACAGTGTGCAAAGAGTGCGTATCATTTTGTCATTTTTTTATGCATTTCAGTTTTGAGTAGAGTGAAAGAGATAGAACCAAAACATTCTAATACATTTGGTAAAAATGCTAGTACAATCCAGTAGTAGTGTTGCCATGTGGTACAGTCTAGTCACAAACGAAGTGACAGACGGAGCGGCTCGAAATTTGATTTGACGCACTTACATTTGAAGTTTTCGAGTGTACCTCACGGCAACACTATCTACTCATATGTACTAGCTTAAAGTAGGAAGTACCGTATGTTATCTCTTTTTCTCTAACGAAAATTTAAAGGGAGAGCCTGTTGTCAAACAGCATGTCATTATGACGTTTAGTTGTTATCTGTTTTTCTTTTGTATAACAAAAGATTATATGCCAAAATGATTAGGGGTGAACACATCGGGTTAACATTTGCTTAGAAGTAAACGATGTTGAGCTGCCAATGACTCGCGTTTGTTGCCATTGTTGCTACAGATTTCTTCAGTCCGTGCTTCTAACCAAAGTTAGAGTCAACCGCGACCGAGAAGACATCGACGAAATGTTATTCTTACTGATGGCTTCCAAATTTATTTACCTTTCTGTACGTACCGTAAGATTTAATAAAGAGAAATCGTTGAGATATTGTCAAAAGTCTATCACTGCTTCTTGATGCGAAACTCGCCATGAAACGCCATTGAATTCACCGGCCTATCGGATGAAGATAAAAATTGATTCGGTCGGAGCGCTTCTTTTGTTTTTGTGAATTATGGGTGCAAAGCTTCAAATCACGCATTCTCATTGACGTTGTTCGATAGCTAATTGACTAAAGTATCGTACCAAACCCATAATTGACTTGTTAACTCTGAAATCATGGATTTATTTGATGTTTTCTGCTTGATCGGCCCAAAATAGTTTTGTGGTTATGCTTTAAAAATTATAGAAAATGTATATAATCTATATACATCGATTCAGACTTGTAACATGAAATGTATTGCTTATACATTTTATATCTCTGCCCAATCCAAATTATCTCTGTGTAGAGATGCTATTTTTAAATAATTGTCATATGAAAACAAATGATTATTTTGTTTATTGAAATAACAATCATTTACAATAGATTTTACCATAGGTACAGTTGAATTTACTCTCGTACTATACGTTATACATAGTTTCGAAAGTAGTGCGATGTATTCGCGCAATGACGCGCACTATTTCCGAAACTATCACCTCTATTGTGTATTTCGTTCAAAACGAAATTCCCGTACAAAAATTTTTTTTTCAGGAATTTCGTTTCGAACGAAATACAGAATAGGGGCTAGGTAAAATTGAGTAAACATAAAAACTCAATTTTGAATAATTGGAAGTGCATTGGAGCCCGCATAAACGCAAACCATCACTTGGCCTTACCGATAATGGTTATAAATTGTTTATAATCCCTCCTAAACTTTAACTGAAATGGTTTTGGAACCTTACATGAACGTTTGTGTGATAAAGTTTTAAACTTATGTATTATCACAGACAAACAGACGTAACTCTTCATTGTGTATCTTCGTTCATGCATTTAACGGTTGATTTGAATATTATCAGTTCCGCGAACTACTCGCCGCAGCGCTGGCATCGGATCACTTTGACGTTTCTATATATTCCATAGAACTTTTATGCAATATTGTTTACGAGTTAACGAGCAAGCTTGTTTTCCGCGAGAAGCCAGAGAGATGTCGTTACTGAGGTTATATGTTTTGAGATACTATGTTTTCAAGAACAAGTTTTTCAAAGAGTTACGTCTGTTTGTCTGTGGTATTATGGTTTTTAGGAAGCGGACCTTACAAATAATGGGTCGTTAAGAACCATTACCATTCCAAATTCTTGTTTTCTCCATACATTTTCGGAAAGAGAACTATATAAGAACTATTTTACTTATGGTTTGAGAACATTAATGATTATGGTTATGGTAATCAGTAAGGTCCATTAATCGTTTTGTATTATCGCTCAACTTTACGTGGAATATATCGCGAACTGATAATTATTAATTTACAGGCAACCAATTCGCGATATATTCCACATAAAGTTGATCGATGTTACAAAACCATTCATGGGCCTTACTGACTACCATAACCATAACCATTAATGTTCTCAAACCATAAGTAAAAACGTTCTAATATAGTTCTCTTTCCGAAAATGTATGGAGAAAACAAGAATTTGAAATGGTAATGGGTCTTAACAACCCATTATTTGTAAGGTCCGCTTCCTAAAAACCATAATACATAAGGTTAAATCTTTATCACACAAACGTTCATGTAAGGTTCCAAAACCATTTCAGTTAAAGTTAAGGAGGGATTATAAACAATTTATAACCATTATCGGTAAGGTCAATTTATGGTTCGCGTTTATGCGGGAGGACATTTTACTATTAAAACTAAATCGAGACATTTTTTAGATGGTATCTGCACAGACAAACAGACATAACACTCGAAAGTTGTTCATCGAACAAGGATTTAACGGAAAATTTAAAAGTATCGTAGTTGGTAGTACCACCACCTGTGGCGCGCATAGTCAATTCCCTTGCGTTTGACGTTTACACACTACCACCATCTGTTCAGCGTAGTGCCCACCACAGTGTACTCAACAGATGGCGGTAATATTTTAGCGACCATGTTTTACAGTGAGAAATATTCAATGTATTATGTCTGTTTGTCTGTGGTATCTGCATCATGCGATTGGTCCGGCATTTTAGGGTGTGCTAAATGATTTCTTAAAGTTTTTTTATTGTTAATACGTTATGGCATCGAATACATAAACCGCATACTTCACAATAAATATTTGCATAAAAACTATACATCTAAATATATGTTCTTTCATAACATTTCAACCAATAAATAAGCACCAACACAACCGATTGCAGAAATTCCCTTATAAACTCTTATTTATTTGCATCCTTACGAAAGTTATCATTAGTTTAGAAGTTGCTTCCGGATGGGTTAGAGCCCGTGGCGATCTAAACCATGTAACAATGGTACGTTGTACGGCGGGAATATCCCACTTCTTCTTCTGCCTTAAGGATGCCGGAGTCTGCTCGGCTGCAATTGATATTAAATTCGTAAAACTATTGGCAGCGCTTCGAGATGTTGCTGACGACCAGCCCAGTGGCAGGCGCGTAGGCAACATGTTATACTGTGACAGCGGGCCCAGCAAAGCAAAATAAACTATTTGAGCCCGGGACATGCTGCCTACTGTCAAACGTTGCTGTTGGTATAGGCCTTGTCACTGGTGTGCTGACGACTCCAAAGACGTGGACGAAACAATTTATGCGGTTGTGAACTTTCAACTAAGCACCAATACCGAACCAATTCGTTGAATATTACAACAGATAAGTTGCATATAACATATACACACTAATCCAGTCAGTAATATTTTTACTGGGTTTTTTAATTGCGGACTGTTCGATAAAAGTTTAAAACTCTGCAGAAAATTCAAAAATATTAAACTTATTCCGAACTTGTACAGATATAGTTCTGTTAATCTCATTTCTTTTTTTCTTTCTTCCTTTGATTTGTTTTCCGTCGATCTGGTTTTCCATGCTGAGTACCAATGCTACCGACGCCAGCGAGCTAGCTCTCATACCTGGACCCTACCCAAGTAACCAAAAGTTCTGATAAAAGGCCATTTGTGGCTTAAGCAGCTTAGTTAGTGATGGTCTTTAGAATTCTAAGCAGCCTCATTTTTAAGTCGTTATAAGAACTTGAAAGTTCCGGTATCATAATTGAAGAGAATTCTAAGCAGCTTCTGGCGGAACTTGAACGGGACTTTTAGAAAATAAATTAAAAAAGGTTTTTGCCCTCTACACCAAATTCTATGTTAAGTTCGCACTTTTATGAAAGTTATTTCTAAAGGCAGGTATTTATGTGTATTGATTTATCAGCATTAGTAGTTTTTGAGCTGTTTGAAGAATTAAACCCAGTCCTTCTGC
Organism: Ochlerotatus camptorhynchus; assembly: GCF_037179485.1. NCBI lineage: Eukaryota > Metazoa > Arthropoda > Insecta > Diptera > Culicidae > Ochlerotatus > Ochlerotatus camptorhynchus. The sequence goes on from NW_027040666.1 coordinate 2,473,310, forward strand.
GTGAGAGCCCCAGCACGAACCGCTGCGTCATCTGAAATATATTAAAGCGAGCTGTTGTCCCGCCTACTGTTGGAGTTTTCAGTGCCAGCTGACTGACTTGCATACGAAACACAATACCTTGATGAATTTGAAATTGGTATTTGCCCGCATGGTATTCCAACACATTTGTGGCGCAGTGGTTAGCGTTAGTAAATCGCATGCCGAATACACGGGTTCGAATCCAGGAAATTACTTTTTAATTTTTTTTTTTTATGTTTTAATAGAATGTTGATGCACTGCATAAATATAAGAATTATGATTTATTCGGACCACTGATCATTTAATATTTACGTACATTAAATTTAGTTACTAATAAAGACTTGTGCGGATTGCTTCATGTGGCTTGAAAGTTCTGTTGGAACTATATGTGAACTTTATGGAACTTGAAAGTTCTGTCGGAACTTTATTTGAACTTTATGGATCTTGAAGGTTCGGTCGGAACTTTATTTGAACTTTATGGAACTTGAAAGTTCTGTCGGAACTTTATTTGAACTTTATGGAACTTGAAAGTTCTGTTGGAACTTTATTTGAACTTTATGGAACTGGAAGGTTTGGTTGGAACTTTATTTGAACTTTATGAAACTTGAAAGTTCTGTCGGTACTTTATTTGAACTTTATGGAACTTCTGTCGGAACTTTATTTGAACTTTATGGAACTTGAAAGTTCTGTTGGAACTATATGTGAACTTTATGGAACTTGAAAGTTCGGTCGGAACTTTATTTGAACTTTATGGAACTTGATGGTTCGGTTGGAACTTTATTTGAACTTTATGGAACTTGAAAGTTCTGTCGGAACTTTATTTGAACTTTATGGAACTTGAAGGTTCGGTCGGAACTTTATTTGAACTTTACGGAACTTGAAAGTGATTTTAATCGTTGAATGCGGAACTTTTGGTTACTTGGGTAGCTATCGACTCATCAACTCATGAACCGGAAACGGCTTCACTTCCCTTCCGAAAGAAGGCGTGATGAGGATTTTATGGCTCAGATAATCCGGCTGCACCGATTGGGACTGGGACATTCCGCAGGCTGTGTAATATTACGCTTTGTGATATACACCGATTTTGCGAACAACATTACATGAACGGATGTAACATTGTAAGGTACAATGGTGCACGACATCTGAAGGAACGCAGAAAACGTGCGCGAGTTAACGCCGGTGCCAACCGCACTTGGCAAATTCCATCGTCGGTGCTTTCGTCAGCATCTAGGATGGATGCACAGAACGGCAACAGCAGCGAGCTTCATCAGCATTCCGCAATCGGGCGATCGATTGGACTCCGGACTTGCATAGTGGACACTTTTCGCGAGTGCTAGGTTCTCTGTAGGAATTATTGATTGAATAAAGTAGTCTTTAGGTAGCATCAGTAGTGAGTAGATCTTTTTTAAAAAGAACCTCCGACGTTCAAAACTTTAACTGGCGCCCGAATAGGGACCTGTCGAAGTGGAAATCGTATAAGTTCCGCGTTAAAAATCGTAAATTCAGTGCTAGTGCGAAACATCCTCAAAAGTGGAATATCACAGATTCCAGCGATTGGTCCAAGGAGCCAAGCACATATCACAAACGGGTACCACCAGCCCCACCGTAGCAACCAAAGCAGAAATCAGGACACCGTAGCCATCCGGCTCGATCGTCATCAGGGCCCCTAGTAGCATCGCAGCAAACAGGACAACCCCGAAGTGACTGCCTGGTTTCTCTCCACAGGCAGAAGTTTCCAGCGAAGACCATCCCAAAATCTTCCTCAAAAGTTCAACGGAAGATGTTGACAATCTTTATACTTCCAATACTATTGAGACAAACATGGACGCTACAAATACAAAAGAAAGGTGTTAGCAGAATTCAGATTCATTCCTATTATTACCTACATAATTTTAACATAGAAATCTTGAACCACCATGTAACCGATTTGAGAGATAAATTTGATAAAGTAGGAAAAACGCAGTTTACAGATATGATAGTCCAAAAATTTGACGACATAAACCTCTCACTAGGAACTATTTTACAAACCAAGAGACAGAAACGTTGGGACGCAGTAGGAAAAGTTTGGAAATTTATAGCCGGATCCCCCGACGCAGATGATTTAAAGTTAATCTATTGAACCATTAACAATCTCGTAGCAAATAACAATATACAAGTAAAGATTAACCGAGAAATGGCATTACAGTTAAAAGAGACAGTATTTAAAACAAAAGATGCTATTCAACTGTTCAATTCAAAAACTTCGGAAATATTCTTTTCAACCTTAAGGAATAAAATGATAAAATAAACATTATTGATACTATAGCCTTAGCAAAAGTAGAATTATTAAATGAAAAAATTCTATCAAAAAATGAAATTGAAATGTTTAGGAGAGATTTAGAGAAAGAAAATATTACAGTTCACTCAAATTCCGAAGTCGTAACCTATGCCAAGACAGCAATCGCCACCAACCGCAAGGAGATCGTATTATTCATCAAGATGCCGAAGTTAGACCCCAGAATTTTTCGTAGAATCTATGTTTTCCCAACATTCCACAACCAACAACAAATCCACACCACAGAGAGATCTTTCCTGATCCATCCGACACAGAAATTTATCGTCAAGAACCTAGAACCCATCATTTATCGAATTAAGGACATTGAAGTAACCGAGTCAACATGTATACCAAACCTAATAGATACGAAACCAGCCATTTGCAACTATTCATCAAATTCCATACAGCAGGAGATTGTTCCCATCGATAAGTATTATTTACTGGTGAATTCAATGAGCAATTTCACCCTATCATCAGATTGCAGCACCAATGAAAGAATTCTCACTGGATCATATCTGATTCGATACGAGAATTGCACCATACGACTCAACATTTCGTATGCCGGCAGAACTCGAACCACTGCTGGAAATCCGGTCCACCTTCATCTGGACGGAATAGCTATTTCCAAGGACAGTCATATATTGAACCTTAGTATAGAACATCTCCACAAACTGCAAACAGAAACACGGAAAGATTTGGACTTACTCCTTGACTTACTCCGTTAAAAAATTCCAGTCTGCATTTCCCACACTGGTCCCTTTTTGGAGGGATAACCATCCTCCCCATGAACGGTATCATTATTTTCCTCAGCATTTTCTCCCGCAGAACAACAAATATCAAACTAGAGACGATGCCAAACACCAACGATCATCGTGGAAAATCGGAACCTGGAAAAAACGTTGGAAACCTAAGTACATCTTCATTTGGATATACGATGCCCCTGGAGGTTCATCACTAAGGAGGGGCGAGTTAACGCCGGTGCCAACCGCACTTGGCAAATTCCATCGTCGGTGCTTTCGCCAGCATCTAGGACGGATGCACATAACGGCAACAGCAGCGAGCTTCATCAGCATTCCGCAATCGGGCGATCGATTGGACTCCGGACTTGCATAGTGGACACTTTTCGCGAGTGCTAGGTTCTCTGGAATTATTGATTGAATAAAGTTGTCTTTAGGTAGCAGCGGTAGTTAGTAGAAAAGAACCTCCGACGTTCAAAACTTTCACTCGCGCAGCAAAACGAACCGACGGAGAATCGCAATTGCTGTGATCAAAGTGATTGGTGAGGCAGAAGGAAACAAGTCAGGTCTTTCATTATCACGATGTTCTTATGCATAATATAGTGTGACGTAACGTTGGATCATGTGTAAGAACACCGTGAGAACAAAAAAGTCGACTACATTCCTTCTGCCGCACCTATAGTAACGCACACGGCTCCCGCACTGACTGTTTCTTACTTACTCACTCTAATCAAAATTTCCTTCGATGAGTGAGAAAACAGCACCCCGTCAATGCGAGCGAGAACGCGAGTTGCCAGATCATTGCACACAAAACCAACTTGAATTAATTCAAAACAAAAATACTAGCGAACCTGGCGGTGAGGGGCGGAAGGTGGACTAGAATTCTATTACAGAGAACCACATTATTTTAATTAATTTCTTCGGAGAAAGTCGTCTGTAACTTCGTTTGTGGTCTAGTAGTAGTGGTGTTGCCATGTGGTACACTGAAAAATTGAAATAGCAGGTTAGTCACCAAAGTTTTCGAGCCGCTCCGTCTCCCGAATAGAAATTGTAATGTAGGAAACATCAGCAGACATCTTCAATACATTAAATTTTAATGTGTATTGCTGTACCCTTAATGTATTCAGACTTCAGTGTGACATCCAAGTACATAAAAATACATTAGCCTCAAACGTTACATCAGAATCAAACGTCTTGACGATGTAAAATTTGACATCAGAATACATCCAATGACAACAGAACCAAACGTTACATAAGAATCAAACTTCATCACGATGTAATTTGTTGCACGCATAAAACATCAGAATACATCCAATTACAACAGAACCTAACGTTACATTAGAATCAAACTTCATCACGATGTAAATTGTTGTCCTTCGGTCCCTCGCCGCATGCAAAGTTTGTTTTGTCCTGAGTCAGCACTACACGGCGAATGAGAACACTCAAATTTGAGTTTAGTTCACTCATAAATCGCAAAAAGTACAGGAACTCAGTTTTGAGTTAATTTCCCTCTGTTTTTCCAGGTTTTCTAGGTTTTTCCAGTAAAATTTTTCCGAATATAAGAAAAGTAAAGATTGGATTCTGTGGATTTTCGTCAATCCTAATTTTCCGGAAGATTTTTGAAGTTTTCCACCGGAAAACATGAGGCAAATCTCGAGGCAAATTTACTCATCGCTGCGTTCCTGCATTTTTTGCGATTTTGAGTACACTGTATTCAAATTTGGGTTGATCACATTGACCGTGTACAGTTTTTTTTTCGCGGTGTCCGTCGCGAGTTTTGGTGGCGATTCGGTGTCCGACGTTGCGGCAAATCCTTTGGTTTGTTTTTTCCGTCGATCTTGTTTTCCGTGCTGAGCACCAATGCTACCGACGTGCCAGGAAGGCAGCTCCCACACCTGGACCCCCGCCAGTTTCGAAGATTGCGAGTCCCGCGATCGCCCTTGGAAAAGGAAGGCTGTTTTTCAGGTAAGTAAAATTTAAAATTTTTAATTAATGTAGGTACCTACTGTAATTATGTTTTTTTTTAGGAAAGTGCACCAGTGCGAAGCCGGATCCCGGTAGGGAGTCCGAAGCTGGATCCCGGCGGGGAATTCGAAGCCGGATCTCTTGCAGGTTAGTGAATGTGTTTATTGTTTTTTTTATTTGATTGACGAATAAATAAATAAATAGGGGGAAGAGGGGCATAGTGAGCATCCCGCAGTTTGGCTTTGGATCTCCAGCTGCATGAAACAAATCAACTGGTAGTAGGTTCAATATCATTATGATATTGATCCTACCACCAACCATTTTTTTTTTTTCCGAACAGCCGGAAGTTCAAGCTGGATGCTCACTATGCCCCACCTGTTCACTATGCCCCTCTTACCCCTACTAAAAGCTAAAATAAAGTGGAAAATGACGGGTTCCGTAGGCGGATCCCGATGACGGGTTCCGTAGACGGATCCCGATGACGGGTTCCGTAGACGGATCCCGATGACGGGTTCCATCGACAGATCCCGATAGGGAAACCGAATACGGGTCCCGATGGGGATTCCGTAGACGGATCCCGATGGGGATTTCGTAGACGGATTCTGATGGGGAAACCGAATACGAATCCCAATGGGGAAACCGAATACGAATCCCGATGGGGAAACCGAATACGGATCCCGATGGGGAAACCGAATACGGATCCCGATGGGGAAACCGAGTACGGGTCCCAATGGGGAAACCGAATACGGATCCCGATGGGGAAACCGAATACGGATCCCGATGGGGAAACCGAATACGGATCCCGATGGGGAAACCGAATACGGATCCCGATGGGGAAACCGAGTACGGGTCCCAATGGGGAAAACGAATACGGTTCCCAATGGGGAAACCGAATACGGATCCCGATGGGGAAACCAAATACGGATCCCGATGGGGAAACCGAATACGCATCCCGATGGGGATTCCGTAGACGGATCCCGATGGGGATTTCGTAGACGGATTCCGATGGGGAAACCGAATACGAATCCCGATGGGAAAACCGAATACGGATCCCGATGGGGAAAACGAATACGAATCCCGATGGGGAAACCGAGTACGGGTCCCAATGGGGAAACCGAATACGGATCCCGATGGGGAAACCGAATACGGATCCCGATGGGGAAACCGAGTACGGATCCCGATGGGGAAACCGAATACGAATCCCGATGGGGATTCCGTAGACGGATCCCGATGGGGATTTCGTAGACGGATTCCGATGGGGAAACCGAATACGAATCCCGATGGGAAAACCGAATACGGATCCCGATGGGGAAAACGAATACGAATCCCGATGGGGAAACCGAGTACGGGTCCCAATGGGGAAACCGAATACGGATCCCGATGGGGAAACCGAATACGGATCCCGATGGGGAAACCGAGTACGGATCCCGATGGGGAAACCGAATACGAATCCCGATGGGGAAATCGAGTACGGGTCCCAATGGGGAAACCGAATACGGATCCCGATGGGGAAACCGAATACGGATCCCGATGGGGGAACCGAGTACGGGTCCCAATGGGGAAACCGAATACGGATCCCGATGGGGATACCGAATACGGAGCCCGATGGGGAAAACGAATACGGTTCCCAATGGGGAAACCGAATACGGATCCCGATGGGGAAACCAAATACGGATCCCGATGGGGAAACCGAATACGGATCCCGATGGGGAAACCGAATACGCATCCCGATGGGGATTCCGTAGACGGATCCCGATGGGGATTTCGTAGACGGATTCCGATGGGGAAACCGAATACGAATCCCGATGGGAAAACCGAATACGGATCCCGATGGGGAAAACGAATACGAATCCCGATGGGGAAACCGAGTACGGGTCCCAATGGGGAAACCGAATACGGATCCCGATGGGGAAACCAAATACGGATCCCGATGGGGAAACCGAATACGCATCCCGATGGGGATTCCGTAGACGGATCCCGATGGGGATTTCGTAGACGGATTCCGATGGGGAAACCGAATACGAATCCCGATGGGAAAACCGAATACGGATCCCGATGGGGAAAACGAATACGAATCCCGATGGGGAAACCGAGTACGGGTCCCAATGGGGAAACCGAATACGGATCCCGATGGGGAAACCGAATACGGATCCCGATGGGGAAACCGAATACGGATCCCGATGGGGAAACCGAATACGAATCCCGATGGGGAAACCGAGTACGGGTCCCAATGGGGAAACCGAATACGGATCCCGATGGGGAAACCGAATACGGATCCCGATGGGGAAACCGAATACGAATCCCGATGGGCTGTCACTTCGTTTGTGTTATAACTCTGTAGTCTGAACGTACTATTAGCAACACTATTAGAGTTATAGTACGTTCAGACTACAGAGTTATAACATGTTATAGCGCTATCTTGATGTTGGTTTCTGTGTTGCAATTATTTGATAACCGTTATAACATGTTATAACTCTCCAGTCTGGACAGCGTTTTACCCATGGACCCAAAGGTCAGGACCAATAGCGTGGAAGGAATTTATCGAAAAATCATGGTTCTCGGTAATAGAATGGAAGTGCACGCAGTAGTAGGTTTTTTAGATTTGTGGGTAGTTATTTTTTTGAGTGCATGGGGGAATGCTGTCGGTTTGTTTACCAACAATAGCTGACGTTTTGTTTTAACCTAACAAGAAGAACAACGATATTCCGGAGGCTTCACCGCCGAAACGAGCCAAAGCAACTAACGGCTATTGGATGCCTTCCGGAACGGGAACGTGAAACTGAAGGTCTGGTAAAGTATATTGAAGACATTTTATCGGAAAATGGTTCCGGCAGTTTGTACATAAGGTAAGTAGTTGTGTTTTGCGTTATGCGAACCAGATCTGATCTGACATTTAATTGATTTTAGTGGCCCTCCTGGAACGGGAAAAACAGCTACTCTCACCAGGATTATAAGTGACCAAAAGCTGGCTAGCAAACTTAACATGGTTTACGCAAACTGCACATCAATCAGCACTGCTGGGGGTATCTATAAGAAAATATGCGAAGGACTGAAGCTTTCGGTTGGTGGAACAACGGAGAAATTCTATCTAGTAGCTATCGAAGAATACCTGAAAAAGAAGCACCGGGAGGACTGTCTGGTGGCGATCAAGCTGCTCAGTCGCGACAAGACCTACCTGAACGAGACGGTCCGGGAGCAGCAGCTGGCTTGTTTGCTCGGTTTGGCAGGGATCGGTCGCGAAAGCTGCCAGTGCCGAGCGAGCGAAGAGGTCCAGGTGGAAGTGTTGAAGTGCTTGAGCAATTTGATTTTCCAGAGCAGCAAGTGCCAGGAGCTGTGTCTGAACAATTCTTCCACCGAGGGCATTATGCGGAGGATCAAAACTTACAAGTAGGAAGGGCGATGCTGAGGGTGTTTGGGTGGACAAAGTCAAAAATGAAGTTGATATTTTTCAGGGACGGAAATGTTTGCTATGATATTAGATACTTTGATATGAAGTTGCTGTTCCTACTAACGGCAATCAACTGTGATATTCGAGCGAAGGTTCCAGAGGAACTGGATTGGTGTACCTGGTGGAAACGTTGGATCTGTTCATGGGACAGGCAGCCGAAACGAAGGAGTTTAGTGTAAGTCTTTGTATTAATTGTTTTTGCGGGTAAAGCTGATCTGAATGATTTGTTTTAGGACAAAGATCTCGAGTTGATTAATGCCCTCCCCATGGACATGGAGGTTGACGGTACTGAAGCAAAGGGTTATGTTTAATTTCTTCATATTTGCAACGATGATGATTTCCCATAGTGACACATATCACCTTCTTAATGCTTCAGTATACCTCAAACGATTAATTCTTGGTTGTTAATAGAACTTCCTTGATGCAATCGGCTGCTTCATGCAGACTGAGCAATTCTGATTATAGTATCAGATTTGTTCTGTATACAGAGGAACTGGGAGGGCTTATTAAAAACTTCTCACCAATAAAGTAATGACCTTCTAGTAAATTTTGCATATCATTTTATTAATATTTTATTTTATTTAAGCATATTATTTTTGTTACAGTCAATTAGCATTAGCATACAATACAAGAGATTTAATATTACTTGCTCGGTTTTGCGTAAAATAATCAATATGTATTTTGCTTGTAATTACCTTTGAATTTTTTTTTGTGATTTCAAAATTTTCCTAGTTTGATTAGAAGTTTCGAAGCTAACACATGTCCACAGGCCTAATAGAAAGATAGACAGACAAAGCGTATCATGAAGAATAGTTGCATGCAGGGTTGCTTCCACTCACTTTCTATAGATGAGTGATTTTCGGAGTTTTGAATTCGTTAGATGTTGTAATGGAGGTTTGTGTTGTTGGATGCGGGGGGAGATTGGAGGGCGGGTGTTTGACGCATAAAGCCTGTCAGTTTCGCTTTCAGAGTGTCGCAGTCAGCGGTTTTATGATTCGTGAGCGCTCGCGATTCGTAGAATCGTTGATTGTGATTGCCAGTGGATTTGCCGGGTTTTGTGTGTCGGACGCTTGCTTTTTGGCCTTTTCTTGTGTCTAACATGTGCAGAGTATCATTATAGCGTCTAATGGTTTTGAGATTCCTGGTTGCGTGAAATATACTTGTGAGAATATCTTTTTGAGATTTTAGTAGTCACGTTTTGTTTGTAGTTTATATGTTATTTCTTTCATGTAATTATCGTAAATAATAGTTATTCAATAATAGATAATTCATCCATATATTCAATGATAAATTTACGAATGACTATAATTTGGATACCTAACAATTGGACAGAATCACTAGCAAGAATAGGTTGTGTTCGCCTTCGAAAATATCGATTCGTTTTTTCAGGGTTGTAGTTTTGGTTTTCATCAGTGGCCCCCCGAAAAAAATAACAACAAAAATACATTAAAAAACAATGTAACAATAAGACGAAAATTATTGTCTTAACAATGATTTATATTGTTAGTCTACAATAAATTTACCTTGATTTATGTTGTACAAAACAATAAATTTCATGGTAAATGGAAAATTTACAATAAAAAAGGGGGGTTGTTAAGTATCTTAACAATGAAATTTTCGTGATTTTCCCATATAATTTTTTTTCAATAACATTATATATTATTGTTATTTTACTGTTGGTTGGTGAATTTATTGATTAATAAAAATAACAGTGTACTTTAGAGTGTATGTGTTGGCTTGACAGATCTACTTTATCGACCTTAAAAATAAATCGAGAAAATAAAACATTGCCCCGGGAAGGGAAGGGGGTGGTATGTCTGTTACGGGTGGTCATTTTTTTTACTGGTTATGGATCGAGATTCGATCCGGAACTTGTGAGAAATGCAGGCCAACTCCCCTGCGCTCGATATCCCTAGGTCACGTCTCCTTGGTGGTTGAGCGTCGTTGATAATGCATTCGACTGGAGAGAATCGCCCATGAAATATGCTTCCACCTGAGAGTTCCTTCCTGACATCTTCAAGTGGGGGAATTTTTTATTATTATTGTTTGATTATTGACTGCACGGAAAAGATCTCCATTAAGCTTTAGATAGGGTCTAGGATAAGATATGAGCGGACGCGGACTGCCTGGTTTTGAGCCAAACGAACTGTCAAAGCCAGAGCCATACGAGCAGCGCCTATCTTAATTACATTGGCAGTGTTGCTGACCCTCTCATAGTCTGCATGCTTCAATCAGATTTATTTTTATTGTTCGTGAAGTAACCCACAATGAAAATACACCAATATTTAATGCAACAACAATTTTTATTGTAATAGAGTTGTTCATTATTGTTCATGATCGAATCATGTTAACAATAAAATAAATGAAAAATACGATAAAAATCATTGTAACAACATTTTATTATGTACATTCATTGTACAGCTAGGTAGCAGTTTTGCCGTTTTCGGAAGAGTACAACATTATAACAATCATTTTTATTGTCGACAATAAATATTAATGTTAGAGCATTGTTTCCACTGAAAATTTCACTGTAATTTTTTTTTTCGGGCCGGCTCTGATTGTCAACGATTTAGGTAGTATTTTTAGGTAACTATTTAGCTTTTAGCACAACTTTGCTACTACGAATCCACAAAAGACATTAAATTGGAGGCGGATTCTGGTACGGAATTGCAGGCTGCTATTCTGAGCAACTTATCTTCATAAAATTAAAAATTACATTTAGGTATTAATTAGCAAATATGAATAGTAGTTAACTTTAACATAATTTTGATAAAACAATCATTTCATCCAGTTCACTTTAAAACAACCAAGATTGAAGAATAAAGATAAAAGCAATAAGCGCAATATTAAACGACATTAAATTTGAATCTGATACGGTAGGCCATATAACAGAGTCGATAGCCATTGCAAATCAACCATCTCTACCTGCTTATTTTCCTAACTTTCACTATTATTGCTGTTACTCTGACTATCCCCTATGTTCAACAGGTTTCCTTACTATGCGGTATCGTAAACAGGATTCATTTGACCCCTGTGGTTATTATTCTGTGATGCCAAATCTATACCTCTACCCTGGTGCAGTATGGACAGCGATTTTTCGCTGGTGACTTGGCCCTATGACCCCCTTCTGTGCTTGAAAATGAAAATGAAAATGAAATGAAATGAAGATCTCGAGTTGATTAATGAAGTACTGAAGGTTCTGTTCAATTTAACCGTTCACACACCCTTGAATGCCGTTCCGGAGGAAGAAGAAGCCAATCAATTCCATCGTTTAGCAGTAGTCGTTCACGATCTATTCTTCTATCGCACCCTGAATCGAGATACGATCATTTCTCTCCAATCGAACATTGTCAATCTCTTAACCAGTGTTCCGGTCAGCTGTTATAGCGAGCTTGTCTCACCGTTGAACCCGGAAGATCTGGATTCCAAAACCGTTGTGCCATTCGAAGGAAAGAACGTTTACGTCCTACACGTGCTGGTGGAGTTTCTGAGACGGGTTTTCCAAAAATCAGAAAAGAAGTCCGATCAGTACGAACTGTTGTCGCCTATTCTGACGGTCCTGATCAAGACGATTCGAGCGACGGCCCTTAACCGGCGTTACGTTCGATCGGAAGTGCTTCCTCCTCTGAAGAACGTTAAAGAACGACCGGAAGTCGGCACGGAGCTACGCAACTACCTTTGCTCGCTGCTAACGAGCCCGATCACTTAAATTGCCGACTTCGTCCTGTGCAAGGAAAACGTCGGTCGGATGATCAAATACACGGGCTGTGGCAATGCGGCCGGTCTGTTTGCGAATCGTGGGTTGCTGTGCGGCCGCCAGGGCAATACGGAACAGTATTCGTCCGATTCTGAGGACAGCGATACGGAAGAGTACAAACAGATCCAGCATGCCATCAATCCGGTGCTGGGCTGCTACGAACCACCGAAGCCGAACCCGCTGGAAGGCATGTCCGAGGAGCAGAAGGAGTACGAAGCGATGCAATTGGTGGCACTGATGGATAAACTGCAGCGACAGGGCATCGTTCAGCCGTGCAAGATCGGCGAGGACGGGCGGCCGCAGCCGGTGGATCATATCATGGAACTGCAGGACGAGATTCCCGAACAGCAGCGCGATCATAAGCGAAAAACCTAAAGCTTCCAAGAAAGGTAAGTATCGTGGTTTCAGTATTTATTCGAGTCCTAGCTTCGAATCGTAGCTGAGTGTACACTGGAGTCGCTTTTTACGCGGGTGATACGTCCCGCGTAAAAAAAAACCGCGTAAAAAAAAACCGCGTAAATTCCGGAATCCGCGTAAAAAAAAACCGCGTTAATTCCGAAATCCGCGTAACAAAAAACCGAGTCAAAAAAGACCGTGTAAGAAAAAACCGCGTAAAAAGCGATATACCGCGTAAATTCTGAAATCCGCGTAAAAAAAAACCAAAATCCGCGTAAAAAAAAACCGCGTAAATTCCGGAATCCGCGTAAAAAAAAACCGCGTAAATTCCGAAATCCGCGTAAAAAAAAACCGTGTAAAAAAAAACCGCGTAAAAAGCGACTCCAGTGTATTTATGTGTTCTTCGCGTGGAAGTCGAATAAAGTTATTCCAAATATTCTGCTACTACTGTTAGGGAAATGTTTCTGTCTATGGAAGTCTTAGTCAAAGCTGGCAAATCTATACATTATTGTGTAACCGAAGATGAATAATTCTATCAGAGCTGCTGTTGTGTAGATGTTGAACAACGTTTTTCCCACTTCTGATGTGCGCATTTTTAATCAACTGAAAAATTTCCGTTTCGATACCAATCATGATAAATGTGTTTCCGTACAGTAGAGCAGTCAGTATATAGTTCAGTTTTATTTATTGTCTATTGTTCTGAGCGGGGAAATAGATGCTTTTAGGTGTTGAAATTCTCCTGAGTGTCATCATTGCGAAAGAAATCGCCCTTGTTCGGATTTTTTTGTTTGAATTTTATTTATACAGGATTTTTAGATTTCACATTAATTATTTTTAAACCGATCTCAATCAGAAAACTGTAACGGTGGCAGCATGTTGCAATTGCCCCCTCCCTACTGAATAAACTGTGGTGGAGTTGGTTTCTCGAATTCGCCCGAAGCGTCTCTAAGAAAATATGACTATCAATTTTATTGTTCGATCCACTACACAGAAAATGAAACTTACCCAAAGCTTGAGTTTAAACAACTCAAATTTAAGTAAAACCGTTATAGTATCCCATTGGGTAAAAATCAATGTGTTATGATGGTTAATTTTTACTCAACGGTTGAGTAATACGTATATTACCCAAAGATGAGTAAAAACAAAAAGGAAATTTGGTGGGCCTAAATTTACTCAACGCTGAGTAACTTACTATAAAGCTTGCGTTGAGTGAAAATAACTTTGAGTTGGATGAAAAAAATGCCACGACGACGCCATTAGTGATTTTGCTCCCTTCGAATGAAGTTCAACGCGTGTGTCGTCCGGAAGTTTTTCTACCGCCATCCGTTCTGTTTTTCCCGAGGTTATTCTCCCGTGACCTGGTTCCTTTGAGACCTCATTCGAGACCATCGGTTGTTCGATTCCGAGCTCAACGTAACCTGGTGAGTCGCAAATCTAAAGCGCTAGTGGAGCAGCACATAAATAATTAATTTTTTTTAGGTATCCCAGTACTTGCAGCTTCCACCACGACTGTTGGTCTGGTTTTTTCTAGTGACCCCGGTGTGCCGTAGAAGCCAACCGTTTCGTTATTCTCCCGTGAGCCGGTTCCTTCGACACCATCGTTTGTTAAAAAATAAATAATAATAAATTTGTTATTGTCTTCACGGATGTTATTGTTTTTGATTTTTAACATTAGGAATAATTACGTGCTCGTCATGCAAGCGTCCCTTTTCTTTATAATTTATTTCGGGGAAAAAAGTGCCCGGTAAAATAACGTACCGTTGGGTTCATTTTACTCAAAAATAGGTTATTTATCAGAAAAAAAAACCCGGTAAAATAACTCATGGTTGAGTTAATCCGACCCAACGCTAGGTTTTTTTATTCGGAAAAAGTCCCCGGTAAAATAACCTATCGTTAAGTTAAATTTACCCAAAATTAGGTTTTTCCTTATTGATCAAACTTACCCAATGCAGTCTTTTCGATAATTTACCCAAAATTAGGTTTTTTCATGTTTACCCAAAATTAGCTTCTCGTACGGAACTTCGAGGTTGAGTCAAAAGAACTCTAATTTGGGTAATTTTTTATTTCTGTGTACATCTACTCGTAATACACTGCAAGTACGGTTGCGAATACAAAATACGTCGGTGCTTCGTATACAAAGTTCACGTATTCATCCTTTTCGGCATCCCACGCGAAACGCATGGACGATTTGAAGTCCTGGGAATTCTTATCTCCCACGGTCACCATGGCAGCCACTCGATACCGCTCAAAGCTGCACCGTTTGACCATATCTCGGAGTTCGACGCTGAGATTTTCCGCCAATCGCTTGGCACGTCGTGGGTTGTACTTATGATCCTCCAAGAATGAATTGAGATAACGCACTCGCTCACGATTGAACGGATGGCGCGGATATGACACACCTTAATCTGACTGCCACGGCAGCGGGTACCGCGCTTTTTTTTTGCTGGCAGTTGTGCTGTCTGTGTCACTTTTGACACCTGTTCTGGTACAAATTGCTGTCTTTTGCTCTAGTACCGGGTGCACCAGGTACACTAAAAAAAAACAGCTAGGTGAACCAAAAAAAAATCGCGTGAAGGAGGTCCTTACCCTTTGGGTCCATGGTTTTACCTCTATGGTTATAACATGTTATAGCGCTATCTTGAAGGTGGTTTCTGTGTTGCAATTATTTGACAACCGTTATAACATAGAGGTAACTCTAAGACCACTGGGTCCCGAAGAAAATCATTATTATTTTTGGCTCACTCAGTACCAGAACGACGGTCCCAAGCAGTCCCAAGCTATTTCACTCACCCCTACATGTTCTGCATGAATCCACACACCCCTGATGTTATCTGTCAAACTTTCATAGTGAATCAAAACAAACATAGTGTAGTAATAGAATTTCAACTAGAATAGGGTACGTTAATCGTTTGCTTGGGACCAATAGGCTACTAAAGTGGTGAGCCACTTTAAAATCGTTAGTTTCGTATTGATTGTTGTTATAACTCTCTAGTCTGTTACGAGTTAAATTTAATTCCGCAAATGGTTCACAGCCTTAAACCACAAACGAAGTGACAGACGGAGTGGCTCGAAAACTTTGGTGACTAACCTGCTATTGCAATTTTTCAGTGTACCACATGGCAACACCACTACTACTGGATTGTACCAACAATCAATACGAAACTAACGATTTTAAATTGGCTCACCACTTTAGTAGCCTATTGGTCCCAAGCAAACGATTAACGTACCCTATTCTAGTTGAAATTCTATTACTACACTATGTTTGTTTTGATTCGCTATGAACGTTTGACAGATAACATCAGGGGTGTGTGGATTCATGCAGAACATGCAGGGGTGAGTGAAATAGCTTGGGACTGCTTGGGACCGTTGTTCTGGTACTGAGTGAGCCAAAAATAATAATGATTTTCTTCGGGACCCAGTGGTCTTAGAGTTACCTCTATGATTGTACCACATGGCAACACTACTACCACAAACGAAGTGACAGACGACTAACTGGCGAAGAAATCCATTTAAATAATGTGGTTCACTGTAATAGAATTTTCTTGGAAGCTTGTGCCATCATCCACCAGATGGGTTAGTTTTTTTGTTTTGAT
Organism: Ochlerotatus camptorhynchus; assembly: GCF_037179485.1. Classification (NCBI taxonomy): domain Eukaryota; kingdom Metazoa; phylum Arthropoda; class Insecta; order Diptera; family Culicidae; genus Ochlerotatus; species Ochlerotatus camptorhynchus. The sequence continues at coordinate 2,489,538 of NW_027040666.1, forward strand.
TTGAACAAAGTTGATTTTGTGTACAATGATTCTTTGACAGTGTGCAAAGAGTGCGTATCATTTTGTCATTTTTTTATGCATTTCAGTTTTGAGTAGAGTGAAAGAGATAGAATCAAAACATTCTGATACATTTGGTGAAAATGCTAGTACAATCCAGTAGTAGTGTTGCCACGTGGTACAATCCAGTAGTAGTGGTGTTGCCATGTGGTACACTGAAAAATTGAAATAGCAGGTTAGTCACCAAAGTTTTCGAGCCGCTCCGTCTGTCACTTCGTTTGTGCTACTACTAGATTGAACTAGCATTTTCACCTAATGTACTAGAATGTTTTGGTTCTATCTCTTTCACTCTACTCAAAACTGAAATGCATAAAAAAATGACAAAATGATACGCACTCTTTGCACACTGTCAAAGAATCATTGTACACAAAATCAACTTTGTTCAAATCAAAACAAAACAACTAACCCATCTGGTGGATGATGGCACAAGCTTCCAAGAATATTCTATTACAGTGAACCACATTATTTAAATGGATTTATTCGCCAGTTAGTCGTCTGTCACTTCGTTTGTGGTACAGACTGGAGAGTTATAACATGTTATAACGGTTGTCAAATAATTGCAACACAGAAACCACCATCAAGATAGCGCTTTAACATATCAGTGCCAACATTTCAAAGGGGTGTAATTGCATTTGTAAACAATGTCTTTAGCCATAGATTTCTCGCAAATAATAGCTCACTCATGAAAAATAATAATACCACCAGGTAGATGAATGTTTCCTCTACCAGCTAGCATTGTAATTTTGGAGAGGTAAGATATCATTCGCGAGAAATTGACGGCTAAAGTCATTGTTTACAAAAGCAATTACGCTATGTCGCCGATACCCCTCGACGCGGCGAATTGTGGGTGAACCAACTGACCGAACCCTCGCGAGCGAAACGCCAGTGCCGGGCGAAGCGAATGACAGATCGAATGTAAAGAAACGCATATAGTTGTAGAAGTTTGCTTTGGTTTCTTTGTGAGGAAAAATAAAGAAGTGAATTCTAGTGAGGTGAAATAGCTTGTAAGTTTAGCGATTAATAATTGAAGAATTGTGATTTAAAACGTTTATTGTAATTACAGTTCGATTTGTATTTATAATTTCGCGGTTTTCCACGTAGTAAGTGGATCATTCATTAGAATTGAGGTATGTTGATCCTAAAATTAGAATAATAGTACTTACCTAGCTTGTTGCCTAACCTAAAATGGACCTAAATACCTACCGTTGGTTATAGATCGTGTCGGAATTGTCCATCCGTGGTAGACGGTGACCTGGCAAAACAAGAAGAACACTGAAAATGTAAGATTATTGTATTATAATTACCTTTGTATCATCACTAATGTTAACAATTAAATTACAGCTTTGAAGCTGCTAAGTTTGCAACTAAAAGACGGTGTTTGTTCTGACTATCGAGAACATCCTTCAAAGATTTTCATCCAGAGCTGGATGATTGCTTGTTGCCCATCGGGAAGGACATTTCACAGCAGCGAGACAGCGAGACGACCCACCGTTGAAGACGACCAACAACAACAACAACGACAATTCGCATCGATTGCGGACCGACATCGAAACTGCAGCATAATAAAGTCAGTGCCTTTTTTGATTCTGTCACCTTCGTCGGTTGTGAGTATCGTCGTTAGCATTAGAGTTAGTCGTCAAGCTTCACTAGAGACGGTTGTCAGGTTAATTTAGGTCGATCTCGAAATGTCGGACGAAAACAGTGTGACTTCGGTTAGCAATGAAAAGCATTGCAAAAAGTGCAATCGTGCGGATACCGATGATGATATGGTGTGTTGCGATGTGTGCGAATCGTGGATACACTTTCAGTGCGCGGGTGTCAGCGAGTCTATTGCGCAGCCGGAAAGAAGTTTCAAGTGCAACAATTGCCTGACAGACTGGGAGGGTGGTGCATCGAAGTCGGGTGTATCATTCAACGAGTCGTCCGTCAGTAAGAGCAGTCGAGTTTCGCAGAGATTGCAGCTCAGCCTTCAACTCCTTGAGGATGAACGGAAGCTGAGGAAGAAACGTGCGGAAGAAGAAAAGAGGATCCGTAAACTGGAAGAAGAGGCCAAGCTGAAGGAAATCGACGAAGAACAGGAGTACTTGAGGCAGAAATACGAGTTGATGATGCAGATTGTAGAAGAGAAGGATTCTTCAAGTAGGAGAAGCGGAGTCAGTGTGAAAAGTAGGCGCGAACAGCTGGAAAAATGGCTTAAAAAGGGAGCCCAACTGGACGGAGTTGGACAGTCGAAGCCCACAACGTCTGGACAGAAAGCTACCCTGTCAGTCCCAGCTGTTAGCAAGGAAAATCCCGGGATCGTGGTACCATTACCAATGCATTCAACTTCAAGCAGCCTTGTTTCGTTGAATCTTGGAGTACTTTATCCGGATCCGACCATTCCTGTTCCCAGTGGGAACGTTACCGCTCTGGCGAAGTCTTACGAGTCGAATGTCGTACCGATACCAGGAAGCGCATCATCTCATCTACCCACGATTGCTGCTGTTCCATTAACGACGGTCGTGACAGCTGGTGGAAGTTTCGTCACTTCGGTGGCCGCGGCGCCGGCGTTTACTTCGTCGATAGTATCGACTGTACCGATGATTCCAAAAGCGACTCGGTCTGGCGTTCCACTCGTATGTGACGGCTTCGCACCGGTCTATTCGTGCCCGGAAATGAAAGGCATGCTTTCGAGTGCAGCCGGGGTTATTCCGTCGATACCGTATAGTTCGAGTGACCTCATTAGAAATCCACAACATTATCTGGGTGCTGCCACAGTCGCATCGTTGCCACAGTTGCCGATTTCGACTTCGTTTCAACCAGTACCTCTCGTTTCCGTGAATCCGCCTGTTTCGTCAACGGTTGGTTCGTTCCAGTATCCTCCTTTTTCCAATGGAGCAATGCCCATAAATCCTCCGTTGTTACCAACTACAACCACCGCAAGTCTGGGACCGGGGATTCCAAACTATTCGAACGTTTACTCCGGATACTCAGTGCCGTTTCCGTACCCACCATCAAGTTGTCCATATCCCGTCATAGGACCGGAAATACCGCCCTCGGTAATACCAACATCGTTGTGCTACGGGAATATGAACCCTCCGCCAGTCAGTTTGGGACCGACCAGTGCCCAATTGGCAGCTCGGCAAGTAATGCCACGCGAGTTGCCGAAGTTCGGCGGGGATCCCCAGGAATGGCCTATGTTCTACAGTTCCTTCAAAAACACGACGGAGGTCTGCGGGTACACGGACGCCGAGAATCTGGCCAGATTGCAACGTAGCTTGGGAGGTTCCGCACTTGAGGCAGTTAGAAGTCGTCTACTCCTGCCAGCATCCGTCCCGTACGTGATGGAAACGTTGCATAAGCTATACGGAAGGCCAGAGATCCTGATTAGTTCTCTTCTGAAGAAGGTGAGAAACGTTCCGCCGCCGAAGTATGATAACTTGAACACCATCGTCGCGTACGGGTTGGTGATTCAAAATCTCGTCGATCATATCATCCTGGCTGATCAGCAAGCACATTTATCAAATCCAATGCTGCTACAAGAGTTGGTCGACAAATTACCCACCTCGCTGAAGATGCAGTGGGGTACGTTCAAACAATCGTCAGCGAACGTCAACCTAGCGACATTCAACAACTTCATGTCGGGACTAGTGAACCTTGCTGCCGAGCTAAGCATCGACGTGGAATCCGCCCAAAACTACCACAAACACCAAAAAGTGGAAAAGTCGAAGCAAAAGGAAAAGCTTTTCACTCACGCGAACGTGTCGCCAAGCGTATCGAAGAAGGAGAGTGCAAGCGGCGAATGTACGTCAAAAGCGTGTTCGTATTGTGAGAAAGATGGTCATCAGATCCTAAACTGTTACAGTTTCAAAGAGTTGGACATCGGAGGCCGATGGAAGGCAATGCGGCAGAAGAACTTGTGCCGATTGTGCTTGATACCGCATCGTAAATGGCCGTGTCGCTCGAAAAAGGAATGCGGAGTGGATAGTTGCCGAGTTCGACATCATATGCTGCTGCACAGTAGCCGCAATGATACTACTGATGGTCCAAGGTCTGGCGAGACTGTTCATCAAAATCATCACCACACGAAATCCTTTTCGCTGTTCCGCTATTTGCCAGTTACGCTGTACGGAGAGGGGAAACAAGTTGAAACTTTCGTGTTCCTGGATGACGGATCATCATCGACGCTACTCGAGGAGGAAATCGCTGCACAGTTGGGCATAGAGGGTGAACCCGATAACTTGTGGCTGAGTTGGACCGGCAAGATCAGTAGACAGGAGAAGACTTCCAAGAGAATAAGCGTGAAGATATCCGGAGCTCGGAAGAAGGAAACATTCCAACTGGGCAACGTGCGAACGGTGCGCGAGCTAGGGCTTCCAAGTCAAACGTTGGACTATTTAGAGCTGTCGAATACGTTCCCGCATCTTGAAGGTCTTCCCGTGGCTAGCTATGTCAACGCTAAGCCTGGCATGATCATCGGGCTGGAACACGTACGGTTGCTCACTAGCTTGAAGACTCGTGAAGGCAGCAGCAGCGAACCAGTTGCAACCAAAACTCGTCTAGGTTGGTGCGTATACGGGAGGAATTCTGGAACTGAAGGATCAGTTGAGCAGCTGCACATCCATGCCTGTGAAGACATTAGCAACCGCGAATTACACGATTCGATGCGAAAGTTCTTCGCAGTAGAAGATGCCGTTTTGATGCAGCAGCTCGAATCCGAGGAGGACAAACGAGCACGCAGCATTCTGGAAGCGACAACGGTACGGAGAGGAACTCGTATGGAGGCGGGTTTGCTTTGGAGAAAGGACAACGTGAACTTTCCGGGCAGCTACCAAATGGCGATCAGTAGGTTGAGAGGACTGGAAAAACGGTTGGCAAAGGATCCGGAGTTGCGTAGAAAGGTGAACGAGCAAATCGAGAGTTACGAGCAGAAGCAGTACGTTCGCAAGGTAACAGTGGAAGAGGTTGCGAATGCGAACCCTCAGCGTGTGTGGTACCTTCCGTTAGGGGTGGTGACCAATCCTAAGAAACCCAACAAAATTCGAATGGTGTGGGATGCCGCCGCGAAGGCTGGTGGAGTTTCATTCAACGACATGCTTCTCAAGGGGCCGGATCTTCTCGTATCACTCGTGGAAGTTTTGTTACGATTCAGGGAAGGCAAGATTGCGGTGTGCTCCGATATCCGCGAAATGTTCCTGAGAATCCTGATTAGGGAGGCAGACAAGTGGTCGCAGTGTTTCTTATGGCGTAGCAGTCCAGAGGATGAAGTGCAGGTCTACGTGATCAACGTAGCGATGTTCGGTGCAACCAGCTCTCCATGCACGGCGCAGTTCGTTAAAAACAAAAACGCTCTCGACTACGTGGAACTATATCCCAGAGCAGTAGATGCGATCATCAATAACCACTACGTGGATGACTTTCTCGACAGTGTCAACTCGGTGGAGGAAGCAGTACAGCTTGTCAACCAAGTACAGCTTATTCACGCAGCAGCAGGTTTCGAATTCGGCAAAATCCTGTCCAACTCGCAGGAGGTGCTCAATCGTCTAGGGGAGACTGGATCGACAGCCAGCAAGTCGCTGAGCCTCGACAAGAATGAAATTTACGAACGCGTCTTGGGTGTCGTGTGGATACCTTCAGCGGATCATTTCACCTTCGATCAGACAGGGCTCAAAGAAGTCTTGGGTAGTAACGGACCGATTCCAACGAAGAGGCAAGTACTGCGGACCGTGATGAAAGTGTATGATCCTTTGGGATTCGTGGCGCACTTCGTTGTGCAGGGAAAAATCCTGATGCAAGAGATTTGGAGAACGGGTACTGACTGGGATGAGCCCATAGCAGAACAACTGTACGAACTATGGAGTAGATGGATCGAGCTGTATGAGATGATCGACGAGGTGAAAGTTCCGCGCTGCTTTTTCGGAAGTCTTCTGCCACAGGAGGTGGACGAAATCGAGGTCCACGTGTTCAAGGATGCAAGCGTAGCGGCATGTGCGTGTGTCGCTTACCTGAGAATGATGTTCAGCGGAGGTAGCTGGTGTTCGTTGGTAGCAGCAAAAACAAAAGTTACGCCACTTCGGACGCTCTCAATTCCACGCTTGGAGCTTCAGGCTGCCATGATGGGATCCCGCTTATTGCAAAACGTGTGTTCGGCGCTAACCCTCAACATTCGAAAACGGTTCCTTTGGACGGATTCAGCGACAGTTTTGGCGTGGCTGCGCTCGGATAGCCGTCGGTACCACCAGTTCGTCGCTTTTCGGATGGGCGAGATTCTTTCGCTCACAAGCGTTGATGAATGGCACTACGTACCGTCGAAGCTCAACGTGGCAGATGACGCCACCAAGTGGAATTCGGGACCATCGTTTGATCCAGAAAACCGTTGGTTTCAAGGTCCATCGTTTCTACGAGATCCAAAAGGGCAGTGGCCTAAGCAATCAGCAGAAGTAAGCGAAGCAGACGCGGCAAGCGAAGAACTTCGAATGGTAGCGGTACACCAAACGACGGTGGAGATAGTTGATGCTGAACGTTTTTCAAGCTGGAATCGTTTAGTCCGTACGATGGCCTACGTTCACAGGGCGCTACGGTTCTGGAAGCGCACGCTGAGTGATGCACAATGGCGACAAGGTCCAGACCAAGAGGATTTCGAGAAGGCGGAGGAGACACTTTGGCGACAGGCCCAAGCGCAGGCGTATTCGGAGGAGCTTCACGAGCTGAGCAAGGGTCGCAGCGTTCGGAAACAAAGCTCACTGCAATCGTTGATTCCATTCATCGATGATCACGGAGTCATTCGGGTAGGAGGTCGGATTGGAAACGCGCCGCACATTGCATACACGGCAAAGTATCCCGTAATATTGCCAAGGGATCATCGTATCACCTTCCTTCTGGTGGATTCTTTCCACCGGCGGTTCCTTCACGCCAACGGAGAAACAGTCTTAAATGAACTACGGCAAGGGTTCTACATACCGAAGCTTCGGACTCTCGTACGTAAAGTCAGCAGAGCTTGTCAACACTGTAAAGTGCTGAAAGCTGCTCCGGTGCCACCGCAGATGGGACCACTGCCAAAGGTACGGTTGACACCATTCGTTCGGCCGTTTACTTACGTCGGTGTCGATTATATGGGACCTTTCGAAGTCAAAGTCGGACGCAGCGTGGTGAAGAGGTGGATTTGCCTGTTCACCTGTCTCACAGTGAGGGCGGTTCACCTGGAGCTGGCACACAGCCTTTCAACGACTTCCTGCGTGATGGCCTTCAGGAGATTCGTGGCCCGGCGGGGCGCACCGTTGGAAGTCTTTTCCGATAACGGCACGAACTTCGTAGGAGCGAATCGCCAGTTGTCTGAAGAGAAGCAGAAGATCCAGGACATCGTCGAGGACTGCGCTGCTACATTCACCAACGCGAACACCCAGTGGCATTTCAACGTTCCAGCGGCTCCGCACATGGGAGGACCATGGGAGCGTATGGTCAAGTCCGTAAAGGTAGCGATGAAGGCAGTATCGGATAGTCCGCGTCATCCAAGCGATGAGGTGTTGGAAACGATCATGTTGGAGGCTGAAGCGATCGTCAACTCGCGACCGCTGACCTACGTTCCCTTGGAGGCAGCAGACGAAGAGGCACTCACGCCAAACCACTTTCTGCTGTATGGGTCAACCGGTATCAAGCAACCAGCAACCGAACCTGTGAACGGTAACATCCTTCGAGACAGCTGGAAGCTTGCGCAGCACATCGTGGACGAATTCTGGCGCAGATGGGTTCGAGAATACCTCCCGATGCTAACGAGGCGTACGAAATGGTTCGATGCAGTGAAGCCGCTGGAACCTGGCGATCTAGTCGTGATAGTCGACGAAAATTCGAAGAATCATTGGGAGCGAGGACGTATTTGTGAGACCTTTCCGGACAAATCTGGGCAGGTGAGGCGTGCTACGGTACAGACAGCTAGAGGAGTGTTCGCTAGACCTGCGGTGAAGCTGGCGGTTCTGGACGTGGCAAGCAACGACAGGAGTACGGAAGCAGTCGCTCCGGAAACGGAAGTGGTTCACGGGTTGGGGGATGTCGCCGATACCCCTCGACGCGGCGAATTGTGGGTGAACCAACTGACCGAACCCTCGCGAGCGAAACGCCAGTGCCGGGCGAAGCGAATGACAGATCGAATGTAAAGAAACGCATATAGTTGTAGAAGTTTGCTTTGGTTTCTTTGTGAGGAAAAATAAAGAAGTGAATTCTAGTGAGGTGAAATAGCTTGTAAGTTTAGCGATTAATAATTGAAGAATTGTGATTTAAAACGTTTATTGTAATTACAGTTCGATTTGTATTTATAATTTCGCGGTTTTCCACGTAGTAAGTGGATCATTCATTAGAATTGAGGTATGTTGATCCTAAAATTAGAATAATAGTACTTACCTAGCTTGTTGCCTAACCTAAAATGGACCTAAATACCTACCGTTGGTTATAGATCGTGTCGGAATTGTCCATCCGTGGTAGACGGTGACCTGGCAAAACAAGAAGAACACTGAAAATGTAAGATTATTGTATTATACTTACCTTTGTATCATCACTAATGTTAACAATTAAATTACAGCTTTGAAGCTGCTAAGTTTGCAACTAAAAGACGGTGTTTGTTCTGACTATCGAGAACACGCCCCTTTGAAATGTTTACACTGAATATTATAACCGTTGAACTGCAGCGTTGGAAGAAAACACGCACACCATAATCTATACATGTACGAACCCACACCACTGAGCGGAGAGTACAGCGCAAATCAAAACACGAAGTGGTGTCATTACTCATCGTCATCACTCAGCTTCGGCAGCTTTAGTTTACGATTTAATTCGCCGTCATTGAAAAATACCTTCTTTATAAAATAGAAAAGTAATCATTATTCCAACGTAATTTTTGAATAGCCAATAGCGTGCAGCGTTGGCCAAGGAAGACGGCATATTTTATTACGTTTGTTTAGCAATGATTTCGATACGTTGCGTTTTTTCCATGTATACTTCTATGCAACTTCTATTATGAGGAGCAACAGCTTCATAAATCATCAATTCAGTGCCAACATTTCAAAGGGGCGTAATTGCTTTTGTAAACAATGACTTTAACCGTAAATTTCTCGCGAATGAAATCTTACCTCTACAAAATTACATTGCTTGCTGATAGAGGAAACATTCCTCTACCTGCTGGTGTAATTATTTTTCATGAGAGAGATTTTATTCGCAAGAAATCGACGACTAAAGCCATTGTTTACAAATGCAATTACGCCCCTTTGAAATGTTGGCACTGAATTCTCGATTACTTTTTCGAAGGGACGTATCTGCATTTATTATTGTTTTCTCAAGGTTTTCTGATGCGTATAACGTGGTAATGATTGAAAATGGATGCAATCATAACGAAGTGAGAATCTTGCTATCGCAATATAATGATGATGACATCGATCATCCTCTTCCCTCGGCTGATCATCAACGTCCACGCTGGCATATGTCATACTGACACCTGTCATTTATTGAGCCCTGGTGGTAAAGTTGGCGGGGGACTCCTAACAGTTTCAATGTGCACTCACGAGATGGCACTGCGATCACATAAGGGTGGTGTATCCATTGCCTTGTTCGAGGAATTGATTTGTGGGATATCTTGTTAATGAAATATCTTTGATAGAAGATCGCTGTGCTCAGAAAACGAAGCTCTTTCAGATGATACATAAAAACCGATATATTTTTCAAAATTAAAGAACCCAATTCTACTTGCGGTCCGAAGGATCACCACTCCAGTCTGCATCACAGTAACCAATGAGAGTTAATGGTTCATCGTTCGCAGCTGACAGTTTCAGCTTGTAGTCGGCAGTCTTCAGCAGGTATCGTACAACGCGTTTTAGTTCGACCCAGTCGATCTCCGTTGGATTGCTAACCTGCCTACTCAGGATCGAAACACTTGCGGCGATGTCCGGCCTTGTATTCAATGCAACATATAACAGCGCACCTACCAGGCTGTGGTAGTGCTGGTTCGTGTCCAGCTTCGGGCTGCCTACCCGACTGCGGTAATACCCAAGATCGAGCGTAATACTCGAGTCTCTCGCGTTCTGCAGACCGAAACGCTGCGCAAGCACCTGGATGAAAACTTTCTGGTCCAAACAGAAGTACCCTTCACGGTCTCTTGACACTCGAATTCACCAGTTCCTTGGAATTCTCCCAGCGAAGTCAAAGAAATCTTCTTCTGCAATTCAGCTTCGATCCGCTTGATCTCCTTCTGAGTTGTGCTCGCGACCACCATGTCGTTGACATAAATAACGAGGTACACGACTCCGCCGTCCGGCAACGCCTTCACGTACAGGCACGGATCTGATCCCGATTGCAAGAAACCAAGCTCTTTCAGCATCGAACGGATCGTAAAGTTCCACACACGCACCGCCTGCTTTAGGCCGTACAGGCTGCGCTCGAGCCTGCAGACCAGTTACTCTTTCTTTGGAACTACAAATCCCTTAGGCTGCTGCATGTACACTTCCTCTTTCAGCTTGCCATGTAGATAAGCAGACTTGACGTCCAGGTGATGAACTGACATCTTTTTCTGTCCAGCGACCGTTAGGAAAATCCACAAAGTCGTCTGAGTTGCCACCGGAGCGAAAACGGCATCGTAATCGACTCCGAACTTCTGCGAAAACCCTCTTGCTACAAGTCGCGCTTTGAACCGAGACACGTTGTCCACGCTGTCGTGCTTCTTCTTATATACCCACTTGCAGCTTATAGGAGCACGACCAGTAGGTGGCTCAACGAGTGTCCACGTTCGATTCTCCATCAGCGACTGGTATTCTTCCGTCACCGCGGCCTTCCACAACTCTTGCTCTGGACCGGATATGGCTTCTTCGTACGACATTGGCTCCTCCTGCACCAACATGGCTGCGTTGATTTCATAGTCGGCGAACCGCCTTGGCAGCACGCCTCGGGCAAATTTATTAAACTTCCACATAACGGGAACATGTCATATTGGTTCAGTCTACACACTTAGATTTTTTTGCCGAGATGGGCACCACCGAGTGGCTCGGCATTTTATTTTGCTGGAAATTCAGCAAAAAATATGTTTGTTAGCCGAGATCTCGGCAAAATTCCCGTTTGTTAGCTGAATCTCGGCAAGTTTTTCACTGAGATCCAGCAAAATAAAATGCTGAGCTGCTCGGTGGTGCCCATCTCGGCGAAAAAATCTAAGTGTGTACACACTTAATCTAGCTCGGTAAAATCTCCAACAGCCGATTACCTCGGTATTTACTTTTGCTGATATCTCTGCAAAATATCTGTATGTTAGCTGATATCTCAGCAAAATGTTATTTGTTAGCTGATTCTCGGCAATTTTTTCTTTCCCTTTATACGTCGGTCTCTGTTCCGCAATCTAGTGCCAATCACCGACGGACATCGATTGCCATCCATTGACGGCAACCGAATGTGCAGGAAGGCAGCTTCCACACCTGCGAAGGATATCGCACCCATTCACAACAACGCACATGGGCCGAGACCAACGGCTTTACTTCCCTTCCGAAAGAAGACTTCTCGGCAATTGTTTTACTAAATCTCAGCAAAATAAATTGCAGAATTACTCGGCTGTTGGAATCTCGGCGAAAAATTTTAAGTGTGTAGATAGCAGTAGAACACATAGGCGTAACCAGAGGGGGGCTGGGGGCAACTGCCCCCCCTAAACTCAGCAACACAAAGGCTTTCGGTGAAATGGCATTCGGCCAAATTTTCCATAGTAATTTTTTTTCGCTCCTCCCTAGCTCGAAACCTGGCTACACCCTTGGAGAACAGATGATCGAGAAATAGTTGTAAATGCACTACCGTGGACCCCCGGTAATCTGACCGTTCTTAATCGGAGCACTTTTTAGTTTGAACCCCGCTAATCTGCACGCATTGAAAACTAAAAATTGCTAAGTTGATTTTTAGACTACATAAACGCAAGCTCCACTGCTTAAATTATTCTTTGTTGTTGCAAGATCGTTGCATTATTCCGGTATGCAACACTCCTGCTCCTATAATCGCGTAATCAATGTAACGAAAATTTATTATTTCTGATTTGGTACCCAACTATGAATGTCTGATATTTCCTATTAAACATGTTTCTAAGGTTGCGTTATTAAACCTCATTAAAATTTTAACGTTTCCATTGTTTATGCCAAACGTCCAGCATGTCAAATAACATTTTCGCCAAACGGCTTTACGCAAATGGCTCAATGCCAAACGGGCGTAATGGCCCTTATTACGGGTGTCACTTCACGGTGAACACGAAGTGAAGTGGAAACTTTTCACTCACGGTGAAGTGATTCCCATTTGATTTGCCCGGGAATCACTTCACCGTAAATGAAAACTTGTCATTTAACTTCGTTTTCACCGTGAAGTGACACCCGTAACAAGGGCATATGCCGTTTAGCATGACCATTTGGCATAAATGCGGAAAACGTTTATTATCCCGATAAATATGTATATTTTGGCTATTTCAACGGATTATGAAAGAACAGCTGATGATTAAAAGAAGGATAAATAATTATTTGTTGGGTATTTTGCCTTCTTTTTTTTTGCTCCCATGGTTTTTTTTCCTTGATTTGTTTTCCGTGCAATAATTATTCAACAGGTTGGAATCTATCAAAAAGCGGAAAAAAAAATTCAATATATTGTAGACCAACAATTGAAAATATACCATCAACTTTTAAAAAACAAAACGTTGATTACCAGCATCATCGTATAGGAGAAACTTTCCCCTACCCAAAGATGGTGTTAGTTTGCGTAGGCCACCCTTGATTCACGAGAAAAGGGTTTCCGAAGTTTTGTTCGCCATAGCTGATGTGCTCTTTTCTGTTCTTGGACGTGATTTGCTCGATTGGTTCAGCTATTTGACAGCTCAATTGATTTCCGAGATTCTATCCACCATTCTATGAATATAGCGACTATAGTGAGGAAGAGGTATATGAGATTTGATATGTTGCATGAATCGTTTTTCCTCATACTTAGCTCAGTCTATAAAGACTCAAGCAAGAGAAAACTTGTAAGATGATTGAACCATCAAGGTGAAGCGAATAAAACATCAGTATTCAATGCTTACGTTACTCTATTATGAATAGTAATAGATGATTAAATGATAACAAAATTCATGGAACTCTTAACAGCCATGATACAATCCAACAAGCGCGTCCTGAATCGCTCGTAAGCATGAAATGTTGGTCCTGAAACCACCTGCTCGCTCCGCTTGCGTTTCAGCCCTAAAAAAATAAGTAGATGAAGATAATTACAAAAAGGACTTCAAGCAATGTATGCTATTGTTCACCTTATATACTTGGTATAACCCTTGCTATCAATGTCACTCATGGTCGGTTGAATTGGGCCTTCTTTCGGGTATACCTGTGGTTCGTAGATATAGGTAGGACCTTCCTCGATTTTAGGCACTGGTAGGAATCCATGTTGCGACTGGAATTTAATACCGGTCGAGAAATGAGTCGTCTTCGGCGCCGGGGGAGCCATCGGTTTCGGCAACGGAATCTGCTGCTGTTCGGCTCGTTGGGCAAACTTATCCACGATTGTGCTGGCATCTTCGTAGCTTTCCATCAAAGAATCAATGAGATCTTCCTTATTTTTTGCCTTCTGTTTGCGGTTTTCAGTCTCGATCATTGTCAATTCTTTTTTCCGTTGATCAGATTGCTCTTTCTCGATTTCAATCAGCTGTTCCAATTCGAATTCATCTTTGCTAAGCTTTGTTTTATTCTTCAAGATCGTATCCCTGTTCTCCTTCTTGTATTGTTCGATTCGTTTGTTCGTGTTTATGATGTCGATGTTGTTGCACAGATTGAACACCAATTCCTCTATCAATTCCAGGTAATCATTGTACTCATCCAACGAATTAAAATCGTCCTCTTTTTTATTGAAATCCTTTAAAATTCTCTTCCGGATCTGAACCTCTTTGTCGACGTTGGAATCCTCAAACAGTTGCACTCGAAAATTGCTTCGACGCAGGGCCACATTGCATTCCGGACATGAACCGGATCCTTTCAGGAAAAGCAGTTCTACACAACTTTCGCATAGTGTGTGACCGCAGACATTTACCATCAACTTCAGCGATGGATTACGATACTTGGTGGTTTTACAACGCGGACATCCTTGATCATCCATTTTGAGGTAGTTTATCCGCTGGTTGGCTATGCGTTACCTTAATGCTTAGCTTGTTGTGTTCCGGGTCCTAGGTTGTATTTTATTAGTTATGTTAACTAAATATTTTAAAAACAAAAATAACGAAAACCTGCTCCAACTTCACAGAAGTAATGTTTTGTTTTGATTTTCTAGTTTTGGCGTTTTGGCAGACAAGGAGAAGGATGGCGATAATCACTGACTATGCTATCTTTCTTGCACTCCCACGAAAACTTCAAAAGCATCATCGGCCGAGCTCAGGGCCGCCCACGGCGAACCGAAGAAGCAAAACTTTGCACCACTACACTCGAAAGTTGAGTGAAAACAAAACATTCGTCACTTGCACAGGGCAATTCAAAAACGAAACTTCCGCTTATGCGGATTATTAAGTCTACACAAAAAATACACGCTCATTGATGTTTACAAAGCGCTTGAAAATATTTCGTTCTCGAGATTTACACGCTTAATTCAGTTTACCGGGGTCTGTAATATAATCAACCCCTGAGTATCTAGACAGAAAACCTTAGTTTCACGTACCCACTTACAAATTGTAGATGTCTCCACCGTACGTAAGCAATGGGGTCATCGTTGCTGGCACAACTTTTCTCACATCAGAAAATATGTTTTTGTTTCACTTAATGTGGACGTCGAACTCAAGCCAAGAATAAATTATCAGTGAGACGTATTACTGATGTTGCATTGTTTTCCTCATAACGATCCTTACATAAGATTGGAATTTAATCGACTTGATGAAAATTTGAAAAATTCATTATTTGGCATGATGGGTTTTGATTCAATTCCCCGGGAGCATCTGGGACATGCCCGAAACTGACAAATGTGGTCCGCGGCGCTCGAAATCGCCACAATTCATTTGGTTATCATGTTTTGAAGTAATTTGTTTTCTCACATGATAGGTTTTATTCCTTACCGTTCAAATTTAGTATCATGGTTCACATTCTCCGGAACATGTTCCTACAACATTTCCTGCACCAGTTGACCAATTCTGAATCTGTTCAATGATGTTCTATAGGTGAGGCTATGGGATTATGATACTTTTCGTTTGGTGGTTGACGCGAGCAATTCACATTAGTGGTTACCGATAAATATGACTTAGTTCCCAAAATACATGTTTTTCGGAACTTGTGCCGCCCATATCTCTGAAAATAGTTGACCGATTCTTAATTTGATCAACATCATTCAATGTGATCATAATACCTTTTATTTGCTGGTTGTTTCGTTTAATTCGGTTATGTGGTTACCGAGAAAACCCCTTAGTTCCCGAATTCCGTGATTTTCGAATCTTTTTCCGTCCAAATCACCGGAACCAGTTAATCGATTAAAAATCTGTTCATTGACATTATATAAAATCATGGTACCTTTCATTTGGTTCGTGTTGCGTTCAATTCGGTAGAGCGGTTGCCGAGAAATACGTTTAAGAAAATTGTGATTTCGCGCTCTCATACACACAAGCATAGACAGACACTTTCCGATCCCGTCAAGCTGAGTCAATTGGAAGATTATTTAAAAAATATCAATGTTTTTACAAAAATAAGAAACAACAACAAAAACTCAAAAATGTGAAAAAAAAGAGTTAATCAAAAATAAGACCAATTGTAAATTTACTCCACCATTATTCGATTTGACAGAACCAGAGTACCAGAATTTTCGGGGTACATAGACATTACACTGGAGCTGTCAAATAGCTCCCGGGGTGAATATAATCGAGACTGCATTGCGCATGTTGGCCCAGATTAGATTTCCAGCCAAACATTGCGCATTGCGTGCATTATAAGTAATTGCGGAAACGCTAATAAAAGTGCGCGTTTACGTTAAATCGTTTTGGATCTTCGGCACTCACACAGTTTTCAGCTCATATTGTGTGTGGCATGATAATTTCTCAAAATGGGATTTTACCATCTGTTCTCTTTTTATGGCCGTACGACTGCGCCCATTGATTTAACATACGGCGGCTCATTATCCAGGATTCGCTCCTCAAGCCGCTGTCATAAAATGCTATCTATGTTACACACCTGTGTAGAATCCTTATGAGCGGGGTTGCAGCGCGCTTATGAGCGGCGCGCTTCGACTGTCATCAAATGAGAATTTAACATAAGCGTGACAATAATTTATTATATAAATAATACTCATGCTCATGCAAGTGTATCCGCGGCTAAACGTATATAATTTGTCGAAACTCTTAAACGCTGTCCAGACTGGAGAGTTATAACATGTTATAACGGTTGTCAACTAATTGCAACACAGAAACCACCATCAAGATAGCGCTATAACATGTTATAACTCTGTAGTCTGAACGTACTATTAGCTCGTCCGCGCAAAAGAACACCACCATCAGGTAGGATAAAGTCTCCGCGCATAAATGCGAACCATAACTTGACCTTACCTGTTTATAATCCGAATACCGAAACATCTCTAATTTTTAGGATTACCGATCTAAGACGGTATTTTTTATCGAACTCAGGGTCTCTATTCAAGTGTACTCTAATCCACATTCTCAAAAAATCCAAATACTGTTTTTATGTGTCCCACATATGAATTTTTGCAATGTGACCAACAAATGATATCTGTCGGACACATACTCAATAGTTGTACACATACAATTCATGTGTAAACCACACATACTATTCATTTTACTCATACATTTTATGTGTGCTTATGGTTGGATTCTGTTTATGTGTGGTCACATGAAAATCATGAGGAATTTCTCATTGAAATTCGTCCATAAAAATGTGTGGAATATTATTAGTGTAAAATTCCATTTTCTATTTTTATACATCCCTGTCTTTTTTTTTTTTTTTTTTTTTGCAAGATATCCTGAACATCACTGCTTATCCTTCAGTCTATTCCACTCCATTCTTTCAATTTCGCTTGCATCCCATCGCGGCACTGCCAAGTTTTTTTGCAATAAAATGCATCTGAATGAGTGTAGTTCCCCGTGGTAATTCCAACAGTTCCAACTCACACTGTGCGGAGTGCCAAAAAGCCCACCTGGGACACACTCATTGACACAGTTTGGCACCTAGGGTAAGAAACTTCCATGATCTTTGAAGTTACTGGCAACATTATATTTTCTCTGCGCTTACGTAGCGTATGTGTCAAATCATTGTTGTCGACATAACAATTTTTTGCATTTTGAAACGCAACCTATAATTTTTTCCAAATTCCCCAAAAGTACACATCCATGAGTGTATACACTCAAAACAAAATTATCACCCACTATCATGTGTTTCAAACTTGACTTGGAGCAAATTGTTAAACACATCTATTTCATGTGTAAATCGGATGATATAATCTATTCAGTAACACTATAAACCCATTGTGACACACTTGGATTTCATGGGCTTCAATTATCAGTGTCAACAATCAATCACCTAATTGTCGAATATTCTACTCTCAAAATTATATTGCCAATCATATATGATTTGAGTGTCCTGCATACTATGGGTCAATTTTTTTCAAAAAGTTTATTTTAAAATGTATATAATTAAACTACAATATAATAATAATACCACAGACAAACAGACATAAAACTCACTATCACATTCATCGCAAATAATGTTTTAGTTGGGAATGTGCTTGCATTTGTCATGGTGGAGCCACTGAAGCATTGAGAAAGCCACCACATTTCAAACTTATCATTGATACCAGTTCTTTTTCACGTCTAGTTAGAAGATGTTAGCTCTTGAAAATGATAAGTGGTCAAGGCATCCAACTGGAGACACATACCACATCTGACGAATACAGAAAAAAAAAGTCTCCGCGTACATCGTACGGGTTAGGCAAAAGATGTGCGTCTATCTTTAAAAACTGTCGCATTAATGGCCCTTCGCTCATTTTCAAACTTCTATTCAATTTTCATACTGCCGTACTCTAACGGAACTATCCACCTACCCTCTTCTAAAGATCATTCTCTAGCTAATAAATTATCACACTAAAGCTTCATGTTAGCATTTCCAACCAACTCCTCGACCAACTCTGAAAATCGCTAACTTCGCGTATGAAGTAACATAAAAACACTTTGAATGTAACAACTCAAGGCGGGAGTAACCGTCAACAATGCTGATAATGTTACAGCACGCAACAACCACCCTACTGCCTTCTCTCTGAGATGACCAAGTTGGTCATGACGAGAGGAGCAACACAATAGTTGGGTAAAGAAGAATTGCATTATAACACACCATCGACTGGAAATGCTCTCGCAACGTGGGGCTTTAGGTAGTGATGAAAACGTCGCTAGAACTATTCCACACCCGCAGTCAGTTTATGAGTAAAAGAGGGACGCACATTTTTTGCCTGTAGACTTGGAGACATACTTCAAGTCTCCGCGTACATCGTACGGGTTAGGCAAAAGATGTGCGTCTATCTTTAAAAACTGTCGCATTAATGGCCCTTCGCTCATTTTCAAACTTCTATTCAATTTTTATACTGCCGTACTCTAACGGAACTATCCACCTACCCTCTTCTAAAGATCATTCTCTAACTAATAAATTATCACACTAAAGCTTCATGTTAGCATTTCCAACCAACTCTGAAAATCGCTAACTTCGCGTATGAAGTAACATAAAAACACTTTGAATATTACATCAAAACTGCTGCACATTAGTCATTCCGTTCCTAATATTACGTTGTACGTTGTACGATGTACACAAAATTCGAGAACAAATCATGTTGATTACTGTAATATTCAATCAATTTTTATCAGTTACTGATGTTCAATACACACTTAATCACGGTTTCCTTGTTCGATAATTTTTTTTTACAGTTTTCGAACTGTAAATCACAAAAACTACCGAACATTCAGCTGTTCTCAATAACATTACTGACGTTCATTAGTTTTTGCAAGAAACTACTGAATGCGGTAACAGTAATTACTGAATTGACCGCAAAATAACAGTTTTACGGGAAATGATCAAAACCGAGGGGGACGACTCTATCTACGATGCAAAAAAGATTGTGTTTTGCTGTGGCTAGCTGCACGCACGCTTAGTAGATAGAAAGAAGATTGATGACGATTCTGAAGATTTCCTGCAAAAAATTGATGAGCGATGCAAGTAGATGCGACAAATGAAAGAAGATTGTTCGAAGATTGATTCGCTAGTGTGAGATTTGTTGACCATCTAAACTTGAGATTTAGATGTGTCGCCCCCCTCGATCAAAACTCAGTAAAATAGAACACCGAGTTTTCAGTACCAATTATGTTTTACTGAAGCATTCATCAAACGAAATTCCAAAATTACTGGTCACACTAGTAAATTGGACTCGAAATTGGACTCCTTTACGTCATTCTCCTTCGTTCCACCTCGCGCACTTGACTTCAGAAATTTGTGTGTAAAAACAGCAACATGTTTGTGAAAATAAGATAAACAACTGGAAGTTAACGTAGGAGTGCAGAATCATTCACGAAATCCGGCAGTTTCTGCACTCCTACATCGACTTCCAGGTGTTCCATTGAATTTGCGGCAAAAAATTTCAATTGTGTGTAGCAGTGCTCCAGACTTAGGCACGCAATCTGACACTCCAAGAAAGCAACCAGCCGGCTGAACCACGAGGAAGTATTGAGCGCTTAAGCTGGACTAGACTCAAGATAAGTTTAAACAGCATCATTGCTATTATGCCTCTAAACAAAATAAACCTGAGTCCCCTAATAAAAATCTTAAAAATCCGAAATAATTTATTTACTACTCATTGATATGTATTCATCAAAATACTGAAAAACTCAGCAAAAATAATGTAAAAAAATAAATTACTGAAAAAGTCAGCAATTCTTTAACTGACTAAGGCTGTGAACCATTTGCCGAGTTAAATTTAACTCGTGGTTAAAAGTGACATTTCGAAAGTTATTTTCTATGTTCGAAAATCCCTGTGCTGTCGATCGACCGGTTTTCGAGCCACGGTTGTCAAAATTTAACTTCTTGTCTGTCAGAAATAACCATGCTCGGATAGCAGGGTTAATCGATAACTTTCCATCTGTCAAATTTTAACCAAAAGTTAAAATAATCCACCAAATGGTTCAGAGCCTAAAACGGTAAATTTTGACATTTCAGGGATTTTTTTCCATTTACCGAGTTTTCAGTTAAACCAAAAACTACTGAATTGATTGCTGAAAACTCAGTAGTTTAAAAACCCAGTTAAATTTTACCGGCTTCGGTAATCTAAACTCTGTGTGTACTTCACCATGAATATCATTGATTGATACATATTTTTTTTCTCACATTAAAGCGAGGGGGGCGACACATCTGAATCTCAATTCTAGATGCTCAACAAATCTCACACTAGCGAATCAAACTTCTAAAACTATTATTTCATTTCTCTCACCTACTTGCATCGCACATCATCTTTTTGCAGGAAATCTTCATAATCGACATCAATCTTTTTTCCATCTACTCAGCGTGCCCGCAGCTAGCCACAGCAAAACACAATATTTCCTGCATCGTAGATATAGTCGTCCCCCTCGTGCATTACCTCGTTTAAAAACTTGTTTCCAGCAAAAGTAAAAGCACACTAAGCCGAGGGGGACGACTCTATCTACACTGCAGTAAAGATTGTGTTGTGCTGTGGCTAGCTGCTCGCACGCTGAGTAGATAGAAAGAAGATTGATGACGATTCTGAAGATTTCCTGCAAAAAGATGATGTGCGATGCATGTAGATGCGAAAAATGCAAGAACATTTTTCGAAGATTAATTCGCTAGTGTGAGATTTTTTGAGCATTGAGATTTAGATGTGTCACCCCCCTCGCACTAAGCAAACAAAACAAATTCTTGAAGAAAAGTCTTAGCTTCTGTGAATTTTTCCTACGGATCCGTATTTCTGCAGAATTCAATCAATTCAATAGATCTTCGGAAAATTTCGTAGAACCGACATCACTGACTTCTATCTGTTTTGTTTTTATTCAACACAGCTGACGCGTTGACAGAACGAGGGAAAAGCAACTAGTGAAAAATTGCATGAACGAGGGATGCTGCGGTTGCAAAACAATGCTTGGGAATGTGGATGATAGATGGTGCTAGTGCGCATGCAAAATACGCTTGACGATATTTTTTGAAGAATTTTCTTGTACGAGTTATGTCTGTTTGTCTGTGATAATACTATATATTATTGAAATTGATTTTGTTTATTCCATACATACCTCGTTCTTACTCCCGTTCTCCGTTACGGTCGAGAAAACATGCACGTCAACGTTCACGGTTGAAATCATGTGAAAGGGACACATATTTCTCCAGCCACAGTGACTACGACCGGTATCGCCGTACGGATGATCGTTCTTCCAAATCCCGACCGTGACATCGTTGGTTAAATATACGATGATCGTATACACATTGCGAACTTCGAGACCGAAATTGTGATTGTACTGCAGCTTTTTCCTTCACCAAAAATCTTTTCCTTGCCAATCCTGGATTACATCAGTTCTGAAAAGAAAAAGTTGTTTAGAGCTTGATGTATACCATCGGCACAGTCAAACAAACATAACACTCATAAGTTGTTCATTGAACAAGCATTTAACGGTCAATTTGAAAGTATTTTAGTTGGTAGTCTGCCACCTGTGGCGCACATGGTCAATTCCCTTGCGTTTGACGTTTACACACTATCGCCATCTGTTTAGCGTACTACCCACCACAGTGTACTCAACAGATGGCGGTAATGTTTTAGCGACGATGTTTTACAATGAGAAATATTCGATGTGTTATGTCTGTTTGACTGTGGCATCGGTATATTTAGAACAAATTTCCATCCCGATTTGTTTGCAGTAAAATCAAAGCAAATTCGATTTCACAGTACCTTATCTGCTGCTAAAATCAAGGATGTATCAAGCGAGGTTTCAAGAAAATCTATCATGAATTCTCTGGACAATATCGTAAACATCACAGCTGCTTCTTTAGCAGCATATTGATTGATAAAACCTGGGATAATACGGAATTAAAATTTTGCATTGGTTCTTTTTAGTAGAAAGTATCTCACTTCCAAAACAAAAGTCAGCCAACTGTCAAATCAAAATTTTAGCATATCAGGCATAACATTTGATAACGGCACAAAAGCATTTGTAAACAAACTTTCTAAGGCCCTTTACACGCGAACCAAAGTACGCCCACGCAAAACAACAACATCATCGGATAAGGGCAACTATCACCTTTCCGAAACTGGTATTGGTTTGCGTCGACGTACTTTGGTTCGCGTGTAAAGGACCTTAGAAAGTTTGTTTACAAATGCTTTTGTGCCGTTATCAAATGTTATGCCTGATATTATTAATTTTAAAAGTTGAAACCACTTGAAACTATCAAATTGAATTGAAGAACTGTCAAACTGAAAACCTATCACTGATGTTGGTTAAGTTTTGCTTTAAAATACGGGTAATTCTCAACAATTAGTATAGGTTTTCATCTCAATTATTTTTATTATAAGAATCCAATCTTTAAAAGCAATGTGTAACCACATATACTATTAATTTGACTCATAAATTTCATGTGTGTTTCTGGGTGGATTATGTTTATGTGTGGCCACATGAAAATCATGTGGAATTTCACATGGAAATTCTTCAATAAAAATGTGTGGAATTGTATTAGTGTAGTGAAAGAATAACTTTTAAACCAAAAAAAATCATTTTGAATATTTTCGTAGTTGAAGCCGAGGTTGAAACTACCAAATATGGTAAACTTTTCATTTCAAACTGTATTTTTTTTTATATGCAATTTTTGTTTATTGTATGAAGTAATTGTAGTAACAACTGTCCCCCGTTGTTACAAAAATGACCATAATCAACCATGATGTTAATCTATTTATCAATCTTTTTTTTATCCGGGCGGTCTTTTGAACATTTTTAAACTAGCAGCTCGGCAGCGTTATTTTGAGTGTACCGAAAACTCTCCACAAGCGCAGAGGGGTTCCGCCGTCTGACATCAGGACTGTGACGCGTGTGACCCCGCCTTTAGCAGCCGCCGGGAGAAATTTCTAGATTTTGCTCCTCCAGCGCGACTACCGCAGCGCAGGGTAGCCAAACTTTCGATTTTCCCCTCCACTGACAGACACGCGCTAGAGCTTGGACATAACAGACGCTACGTAAGGGGCTCGCTCCATTCAAACGCAGGCACAAAAAAGAAAAATTTTCTTGTTCGGGCAGCCATCTTGGTTGAAAATTTTGTGTGTGCAGTCAGTGCGCCCAAAGTGGGAAAAATTTAAGCGCTTTGGTTTTTCAGTGCGGTGTTCCCGATCAGAGTGATTCAGTGAAGAAAAGTTAACTGAGTGAAATTAATTACGATGGGTGATTATCATAACGACTCTATCGGTCAAACTCATTTGGATTTGGGTGGAAATCCGGGACTCGTACTGCGGCGTCCCTTCGATCCGACCGCCCATGATTTAGAAGCATCCTTCCGATTGACGCGCTTCGCCGATCTGAAGGGTCGTGGCTGTAAAGTTCCCAAGGATGTACTGGAAAAGTTGGTCTCCTCACTGCAGCAGGACTACACCCAGGACCCAGAGGCACAATATTTGTCGATGTCATCACCTCGAATCGGAATCGGTCTAGATTGTTCGGTCATTCCCCTACGTCACGGAGGGCTGTGTATGGTGCAGACGACGGATTTCTTCTATCCAATCGTGGACGATCCCTACATGATGGGAAAGATAGCCTGTGCCAACGTCCTAAGCGATTTGTATGCCATGGGAGTTACCGAGTGCGATAACATGCTGATGTTGCTTGCCGTCAGCACCAAAATGACCGAGAAGGAACGGGATGTCGTCATACCGCTCATAATGCGAGGATTCAAGGTAAGGATTATCTAATGCCTGTAGAATGCATTAATCGGCATTTCGGCATTGCTGGATAACGTTGCTTAAGTTTTTGTTTTTCTACATGAATTTGAAAAGCCGGTCACAACAATAACATAATTTCATTATAAATGGGCCTATGAATTATTATAAAAACGCATCAATCAGGGCCTATCGTCTCTCGGTTACACTGTAATATAAAGCAAAACAAATTCAATGTAATACATGTAACAAATCAGTTGACAAGCTCTTTGAATGGAACCCAGTATTTATTTTAAAAAAATATGGCACTGCTTTATTTATCAATTACCGGTGGGCGCAATTTATTGCATCATTCAAATAAATTTTCAGTTTACATTTTACCTTTAAAGCATGTTTGTCTATCCCATCTACAATACAAAGCTATAGAAAATGCTCATTATGCAGGAAACATATAGCACTAAACCAAAATCATACTTTTCACAAATGTCTTCACTCTAACAAGGAAAAAAAATCTTGGTGATCATTTTCAAAGGATTTCGGATGTTTTTATCTTGTTGAAAAGGATATTGGTTCAATTGGTCATGTTACATGGTGATTGGTACGATTTTTAGTTCAATTTTTGGAATTTCAATTTTTGTCGAGTCGTTTTAATGATTGATATCGTGTTGCATATTTTTCCTTGAAACCTAATAAAAATAGTAGAATGCTAGACCAGGATGTCAACTAACTGGAAAATAAGGTAATCTCATGAAAATCAGAGAATTTTCTTTAAATTCAGGGAAATATTTCGCAACCCTTATTCATAACAGTTACTGCATTATAAATTAGAATGATATTACCAATCATAGGAAAGTAAAACAATGTATATTTTTAGGAACTATTTAAATCCAGGTTCTTGTTCTAGAAACATTTTTTTACAGATCTTGAAATTTTCTTCAAGATTCTGGGACAAATTTCAGTTTCAAGGTTTCGTATTGAGGAAAATGCTAAAGATTGCGGACTTGGTTTTTTAGTAAATTTTTTAAAGTTTTATTAAATTTAGATAGAGCTGAAATAAGGGCCAATGTCGCAACGGGTTTGAACTGAGAAAAATGAATCTGAAATTTAGAACAAGAATAATTAATTCTAAATTAAACTATAAACCCATTTCGAAAACGCCCTTTTGATTTTTAGTATCGTGTATCGCCCCGAGGTAATTTGCCCGACTGACAGAAGCTATTTCGCCCCTATGTTTCGTCTTGCTAGTTTTTAACATTGTCTGTTTCGCCTCAATGTTTACGTTGTTTTTCCTGATGGTTTGTTACTATCGACCTTTTGCAGTTTGTTGGATTCATGTATTATAGCGTTTTCGCTTATTTTTCATGCATTTCGTTTACTGCCGCTCTTCGCATGTCCGTCCCATAGCGAAAATCGGTAAGCCGAGAAAATCGCGTTTTAAGTTTGCTTCGTACCATTGATTCTTATGTGATTAGACAACCAATGTGACTGTCTTTCAAATTTTTTTCAGAACAAAGTTGATGAGTTCATCCAGTATTATGAAAATATGGGTAATTAGCTACCATTTGCATTGAAAAACTCAGTTTTGACAAAAACGACTATGGAACCGACATACGAAGAGCGGCAGTTTAGGTTAACAATGTTTCCTTTTGATTACCAACCGGTAATTTCAAGCAATAGTAGAAAGATTCAAATTATATCTTTCGGCTTGTGTTGAAAAAATATGTCTGTTTCGCCCCATCTATGTATATGGAAGGAAACAGGCGTAAGAAACAACTCAATATGTAATAGAAAAATTGGTTTCGCCCTTATGTTTTTTTGCGTTTTTTGAAGGTGTACATTAGTTTTCCAAACAATTTTAATATCGTTTTGCAGCATTTTAATAATAGTATATTGTGACGCACTGTTTACACGTGCGACAATCGCTCTTATTCCAGCTCTCTCTAGAAATATTCTAAACCAGAAGAATGTACAAGGTTTCGTATTTAGTTTAGTTTTGCTTAAAAAACAGGTTTCAATTAAAAACCAAGGTTGCAGGTCATTTGAAATTTATCAGATCTCGCACTTGGAAACAGCTTAATAATAAAGATCTTGTTAGCTCACACACTAGAAATTATTACCGACTTCGATAATTTTTTACCGCACTTTCAACAGTTGAACGTGTTCGGTAAAACTGTGACCCTCATTTCAAAAGCTGTTTCACTTAATTTTAATTTCAAAACACTCAGCCTTATTTAACACACAAGCAATATTTTCGATTTCAATGTGGTCTTTAAGTCCATTCTAATCCTATAAGGCCTCTTCAAAACCATGATAAAACCAAAATTGTTACTAGGGCAATTATATTATGGGGCTTCCCGAAGGTTTACCCATTCGTCGTATTGATAATCTTAAATTATATTTCGAACGGAGACTCAAAATGCTCAAAAGTGGAAATCGAACAAGATATTTATTAACCTGTAAAATATCTCCAATACAATTTAAATATTTTGGTAACACATCTTTGTATTCCACCAAATGTTTTTAGGCATATAGAACTTCAACTCCTGGAAGATTTTAAGAATTTTTAATACTGCGTATTGATTTATGCTTTTTTCAACATACCAAAACAACTTTTAGGCTAAATTTTTGCAGGAGACCCTTTGATTTTATACGAGTTCATGCTTCCATGAGATTTTGGAGATCTAGATCAACAACATATTTTGCAAATCTTATCTCATATTTTTCTGCAAAATTGACGTATTGTAGAGCAATTCTGCTGAAAAAAATGATTATCTATAAACAGTTATTTTTGAATGCCTGTTTAGTTTGGTGATTTTTTGTTTTCTTTTTTTTTTTAATAACCGGGAAATCCTGTGTTCTGCACAAAACATTCTTTTTTTTTAGAATCAGTATGATGATTTCATGATCAGGAATTATTTGTAAAACCTCCAGATCGATAGAAAAAGCAACTAAAGATAAGTTATCCTAATTGCTCTTCATATTTGATTATTGTTTCGTATTTGATTGTTCTAGGTTTTTCACATTTCTTTTGCTTTAAAGTGGACCCTACACGGTTGCTTTTATTGACAATAATCGTATTGTCAATACATTCTATATTGACAATATTTCTGTATTCACATCTTCAATATCAATTCCCCTTCGCGTCAATATATTGATGCGTGTGGGGTTCGCTTAAAGTGGACCCTACACGATTGCTTTTATTGACAATAATCAATATATCGAGATTGACAATATTTCTGAATTCACATCATCAATATTATTGTCAATAATTCCCCTTCGCGTCAATATATTGATGCGTGTGGGGTTCGCTTAAGGTTTGTTTGAACTTGGTCAATATTAACGTCTTCCGTTGACTAAATCCAACGAAATTGAAATATTTCCCAATGTAGCTACACCATATTGACGTCGCTTATCAAACGCATTTCTTTTTCCTTTCCCCCAGGATTCAGCCCTGGAGGCAGGTACATCCGTCACCGGTGGCCAAAGTGTCGTCAACCCGTGGAGTACGATCGGTGGGGTGGCCACCACCATCTGCCAGCAGAATGAGTTCATCGTTCCGGACAATGCCGTCGTTGGTGACGTCCTGGTTCTGACCAAGGCCCTCGGAACTCAGGTAGCCGTCAATGCACATCAGTGGTTGGATCAATCGGAACGCTGGAACCGCATAAAGCTGGTCGTCTCCGAGGAAGATGTTCGCAAGGCGTACCACCGATCGATGGACTCGATGTCCCGGTTAAACCGTATTGCAGCCCGGCTGATGCACAAATACAACGCTCATGGTGCCACCGATATCACTGGATTTGGTCTGCTGGGTCACGCACAGACGCTTGCATCGCACCAGAAGAATGAGGTTTCCTTCGTTATTCACAATCTGCCGGTGATTGCAAAGATGGCTGCAGTCGCCAAGGCATGCGGAAATATGTTCCAGTTGCTCCAGGGACACTCGGCGGAAACCTCCGGAGGACTGTTGATCTGCTTGCCTCGCGAACAAGCTGCTGCCTACTGTAAGGATATCGAGAAGCAGGAAGGCTGTCAAGCATGGATTATTGGAATCGTTGAAAAGGGCAACCGCACGGCTCGCATCATCGACAAACCACGAGTGATTGAAGTTCCGGCAAAGGAGTAAGATCTTGTAGATTTTAAAGCATTCTTTTCTTTACTTCTCCCATTTGACGAACCCGACCAACGATGGTCGCCCGATATAAGATATTCTGTAAGCTTTCAACATTTCCATAATTTGAAAAGTTACACTTATCCACAATCACTTGAAGGTCCTAGCAGTAGAATAACAGATCCCCTATCAGAGTTATAAATTTATCCGAGAGAAAAAGAGACAGCAGATGTGTTAAAAACAAATAGACGTAAGACAATTTTACTTTTTTATTATTTTTTGAATCAAACTGTAACCGAACATTAGAATTAGTCATTTTACTGTGGAGTTTTTGAAAAAGACGCAAACTGATTGCAAACACTATAAATTTTTCGTTTTATGAAAAAGCTTTCAAACATATTTTCAAAAAACTGCTATTAGAATGTACATCAGATACTTTTGTAGACTTTAAAATATGGATAATAAAACTGTAATTAATAATATATCTAGCCGTGGTTAGTGTTTGTTCATTGAAGAAATCCGTTCGACAATGTTGGTCCGTGCATAATTTTTGGGAGGTGAGGCCCTTGAGAGTGTGACGGCAAGGGTATAAGTTTTCGTGTCTGCTGTTTAACATCGCTTTGGAAGGTGTGACGGGGTACGATCTTCAAGAACTCCTCAGAAACATAGATGAGGCGAATTGCACCAGCTCCTGGTGAACCACCCATCGTCCACACCGCAAAAGTCGAGCGACTACGGTGGGCTGGGCACGTCGTAAGAATGTCGAAAGACAGCCTGGTGAAAATGGTACTCGATAATGACCCGACTGGAACAAGACGAAGAGGCGCACATCTGGTAAGGTGGATCGATTAGGTGGAAGGCGAACTGCGGAACCTTCCGCAGATAGCGGACTGGCGACATGCAACAATGGATCGAGTGGAATGGAGACGATTTCCGTGTACAGCAATTAGGAAAACCAGGCCTTAGTCTGAATGATTAAGTAAGCCTACACTGAGGCAAATAGACCTAAGAATTTCATAAGGCTCAACTTATGAACAACATATGTATATGAATTTCATAAGCGTGACTTATGAATGATTTTCGGGTAACATGAGGTGGCTCTTATATATGGTGGGCGTTGGCCAGATTTGGATTTTTCTGATATAATCCTAAATAGGACCTAGATTATTTAATACTCTAGTAACCTCAAGTCCGTGCTCTGTCACAATGTTTCATTGTGATTAATCAACACTCAAAGGGGTAAAATATCAAATTTAGGGTGAA
This sequence comes from Ochlerotatus camptorhynchus, assembly GCF_037179485.1. Classification (NCBI taxonomy): domain Eukaryota; kingdom Metazoa; phylum Arthropoda; class Insecta; order Diptera; family Culicidae; genus Ochlerotatus; species Ochlerotatus camptorhynchus. The sequence goes on from NW_027040666.1 coordinate 2,518,852, forward strand.
TTTGAAAGAAAGGGAACTTGGAGTGTAGAGCGCACTGCCCACTGGACGATTCTGAAGCCTGGCCAAGTGAGTGGGGTATGGGTTTATTTGATTGAACGTCATTTCCAATGTATATATTGATACATTCAAACCATTGGCATTTGAGATAAGACAGAGATAGGATGCGGAGGGCCCGCTTAGGGGAAGCGTAACCCATGTTATGGTTTCCATTTATTAAATAGTTCAGATAGGCTGGAAATGACAGGTTCATAGTGAGAAAATGTACCATATGGGGCCCGTTCACTGATCAAAATCAGATTCACATCGTCAGACCCTACCCAAGAATAAGGGGATTGACGATGTCTTGTCAAGTTTTATTTTGAATTTGCGTTTTGCATTTAATACTCTAGTAAATCTCGCGTCCGTGCTCATTCACAACAGTGTGAGGTGTCAATGCTCACTGGGTCATATGTCTTAGACCAGTTCCAGATTAGTTTGCTATTAATATCTTCTGCATCGCAGTTCGCGATAGATTCCTAAATATGGGTTCTCTTTTCCGACCATAATAGTGTGAGGGAAGGGGGTGAGTTCTATATCAACAATGGAAGGGGGCCCATCGGTTTTTGTGGGCAAACCGTCCAAAGCCCGTTCCTCGCGGATCGGGGGCTGCTCACGCAGGCCAGCACCATCTTCGTGTAGGTGGAAGTTTTCCCTATCCGATGATGGTGTTGGTTTGCGTGGGTGGCCTTCGCTTTGTGAGTGGGGGGCTTTGGAGCGGTTTGTTTACAAATGCTGATGGGCCCTTTTCTATTGTTGATCCAGAGTTAAACGTTCGATATGAGAGCGACTAGGGCAAATAAATAGGGAAGACAACACCATGACCCAAATAAGTAACCAATGCATGCGGCTCACACTTAACTTGTTCTATTTCTTTCTTTCTTCCTATCATGTACTAATATTAACTGCCTGAGGACAAATGGGAACACGACCAGAAACCAGAAACGAACAAGAAAAGAAGAATTAAACTTGCACCGGCAAGAGGAAGCAGACAGAAAGGATCATGCCGGTTGGAGACAGCCAATGTATACTGGACGAAGCTTGTATCTAGGAAAAGTCGTATGTGCAGGAAACCGTAAGTAGGATAAGAATCGTAAAAGGTGTGTGCTTGCTTGATAAGATCCTAACTTTACTTTAAATACACGGTAGGAATCGAATATCCATTTATGATTAAGGTTTTGCCCATTTTTCAGTGGGAGTGGCAATCAGGGTTGCTTCCACTCACTTGCTGTAGAGGCGTGTTTTTCGAGATTGTGCAATCATTGGATGATATGGTGATATGCTCTACTTGTAGGTAGCGAGAGGAGGGTTTGAAGTGTGTGTTGGACTCATGGGACCTGTAAATTTTTGTTTCAGAGCGTCACAATGGGCGATCTTATGATTCGTGAGCGTTCACTCAGAGTGAGCACTCACGAGTCGTAGAGTTGCTGGTTGTGACGCACTGAAGGCAATATTGGCAGGTTTTGTGTGTCAGACACATGCTTCACGTCCTCATCTTGTATCTTGCAAGTACTAATTATCACTAGGTCATCTCATGGTTCCATAGTTCTGAAGAACGTGTTTTTGTGGCGGGTGAGTGGAGGTAGCCCTGGTGGCAATACTCATTGATGAGTGATTTATCGTACCCATTTATTAGTAACTGTTAGCAGCTAATGATTAATTGATTTACCTATTTTAGAATTACCTATACTTCATATCAGAACCTCATTTCCTTCAATTACTACTCCGTCGCAGCACACACCTTATACGGATCGCTAACCTTTATTTAGTTTCAGCATTTTCGACATTATAATCAAAAGGTGAGTTTTAAAAATATAATTACCATGCTATAGATAAGTTAATGTACCAGAACCTGGACGGACACGAGCCTACCCAGGGGAGGACCCGGATACGACCACCCATGTGTGTCTAGAGTATCGCACGAGCTGACGAGTGCAACGGGAAGGACAGTAGGTGTATAGACTAGGGGGTTGGTCCCTAGATAAGCCTTCTTAGCGGAAGGCACAGCCTATGCACTGAACAATTACAATTACATGAGGTGGCTCTTATATATATTGTACTAGCTGAGTGTTCCCGGCCTTGCTCGGGATTCAATGTTAGCTTGAGTTTATGCGTCAATTAAAAAAAAGCATGCTATATTGTACGTTACCCCCCCCCCCCCCCTCTTATCTAAGGGGCTACCCCCTATGACCTCCACATGCCAAATTTGGTTCCATTTGCTTGATTAGTTCTCGAGTTATGCAGAAATTCTTGTTTCATTTGTATGGGAGCCCCCCTTTACAGAGGGGGAGGGTTCTCGAACCATCATAAGAACCTTTCCCTGCCCCAAAAACCCCTGCATTCAAATTTTCACGCCGATCGGTTCAGTAGTTTCCGAGTCTATAAGAGTCGACAGACAGACAGAAATTCATTTTTATATATAAAGATTGTCGGTCAACTTTACGTGGAATATATGAATTTCATAAGCGAATGAATGATTTTCGGGTAACATGTGGTAGCTCTTATATATATTGTATTGTCGGTCAACTTTACGTGGAATATTCGCGAATTGGTAATCATTAATTTAAAGGTAACCTATTCGCGGTATATTCCACATAAAGTTGATCGATCATACAAAACCATCCATGGACCTTACTGACTACCATAACCATTACCATTAAAGTTCTCAAATCATAAATAAAAAGGTTTTAATATAATTCCTTTTCCGAAAATGTATGGACAAAACAAGAATTTGGAATGGTAATGGTTCTTAACAACCCATCATTTGTAAGGTTCACTTCCAAAAAACCAAATACATATGGTTAAAACTTTATCACACAAACGGTCAGTTAATGTTTAGCAGGGATTATAAACCATTTTAACCCATTTTTGGAAAGGTCAAGCAATGGTTCGCATTTATGCGGGAAGGCAAATCAATGAACTTCACACTAATTTCTTATGGCTAAAATTCATAAGTGTTTCTTATGGAATTCTTACGTTCTTTTGCCTGCGTGTACGCCAGCTCTTTCGCGCAGCAACACAAGAATAATAATAAATAAAATTATTCTTTTGAATTTGTCGTGTCGTGTCCACCCTGGTGAATACTTTAGTTTTCGACATATTCGCTATTAATCCAACCTTTTCTGCTTCACATTTCAGCCTGGTGTACACTGAGGTAAATAATCTTAAGAATTCCATAAGACAGTGCTTGTGAACCTGGACACTTTTGATTTCATAAGATACTTATGAATGCCATAGACATGAGCTATGCATTTCCCAAGCGTCAGTAATCTGAACGCTAAGGATTCGATTATATATATATATATATATATATATATTACATTTATATATGCTAACTTATTCTATAACATTCCCCAGAAAACCATTACCCAGAAAAGTATTCCTCAGAATGTACCATTCGCCAGAAAAGATGATGAAATTAGTAATTCATCACTTTTTTTTTTGGTCATTTGATATTATATTTCAGTTTTATATTACAGAACAGGCGCCCATAAATAAACAGGTCCGTAAGTATCTTGCACACTGAATAATACATCTTCTAAATACCAATTTTCTCGATAAATTTTACACATTTGATTTAATATATTTTTCATGATAAAACTCTCTGATTAGTTTCACTGATGATGATACACTACGTTTACTATGGAACTATGTATTTATCAATTCCAAATCATTTTATAGCTCTTTAGAGAATGACAACCTTTAAGTTTTCGAGCACTTCATTTAAAAAGTTAATCATTTAAAAAGTCAAAGGGTCTATTATGCAATCCAATTCAACCAGTCGGAAACTGTTAAACCTTATCGAAGAATTGTTCGACCTGAGTTGAAGAATTTCTCGTGATGGATTAAAAAATCGGTGAATGGAACGTTGAACTACCGATTACAAATTTATAACATTATTCCACACGTTATTATCACGAATGGGCATTACCCCGAATCCCTTGCGAAAAACGATTGATTAAATATTTTCCTTATATATTAAAAGAAGGGAAAATCCCCTTGGTCCATTAAGAAGTTTTTCTCTTCTTTTTATATACGCGAAAGAAGATTCCAGGAGTGGCAATAATAAACAAAAATAGTCAATCTAATACATGGCATACTTTTCTGGGGAATGGTTTTCGGCGGAATGGTTTTCTGGGGAATGTTATAGAATTATGCTAACTTATGAATTCTGTTTCATACGCCAAACTTATGATTTTCATAAGAAATCCTATTGTCCAAATTTCATAAGCGGTTGTAATGGAATACTAACGTTCCTTTGCCTCAGTGTGCTTTGCCACCGCCTGGAACGTTCTTCCGAAAATGTTGACGTCGTCAGCGAAGCAGATGAACTGGCTGGATTTATAGAAGATCGTGCCCCGCACGTTGCATAACGGGGTCTTTTATAACCATCACGTTTCTGTTACCATGTCAGACAAGTCATGTACGCTCATAATCGCTCCGAAGTAATGCAACTTTCGTCTATTCTGCGAGTCACGTGGGTCTCTCTCACCGGTGAGGTGAAATTTTTTTAAGAAGAGTTGGGCCTTTTTATGGAAGTCCCTTTGGTTTGTTTTTTTTTTCCGTCGATTGTTGTGATGTAACTTATTGTGAATACTTCATTTGATCTCATTTTGGTTGACTTAACGGTTAACACAGCAAAAATGAGAGCAAAATTTTACACTGTTGAATAAAACGGAAAACTAATTCTGCATTCAATGAAATCAATTTTATTACTGATTTTGAATTCATAATGTTTGACTTAATACGGGCCTGTCGTAAATAGTTAGCATCCATGCTTCTCACGCTGAAAGATTTGAGCTCAAATGTCACCTCGGGCTAGTCACGAATGACCTAAAATGTGTTAAACAGCACAATATGATATCAGACTTCTGTCGCGACAATCGAAATCAAAATGAGTTTTCATTATGATAGGAACTGCAAACTTTAATATCGATTTGCTTTCATTTTGTTAACCAACTTTGCTCGGGTCCCCAGCACAGTCGTCAGAGAAGTAGACGAAACAAGTCGAAGCAGCGCTGCCATTTATACAGATTTATCTGTATTATACAGATTTTTTAATCTTAATTCAGACCCGATACAGAATACAGATTTATCACAGATTTTTATATTACAATACAGATTTATACAGATTTTTATAAAATGCTTGAGAAAAAAAAAATCTATATCAAAATAAGTTATCAAGCAGTTCTCACTAATATCAATATATGTTATAATTTTGATATTCTTCGCATATCTTTTAGCTCTCATTTTTGTTCTGTTAGCCATCAACTCCATCAAAATGAAATCAATTTGAGTTATCAGGAATAATGAAAACAACATAATTCTTGTTTTCATTTTGTTCTCACCCTCTGCTCGGGAACCTATCAAATTTCCATCGACAATTAATCATGTTATGGTGTTTTTGACAGCATTCACAACCAGAGGACCAACCGCTTTCGGATGCATATGGAGCTGGTAGTAAACGATTTGAGATTGTATGGGGATTTACAGTATTAATTGAATATTTCCAATATAAGCATGTATGTTAAATACAAGAAAAGTGCCCGAGCACATTAAAATGGTACAAATACAAGTACTCGTAAACATTTTACTTGCATTGAAAATGTATTTCGTAAGAAATAGCGGATTTTCTGATATTCTCCATACTGCAAAAATGATTTTACCAGCACTGGCGGGGCGACATCTCTCGACTTTTCGGTGTAACTACCACACAAATGATGTAATTAATTGTATTCATCTATATTAAAAATATCAAATAGTAATGAACTCGTGCACTTTTTTGCATTTAAAACTGCTTATCAGGAAGATAATGAATAGAAACTAAAATCTCCATACATTTTCAAACGGCTTCATATCACTCTTATAAATAAGTACGGACGATTCACAAATGGCGCAATTATATCCCGTATGGTTAGTACGATAGCCCGAATAGGTGGTTAAGCACTTTTTATGGTTATTTTGTATGCACTGTATTTGTAAAACAACAAAACATGATTAATTAAGAAAAAAATCGTCAATACAGAAAATACAGATTTTTTAATAGAGTGGATACAGATCTTTTATAAAACCACCTGGCAGCTCTGAGTCGAAGTGGCATTCGCCTCCGATCCTCGGGCGCGTGCGAATAGGGAGGATGGAATTGCGTAATATGTTGCACACTCATCGCCATATTCAGAACCAAACGCAAATTATTCGAGATAACCACCATCCGTCGTCTGGCTCGCCGAGGCGGTGTCTGACGTATCTCCGGTCTGATTTACGAAGTGTGCTGAAGGTGTTCCTGAAAAATGAGATCCGTGATGCTATCACCTACACTAAACACGCCAAGCGTAAGCGGCCATGGATGTCATCTACGTTTTGAAGTGACAGAGACTTGGTTTCGGAGGTTAAATCATCATCAACTTTGGCAACAAAACGGCTCTTTTCAGGGCCACCAAGCTTATTACAGTAAAGAGTAGGAATAGAAATTCATCTGCCTGTTTGTCCATATTCAGAACCAACGATCACACAAAATGCTCATGTAATCAAACTGGAAGCAGGGGCACAAATTATTTTGATCAACCTTGATCAACTTTGAATAGACACGGCCGGATATTTTCGATGGAAGAAGCAACAATCTAGCATCTAATTTGACGAAGACGGCAGGAAACATTTGTGAAGCCGAGTTATTTACGAAAGAGAGTGTCGATGAAGGGAATCGATAAATGTAGATAGGACCTATTGTAAAGTGACGCGAGATTTGTTTTCCGTACTGAGCTCCAATGCTACCGACGCCAGGGAGGCAGTTCCCATACCTGGACCCTACCAATCGACCCATCAACTCAACCGGGGACCAACGGCTTTACTTCCCGAAGGAAGGTGTGATCAGAGATGTTATGCCTTAGAACATGCCGGTGGCGCCGACTGAGATTGGACCCTGGGGTGAGAGATAATCACGCTAACCACCGGCGCCGATATCTTTCAAGGTGATATCACGGCGAATGAGATCGACCTAAATTTGAGTTTAGTTATCTCAGAAATAAGAAATAAAATGAAGGAACTCAGCGATGAGTAAATTTGCCTCATGTTTACCAAGGGAAAAATTCCCGAATTCGAGAAAAGTAAAGATTAGATTCACTCAGTCTATTGGTACTACTTCGAGAGTTAATAAAATTTTCTTCAATTTCCTCATTTTCTGACAGATTTTTTATGTTTTCCACAGGAAACCATGAGACAAATTTACTCATCGCTGAGTTCCTGCACTTTTGGCGATTATGAGTGAACTAAACTCACATTTTGGTCGTTCTCATTCGCCGTGTACGCAAAAGGAAAAGAGCCAGTGTCGCTACTTGATAGCAAACTACTCATAATGGGAGGAGTTTTTGTAGCTTTTATACCACTTGGTTGCACATCATTCTGCTTTAACCTGAAAAGTTATAAAAGAGCGCTGCTGTATGGCATTAGCTCATTTTTGCTTCGGACGGCGTGGTGAACAGCAATAGCAGCAGTAGGAAGGTGGTGGCTAGTCCACTCTTTCACAACTAACAAGCAACAATTGACTGGTCGTGGCAAAGGAGGAAAAAGTCTGGTAAAGGAGGCGCCAAGCGTCATCGCAAAGCTCTTCGAGATAACCGCCATCGGTCGTCTGGCTCGCCGTGGTGGTGTCAAACGTATCTCCGGTCTGATCTACGAGGTGTGCTGAAGGTGTTCCTAGAAAATGAGGTCCGTGATGCTGTCACCTACACTAAACACGCCAAGCGTAAGTGGCCATGGATGTCCTCTTCAATAAAACGGCCCTTTTCAGGGCCATCAAGCTTACATCATTAAAGAGTTGGAATAGAATTTATCTGTGCTTGTGTGTCCATATTCAGAACCACAAGCCCCCAACGACCACACAAAATGCTCTCCAGAGTTGAAATCTTGTAACCAAACTTGGAAGCAGCGGTGCAAGTGATTTTGATTGATTCTCTTAATCAACTTTCTCTTTGAAAAAAATTACTACAAATTTGGTACGCCTACAATTCAAAAACGGAAAGAGTTGAGATAATAGATAATCGATCAATTAAAAGAACTAAATGCTCTTCACATTTATTCCGTCCACTTGTGGTCCTACGTCAAGCTTCCGTTCGTGCCCCTAGGCACAGACCCTTCTACTTTTTTGACCTCTGTTCGGGACCTAACACCACTGCGACCAGTAAAGTGATCTATTGTAGTATATCCCGTGTCCTCCATCACTATTGAGAAATGATGAAGTAGGTATTCGATTTTTTTTTTACAGTTGTCATTCTCGCATTTATCGCAATGATCCGACTCTAATTGGAAGGTCCCGCTATTTATACCCTTCGGAGTGTTGAAACACCCTCCAAAGGCGCGCCCCTTTGTCAGTCAAAATTGGATTCCTTAGCAACAAAATTAAGGAATGAAATTGATAATGACCATGCATCAGAACCCTAGTCTTAACCACTTCAAACTAGGGAAAAACGCACATAGATGAAGACTAACTAATTCAGTTTTTCCTTGTTTCAAGATCATCCTCGGTGGACAAAGCCGAGGCAACAAGGCATAAAAAGTAACAAGGACTAAGATTTGTTCCTTGGATTACTGAAAAATCCTGTTCCCCTAGTTTGAAGTAGTCAGGACTAGGAATCGGTGGTATATCTTACATCCCTTAACGTACCACGAAATGGTGATCTACAGGGCATCCATTGCTAATAGCATCATCCGAATACTTACGAATGCACCATTAGCAGCCCAACCTCGAAAAACAGTTTCCACCGACGGAACCGTAGCAAGGCTAAAGTTTTTATTTCCAGTCACACTAGCAGGACCATCAGATCGTCGTCGGCAAGCTGCACTAGGTCATTTAAATTTTTTTAGATTCCTTTCGGTACTTCCACCAACACCTCCGTTTCTACAACCACCTCCACCTGAATCGGAACTGCAATGTGAATTTTTAAAGATTATTCACTTCCACGAGACACAGGTAACCTACTCAATGTTTTGTTTTGCACAACTACTTGCGAGCATAGGACACATGGTGTGGCGATCTGGCCTCGTGTAAAGGTGTTCGTTTCACCCAGAACGAGAATTATTTTTTAAGCTATACCTGTGACTTGTTGAGTTGTAATATTGGTATCTAACAATTAGACACACGTTCTACACTGATGATTGATCATGCTGGTAAGTTATAATACTAAAAAATGTCTAGTATATATTTTCTAGTTTATTTTGTACTAACAAATTCTTATTCTTTAGCTAATCATGTTTCGATTACTTCATGCGTGAAGTTAACGGTTAACATAGTTGGAGATGCTTAACGTTAATATCAGACTTAAAATGAACATTTTTATACGATAGATGAGGAGATGAAAGTATAGAGTTGATAATTCCGTTTGATTACAGCGGTGTGAAAATTGTATATAGAGAGAAAAGAAAGCGAGCAGCTGTTGGGGAGGGATGGTGAGGGTTATCTCCCCCCGCCACCACTAGCAAAAAAGATGATCACTTATTCACTCATGTACCGTCGATGTGCGGAAACGGTTCTATCGATTGTTACACACACAAGTCGCCATCTGACGTAAGCATCTAGTCGATGGTTTTTAAATTGCAGCTATTATTTTCATCTACCACTGTGTGTGCTCCCGTCATCGTCAACTTAACGTTCTCAAGGAAACACGGGTGGGTTAAAGCCCTACAGTTGTTCTAATCAAACCGTCAAACTGCACCGCTTTGCTCGATTGGAACAGCTTTTCCAGTTTTGTGGTGACAGTCGTCCATACTTTAACTAGAGAGCTTTAGCACAGACAAACAGACATAACACATTGAATATTTCTCAGTGTAAAACATAGTCGCTAAAACATTACCGCCATCTGTTGAGTATACTGTGGTGGGTAGTACGCTGGACAGATGGCGGTAGTGTGTAAACGTCAAACGCAAGGGAATTGACTATGCGCGCCACAGGTGGCGGTACTACCAACTACGATACTTTTAAATTGACCGTTAAATGCATGTTCGATGAACAACTTGCGAGTGTTATGTCTGTTTGTCTGTGGCTTTAGGGTGGGTAGGTGCTGCTACTGTACCTTTCGATCAATGGCAGTATGATTGGTGGTAAGTTCCCATCTAGAGTTATGTACTATAATTAATCACGTTTTTTATTAATTCATGCGTGAAATTTACGATTAACATAGTTGAAGATGATTAACTTAATTCGTATAGCAAATTAAGTAGGGTAAATGATGGCTTCGGCAGCCATCGACTGTTTTCGGCAACCACAATTTAAACGTTAATTTCGATGTATTTTCTCACTAAAACACTTCGCTGAATGTATTTAAACGATTCCTTAGTTTTTCAGCTTCAATCCTAATACATTTTTACGACTGAGCAAACCTGTTATGCCAGGTGTTTCTGCAAAAGAAACATAAGCACATCAAAATACGGCTGATTTCGAGTTGCCGATAATAGAACAGCTGGTTTACACGCAGTTTAAACGGAAAGGTTGCCGAAGTAAAAGAGGCTGCCGACAATAGTCACACTCACCTGAGAAGTTTGTAGCGCCTTAAAAACGTTTTCAAACCGTTTTGGACAGTTTTGTTGATTGGAATGGATAGAATACCTAGCAGCAGATGAATGTAAACAAACAGACACATCATGTGTGTGCGTGACACTGAGAAAATGCTAATAGAAGTGCGGAAGCTGCTTAGATTGACGAGAATACGTAAATTCCCCTACTTGTTTTCGGTCGGTACATTTTCATAAATTTCATAAAAAATACTGAATATTTATAGATCATTTTAACAACGTTGCATCTTTCAGGGTGGCCAGCAAACCGGGAAATATCCGGGAATTTGAAAAGTAACCGGGAAAAACCCGGGAATTCAACGAGAGAACCGGGAAAAAAATTGACCATACCATACGAACAAATTTTTACACCATAATTTCAGAATAAACCATTAAAACAGAGTGATTCTTTACCAAATGAATGTCTTGCTCTATTTGCTGCATAGCTTTCTTCAGTTTCCCGTCCTTTTGTTTTTTTAGAATCGCTTTAAGTCACAATCAACGATTTTATGATTCGTGAGCGTTCACTCAGAGCCCCAGAGTCACGAATTTGACAGGTTTTATGTACATTTGCCTTTCAATCTCTTTTTGTGTCCAACAAGTACAAACTATCATTATAACATCTAATGATTTCAAAATTCCGAAAATCATCATAGCAAGTGAGTGGAAGCAAGCCTGGTGATACCACTTGATACGATCCACAAATCATTGGCAGAATGGATGACTTGCACAGTGCATGTCACTTCAAATTGTTTGGGGAGTAAATCTCGGATATTAGTGCCATTTCAGGCATGAAATTTGCATCTCTACGCAGCAAACATGCACACTAAGCTCGGTAAAATCTCCAACAGCTAATTAGCGCGGCATATTGTTTTGCTGATATAATTGTTTGTTAGTTGAGTCTCGGCAACATAATTTGCAGAACTGGTCGGTTGTTGAAATCTCGGAAATAAAAATTAAGTGTGTGAGTAAGCAGTTTTATTGTCGTACTCTGGTATCTGATAATTCCTCCAGAGAATGCGAAGTAGTATCAGAACAAGGGCTTCCAGATCGTATCTCCTTAAGAATGGGATGTGTGTGACCAATCACAACGTCCGATTTTTGACGGCATTTTCTTCAACATCAAATAAATTTCAAACGGCCAGTTTAAAATGTGAAGTGCAGTGCAACCAACAATCAATACGAAACTAACGATTTTAAGGCCATCGTTCGGACATTTTGAGCCGTTTGTCTGTGATTTGGGTGGTTTTCCAGGAAACGTCCCGAAAATCCTGTGAAGGAAAGCGAATATCGGGAAACAAATTCCGTCCGATTGTAGCCAAGGATTTTGTTTTGAATTTGGGTGGAAAAGTGCATTCAACTTCAAGTGGTGTGCTTTTTCCGGGAAAGTGGCATTTCCACCCAAAGAGAATATGCACGTGAGTGTATATGTGCGCGCAAGGAAATTCAATCTTGCGCCTATGTTTTCCCGGGAATTTCCCAAGAAAGTATACCATATTTTTATACCAGGACATTCTGCAGACTATGCACAACATGATGGTATACATAAACATATGATTTTCGAAAATTTGTAGCATGGTTTTTCAATTTCCAAACCATGCGCCAAACATTCTCGCTGTAAATTCGTCACGGACATAGTAAAGAAGCAATAAGCAATTACGCATTTGTTTTACCACGTTGCCACATTTTCTTGTTCGTAGGTCCACGAGTCCTTTTTCGCTAGTTCGCTCATCATATCAAATTGATCAGGAATTCTTCCGAATGTCAAAAATTATATCGAAGACCTACGACGGATCCGAAATTGAAATTGAGATCTCCATATATTCTTTCATCATATCAAACTGAACAGGAGTTCTTCAAAATCTTATCTTATCTATCGAAGACCTACGACTTATCGGGAATTGAAATCGAATCCTGCATATTCCCTCATCACATCAAATTGATCATTAATTCTTCCGAATAATCCGAAATTATATATAAAACGTATGACTAATCGGAAATTGAAAATGAGTTCTCCATATATTCCACCAACACATCAAATTGATCATAAATCCTTCTGTAGACATTCGGGCAGTTAGAATATATTTCATAATACAAGGATGGTCAAAAATTCTTCCAAACTATCAGAAGTTATATGGAAACCCTTCGATTGATTGTAAATTGAAATCAAATTCTCCATTAATTCCTTGATCATATCATATTGGAATTATCAGGAATTATTCCGAATAATAAGAAATTATATCGGAAAATGAAATCGAGTTCTCCATATGTTCCCTCATCACATAAAATTGATCAGGATTTCTTCCAAATTATCAGAATTAATATCGAACACGTATGACTTATAGGAAATTGAAATTGAGTTCTCCATATATTCCTTCAACATATCAAATTAATCAGAAATCCTTCTGAAGAACTTCGGGCAGTTCGAATGTATTTCAAAATACAAGGATGATCAGGAATTATTTCGAAATTTCACCGAATTATCAGAAGTTATATGGAAACCCTATGACTGATTGGAAATTGAAATCGATTTCACCATAATGTGTACCCTATGTACCATATCAAAGTGTTCAGAAATTCTTCCGGATTATCAGAAATTATATTGAAGGTCTTCGACTAATAGAACAATTGCAACCAAGTTTCCATATATATCTCAATCAAATCAGGTTGATCAGGAATTCGTTCGAATTATCAGAAATTATAAAAAAAAACTTCCTGATCAGAAGTTAAAATCGAGTTGTCCTTATGCCCTTACCATATTAAATTGATCAGGAATTCTTTCGTGTGACCAAAAATTGTATCGAATACCTACGAATGGTGGGTAATTGAAATCGAGTTTTATCAGGACATCTTCCAAATTATCAGAAATTATATCGAAGACCTACGACTGATCGGAAATTGAAATCGAATGATCCATATACACCCTAGCAAAGTGATAATGAATTCTTCCGAATTATCAGAAATCATATTCAGGGCCTTCGACTTATAGAAGAATTGTCATCGATTTTTCCATATAGGTATATCTTTATCATATCAGGTTGATCGGCTATACTTCCGAAATATCAGAAATTATATCGAACACATACGGCTAATTGGAAATTAAAATTGAGTTCCCCAAATATTCCCTCATCATATCAGATTTATAAGGAATTCTTCCGAATCAGCAGAAATTATAAAAAAGACCAATTACTGATCGGAAATTGAATTCGAGGTCTTTGAATATTTCCTCATCATATCAAAGTGATCAGGAATTCTTCCGGATTATCAGAAATTATATTGAAGGTCTTCGACTAATAGAACAATTGCAACCAAGTTTCCATATATATCTCAATCAAATCGGGTTGATCAGGAATTCTTTCGAATTATCAGAAATTATTTAAAAAAAGACTATTTCTGACCAGATATTGAAATCGAGTTCTCCTTATTCCATGACCATATCAAATTGACAAGGAATTCTTCCGAATTATCATACATTATATCGAAGGCTTACGACTGATCGGAAATCCAAATCGAGTTTTCCATATATTCCTTCATCATATCAAAGTGATCAGGAATTCTTCCGAATTATCATATATTATACCGAAGGCCTTCGATTAAAAGAAGAATTGAAATCGAGCTCTCCATATATATCCTTTTTCCATCAAATTGAATAGAAATTGTCAGTTGGTCAGTAAGAATGTATTTACAAAATGTAATAATGATCAGGAATCATATAGAAGACTTTCAAATAATCAAAAATTTGTTTTAAACCCTTTGAATACTATCCAACAATGTCAGTTTGATAAATAATTCATTCGAATTATCATAAATGATACGAAGACCTACGATCGGAGATTGAAATCGAGCTCTCCATATATTCCCTGGTCATATCAGAGTGATCGGGAGCAGTGCTGAGATTTGTCATTGTCATTGACAGACTTTTGCGCGATATTGACAAAATTGTTTGTCACATAGTCAATGATAGACTTGATCCTCAAAAAAATCTTTGTCAAAATCTCATTCATTTTTTCGTCAATGACAAAGATTCACCTGGTAACAGAAAAGGTAATTTCTTGCATTCTGAGTCACATTATTGTTATCCAAGCTGTTCAGGACGTAGATGCTTGTTCACTTTAATGGCTCCATGTGAATGTTTTCCTCAAGACATTTAATTTCATTTTAAATTTAGCTAATAAACAAATCAGCACATGTTCGTCACTGACAAAAATGCCACTGACAATTGACATGGTTTGCCTTGACGATGACTGTTAGCTCAAACGAGTGACCAAAGCAGAATTTTGAGTATCACCGTGTATTGTCGAAATTGTGCAGCACTGATCGGGAGTCCTTCTGATTATCTTTGGTCTGTAAGAATGTATTTTCAAAATTTAGTATTGATCAGGAGCCATGTAGACGATCTTCAAATGATCTTGAAATAAAACCATTTGAATATTCTTACATCATATGAGATTGGTTAGGAATTCTTCCGAATTATAAGAAATTATTTCGAGGACTTCCAACTTATAGAAAAATTTATATTGTGTTCTCCATATATTCGCTTCTCATATCAAGTCATCTTCCGAAGATCTTCGGTCAGTTAGAATGTATTTTCAAAATATAAAGATGGTTAGTCGAAGTCTTTCAAATGATCTTAAATTGAAATTCAATCTTTTGAATATTATCGTCCCATATGAGGTTGATCAGTAATTCCTCCAATTTATCAGAATTTATATCGAAGACTTACGACTTACAGGAAATTGAAATCGATTCTCCATATATTCGCTCATCATATCAAAGTGATCAGTAATTATTATGATGATCGTCGGTCAGATAGAATGTAGCAAAACTTCGAATATTCAAAGGATTTTATTTCAATTTCTGACCGTTTACAGATCTTCGACATGATTCCTGTTCAACGCTATGGTATGAAAATACGTTCTTATTGACTGAAGATCTTCAGAAGAATTGCTGATATATTTGTTATAAAAGGGGCGCTGGTGGTGTAGTGGTAAGCGTGATTCCCAAAAGGCCTGGGTTCAATCCAAGTCGGCACCACCGGGGTTTTCTGAGGAATAAAATTTCTTATCACGCCGTTAAACCGTTGGTCCCCAGTCCATGAGTTGATGGGCTCAGGTGTGGAAACTATCTCCCTGGTGCCGGTAGCATTGGTACTCAGTACGCAAAAGAAAATCGACGGAAACAAACCAAGGATTTTTTTATATGATAAAGAAATATATGGAGAACTCGATTTCAATTTTTTTATTAGTCCAAGGTCTTCGATATAATTTTTGATAGTTCGAAAGTATTCCTAATCAACCTCATATGATGAGAGAATATTCAATGGAATTATTTTTAATGTTTAATCATGTGATTCTTATATTTTGAAATGCATTCTTACTGACCGAAGATCTTCATAAGAATTTTTAATAATTTCGATTTGATAAGGAAATATTATATCAATTTATCAATTTATTTATTTAGTTAGTCGTTAATCAAAAGCGTAGATTACATTATAATATCATTACTTATGATCTATGATTTCGCAGTGCTTGGAATTATTTTTCATTTTTAGCGGTGATATATTTAGGACTATCAATTCACAGTTTTCATTATATATAGATATCATCTGACTTATCGGTCCATATTTCGCTTAGCTAGTGCGGTGGCGATGTACCGCGAACAAATGGCTATTACGCAATTTTCGAAACGGTGCATAAAAATTAAGTCTTGATAATAAATAACCTGAGTCAATGCGTTGCGAAGCTATATTGTTTACGAAAGAGACCAAGAGACGATGCTCTCTCAATACCTGAATGTTGATTAACAAGCAACATGCTTCATAAGATGGGAGAAGAAATGCTGTCCATCCCAATTAACTCATATAATAAAAACTACTTTTGGATTGACTCTATTCGTTCAATTGTGTAAGGTGTAAAGTGGAAACCAAAACGCTTTATAAAATAAAATTGCTTTATAAAATAAATATGAATTGCCTGCTCTAAGAATTATTGTGTTATAATGATCCACAATTGCTTATTTAGAATCTAGAAAAACACGTAAATCTTTTATTTTATATATTATTTATTTTATCAAACAAACTTTTACAACACCACGTCTAAAAAAACATGTACTTCATCAGCATGAATAAGCAGTTTGAGCTTTTTCAAAATAAGAGAGATATCGTTAACGTACAAAATGAAAAGAAGAGGTTCGAAGTGCGAGCCCTGAGGAACTCTTGACAGGACTTGAAATGAATTAGATTTTTTTCTCGCAGTATCTTACAATTTTCTGACGGTCCGTTCCCAAGTATCACTTGCAAAATCGTTCTTGACAAATAAAACAAATCCCAGCTGTAAATAAGTTCTATATTAATTGCTTGCAAAACGTCTTGTTTTATACCCGTTGTATTGTTTTTGTGAAGTATTCAACCTTTCTGACATGCTGTTTATCTTGAAGTTATAATTCGGTATTGAATGTCTCAATTATCGGTTTACAACATATTTATAAAAAAAAAACTTGGTGAAAACTTGCTAGCCTTATAAACAACATCTTTTCGTATGTCAGTTTTAGAAACGTGAGCAAATATGAATACATCTTAAATATAACTTATTTAAAATATGAAAGTAATAAGTTATATTTCAGTGGTACACATGACTAGCAAATTTTCATCAAATACCATCAGTTATAAATGTGTTATAAACAGGTAATTAAGAGTTGCAATACCGAATTATAACTTCATTATATGATACAAGTAATGTTCTTGTTTTTCGAATACATTTCATTCATGTTTTATCATCCCAAGTATGGTGTGTAGAAGAGAAACGTAAGATAACTAAAAATAAGTTAACATTCTATTTTTTCCCAAAAAAAAAGATGTTTGCAAAAATTGGGAATTTTATGAAGAATATGGTGTACAATTCTATTAACATATCAAGCTTTTTCTAAAGAGCCCATGAGTTTTTTGAAAGTAGAATGTAAAGATTCTCCAAAAAATTGCATCTGCATTGGGAGTATGAGATCTCATTTTATGCCCTTTTTTCACACAATTAAATACCCCAGAATAATAACTTTTGTTAGTTGATGATGGAAACATAAAAAAAAATTCATTCGTTGGAAGGATGAAATTTATTTGCAACATGCCCAAATTAGTAGGTTGCGTTTTAATTATAATTAAGTTGCGCTAGCCAATTATATTTACCATAACATATGTGTTTTATATAGAAATCACCTCTTGCGCTTTTATCGTGTGACTAGACTAAGTAAAAAATCTTGAAAGCGATTCTGCTGATTTTTACTTGATTTATTTGGTTTAGTCCTAAGAAAACATTTTTTTTTAAATAAACTGCAATGTCTCATTTACACCAATGACTGCGAGCAGAATGCTCTCATTTTCTGAATCAGAAATGAATGAAATCAGCATGCGTTGATTGAAAATGCCATAGATATGAATTTTAATTTCAGGAGGAAATTAAGATACTATTTATTTGGCTATTTGGAAGAATATTTCAATAAAAATATTACAATCATAATCTGTGGCGAATATAAAAGTTTCACCTGCTATATTTGTTGTCACCCACACACGCTCAAATTCTTTAGATTAAGATTGGATAACGACTTCCTAATTATTTTTTTTTATGAAATTGCGATGCACTATTCATGTGATTGAAATTCTTACAATAAACCAGAATTACAATAAAAAGTGTTTCGGAGAAAAAAATTTCTGATCAGCCGTAAGGCTTCTATATAATTTCTGATGATTCGAAAGAATTTTATATGATGGGAGAATTTGGAATAATTCCTGATCATTCTTATATGGTGGGATACTATTCAAACGATGTAGATTCAATTTTTGGTCATTTGAAGGTCTCGACATTATTCCTGAGATCCTTATATTTTGAAATACATTCTAACTGAAAAGATCTTCAGATGAATTTATGATCAATTTGACATGATAAGAAAATATAAGGAGAACTCGATACCAATTTCTGATCAGCCGTAAAGCTTCCAACTAACTTCTGATAATTCGGAAGAATTTCGAAATATTTCCTGACTATCGTTGTATTTTGAAATACATTCTAACTGCCCGAAGATTTTCAGAAGGATTTCTGATCAATTTGATATGTTGATGGAATATATGGAGAACTCAATTTCAATTTCCCGTCAGTCGTAGGTCTTCGATGTAATTTCTTATAATTCGGGAGAATTCCTGATCAATTGATGTGATGATGGAATATATGGAGAACTCGATTTCAATTTCCAATCAGTGGCAATTTCTGATAATTCGTAAACAATTCTGATCAATATGATATGATGAGGGAATTAATGGAGAATGCGATTTCAATTTCCAATCAGTCGTAGGGATTCCATATAACCTCTGATAATTTGAAAGAATTTCAAAATAATTCCTGACCATCCTTGTATTTTTAAAATCAGTCTAACTTCCCGAATGTCTTCAGAAGGATTTCTGATCAATTTGATATATTGATGGAATCTATGGAGAACTATATTTCAATTTCCGATTAGTCATACGTGTTAGGTATAATTTCTGATAATTCGCAAGAATTCCTGATCAATTTGATATGATGTGGAAATATTCAAAGACCTCGAATTCAATTTCCGATCAGTAATTGGTCTTTTTTATAATTTCTGCTGATTCGGAAGAATTCCTTATAAATCTGATATGATGAGGGAATATTTGGGGAACTCAATTTTAATTTCCAATTAGCCGTATGTGTTCGATATAATTTCTGATATTTCGGAAGTATAGCCGATCAACCTGATATGATAAAGATATACCTATATGGAAAAATCGATGACAATTCTTCTATAAGTCGAAGGCCCTGAATATGATTTCTGATAATTCGGAAGAATTCATTATCACTTTGCTAGGGTGTATATGGATCATTCGATTTCAATTTCCGATCAGTCGTAGGTCTTCGATATAATTTCTGATAATTTGGAAGATGTCCTGATAAAACTCGATTTCAATTACCCACCATTCGTAGGTATTCGATACAATTTTTGGTCACACGAAAGAATTCCTGATCAATTTAATATGGTAAGGGCATAAGGACAACTCGATTTTAACTTCTGATCAGGAAGTTTTTTTTTATAATTTCTGATAATTCGAACGAATTCCTGATCAACCTGATTTGATTGAGATATATATGGAAACTTGGTTGCAATTGTTCTATTAGTCGAAGACCTTCAATATAATTTCTGATAATCCGGAAGAATTTCTGAACACTTTGATATGGTACATAGGGTACACATTATGGTGAAATCGATTTCAATTTCCAATCAGTCATAGGGTTTCCATATAACTTCTGATAATTCGGTGAAATTTCGAAATAATTCCTGATCATCCTTGTATTTTGAAATACATTCGAACTGCCCGAAGTTCTTCAGAAGGATTTCTGATTAATTTGATATGTTGAAGGAATATATGGAGAACTCAATTTCAATTTCCTATAAGTCATACGTGTTCGATATTAATTCTGATAATTTGGAAGAAATCCTGATCAATTTTATGTGATGAGGGAACATATGGAGAACTCGATTTCATTTTCCGATATAATTTCTTATTATTCGGAATAATTCCTGATAATTCCAATATGATATGATCAAGGAATTAATGGAGAATTTGATTTCAATTTACAATCAATCGAAGGGTTTCCATATAACTTCTGATAGTTTGGAAGAATTTTTGACCATCCTTGTATTATGAAATATATTCTAACTGCCCGAATGTCTACAGAAGGATTTATGATCAATTTGATGTGTTGGTGGAATATATGGAGAACTCATTTTCAATTTCCGATTAGTCATACGTTTTATATATAATTTCGGATTATTCGGAAGAATTAATGATCAATTTGATGTGATGAGGGAATATGCAGGATTCGATTTCAATTCCCGATAAGTCGTAGGTCTTCGATAGATAAGATAAGATTTTGAAGAACTCCTGTTCAGTTTGATATGATGAAAGAATATATGGAGATCTCAATTTCAATTTCGGATCCGTCGTAGGTCTTCGATATAATTTTTGACATTCGGAAGAATTCCTGATCAATTTGATATGATGAGCGAACTAGCGAAAAAGGACTCGTGGACCTACGAACAAGAAAATGTGGCAACGTGGTAAAACAAATGCGTAATTGCTTATTGCTTCTTTACTATGTCCGTGACGAATTTACAGCGAGAATGTTTGGCGCATGGTTTGGAAATTGAAAAACCATGCTACAAATTTTCGAAAATCATATGTTTATGTATACCATCATGTTGTGCATAGTCTGCAGAATGTCCTGGTATAAAAATATGGTATACTTTCTTGGGAAATTCCCGGGAAAACATAGGCGCAAGATTGCATTTCCTTGCGCGCACATATACACTCACGTGCATATTCTCTTTGGGTGGAAATGCCATTTTCCCGGAAAAAGCACACCACTTGAAGTTGAATGCACTTTTCCACCCAAATTTTACCCCACTAGGAAAACAAAATCCTTGGCTACAATCGGACGGAATTTGTTTCCCGATATTCGCTTTCCTTCACAGGATTTTCGGGACGTTTCCTGGAAAACCACCCAAATCACAGACAAACGGCTCAAAATGTCCGAACGATGGCCTTAAATTGGCTCACTACTTGACTAGCCACAGCGAAAGCAAACGAATAACGTACACCATTCTAGTCGAAATTCTAGTACTACACAATGTTAGTTTTGATTCGCTATGAAAGTTTGACAGATAAAATGAGGGGTTAGTGGATTTTTCTATGTTTCGAGGGGTGCATCGATTAAGCCAAAAAGTTGAGCTCGTTTCTTCGGGACCTTCTAGCATAGAGGTAACTCTAAGACTAGAAGGTCCCGAAATAACGTGCTCAACTTTTTGGCTCAGCTCTGGTACTCTCTTCGGTCCCAAGCTAATCGATTCACCCCTCGAAACGGTTCTGTGACACTACCCCGAATGTCACTACCCCGAACGCCGTTACCCCGAACGGTACACTACCCCGAACGCCGTTACCCCGAATAGTACACAACCCCGAATGCCCATTACCCCGAATGACCATTACCCCGAATCCATTTCCAAAAGCTGTAAGCTGTATTTTTGTTTATTATAGTCACTCCTGGAATCTTCCTTCGCATATATAAAAAGAAGAGAAAAACTTATTAATGGGTCAAGGGGTTTTAGGAGACCTTAATGGATCAAAGGGTTTTCCCTTGTTTGAAAATATAAGAAAAGGAAATAATGAATTCTTTGGATATACGATAAAGAAGGAAATATTTCCTTCTTTGCATATATAACAATATAAAATGACAAAAAAAAGTGATAAATTACTAATTTCATCATCTTTTCTGGAGAATGGTACATTCTGCGGAATGGTTTTCTGGGGAATGTTATAGAATCGGTGTAACTGGTATTATTAGCAGTAAAAACAAGCAGATTTTTTTCCAAAGGCATTATAATCCTTCACGCAGCGATCTGGGTGTATGAGATTCACATGTTCTGCATTGAAGTTTCCCTCTTTAGTGACACTTTAACAAATGGATTGAAAATATAATAATATTCCTTCATAATCGAATATTCTAAGATGAGAATATTCCCATTTTCCTTCTGAAAGAACTGCTCATATTCAAAAGAAGGAGAAATATCCAATAAAGATTTCTTTTCCCTTAATTTCTTCATGAGCTGTTCTTTCGTATTAAATTGAACCATAGTTCATGAAAAGAAGAAAAAATATCCATTTATTTTCTAAAATTAATTATTATTATTTTTAATCATGTTGTGGTCCAATTAAGTTTGAAAGAATAGCTCATGATCAAAAGAAGGAAAAAATTCCAATTACTGTTTATTAAATTACTTTTTCTCCTTCTACAATTACATTCCAGTGTTTAAAAGTATGAAAACCTCAAAACTCCAAAGAACTGCTCATGTCTAAAAAAAGGAAGAATTTCTCAACGGTGTTCCAAGAAACAAATCAAATAATGATGAATAATAAATGAACTGAAAACAAGCATACTGGTTTTGGATTATTATTCTATATATAAAAATGAAAATGCTTTAAACGGCTCAATACATTAATATAGGGAAAAGAGGGGCATAGTGAGCATCCTGTGCTTTGGGAATGGGTTTCTAGCTACTCGAAGCAAATTAATTGGTAGTTGGGTTAATCTCATATTAAATCTTCCATTTGCATGGTTTGAAATTTAAGGTGGGTTGCAATCTGCTCACTATGCTCAATATATAGTAAGAAAATTGCCAAGGTTGAAAAATTCCTAACTTTTTTTTTTTCGTGGGTATGGTATTCGGGGAAATGTAGCACAATCCTTATCCTTTTAATCGCATGCTGTTCTTCCGTTTGTCTTAATTTCGGGGTTATGGTCATTCGGGGTAGTAGGGTATTCGGGGTAATGGCCATTCGGGGTAGTAGGACATTCGGGGTAGTAGCTTTCGGGGTAACGGCGTTCGGGGTAGTGACATTCGGGGTAGTGTCACAGAATCCTCGAAACATAGGAAAAACCAATAACCCCTCATTTTATCTGTCAAACTTTCATAGCGAATCAAAACAAACATTGCGTAGTACTAGAATAGGGTACGTTAATCGTTTGCTTGGGACCAATAGGCTACTAAAGTGGTGAGCCAATTTAAAATCGTTAGTTTCGTATTGATTGTTGCTTCTAGTCTTAGAGTTACCTCTATGGTGCAACTCAAAACACACATCGTTGTCTTAAAATGACGTTTCTGTTGGAAAAATACTACGATCACAGACAAACAGACATCCCAACAAACAATTGCCTATTGAAGAAACGACTTCTTGACGATTTTATTCCACTTCATGCTTAATAATACTTGTACTATTTTTAATAATAACTTCTTGTTCAGGCTTTGTTCACACAAATCTGTAGAATTTATTCAACCACAACATCGAAATATTTGGTGTTGAATAAGGTATGTCGAGAAGCTTTTATTCGACTTACAAGAGTTGTAGCAGAGCTTATTTTTTTTTTTTTTTTTTTTTTTTTTTTTAGTATCAAGCTGGAGCTGCGTGACAGCTTAATTTTCAAGACTTGACCCATTTGAATAAATTTTGCTTCTATCTTTGACAATACAGCAGAAGGACTAGCCTATGTTGGCCGCTTGAACACTGGATTCCGTGTTCACTACTGAGCTTTGTATCAAATAAGTTAATTTAAAGAACGTATCAATCATTTCAAGATTTCGCGACCGCACCGAACAAATTCTATAAGCTCAAAAGCGTTTGACAAGCTCTACCGAATTGCGTATCACTTCTGCGTAAGCTCCGTAGCCGTAGGCGCGTTGAATCCGACAGTCGGCAAAGGTTTAACCTGTACCAACACCGCTTAAGGAACGACCTCGAGTCAGTGAAACCGTTTATAGTTAAACATCTAAATTACGTAAGATACGAAAATCGCGCAAATTGTGAACGCCACGCGAAACAACCGTAGAGAAAAAAAACAACTTATTATCACTTAAAGAGTGCCACCAAAATAAATGTGATAGCCTATGTTGGCAAGTTGATAAATTTTGGTTTCCTCCCTAAATATTCTACTTATTTTACTGTTGAGCTTTGTTTCAATTTAGTTATTTTACCGCACGTATCAATCATTTCAAGATTTCGCGACCGTACCGAACAAATTCTATACTACAGAAGCTCAAAAAAAAAAAAAAAAAAAAAAAAAAAAAAAAAAAAAAAAAAAAAAAAACTTTTGGTGAGCTCTACCGCATTGCAAATCACTTCTGCGTAAGCTCCGTAGACGTAGGCGCGTTGATTCCGACTGACGCGAAAAGTTAAACATGCATCAATACCACATAAGGAAAGATCGATTTTACGTATGGTTTAGTTCATAGATTAACATTGATTGCTGTTTACAAATGTAAGTACTTGAACACTAAGAAATAAGTTAACTCAAATGCTTTAATCGCATATATAAGAGATTTCGCGTATTGAGAGAATAATATAGTAATCGAGTACAACAAACTCAGGGGAATACAATACCTCCAAAAGTTTAAAAGCTATTAATTGTCACATTCCTTTCCTTTTCTTATTTCCTAAACTATTCCTCTCCTTGTTAATCTGCTAAATGCTATTGGTCTGCCTGCGTTTTCTTTTTTTTTTTTTTAATTCAATACTAAATAAGAAGATTTATTCTACAACTATAAAGGTTAGTTGCCTCCCTAAGCGGACCACCCGCATCCTAATTCTTTTGTTAATCTACTTAATGTCATTAGACTTTCTGAAGTTTATTATTTAAATTCATTTGATGGTTATGATATCTCATTAGTCTAATTTAATAAATTATTAAAAGCTCTAAGTCACCTAATCAATCATAACCCATGCTTTATTAAGTATCTGCACTTGTGCTTGTAATCTAAAATTAAACGTGTTTCAAGTACTTTTGATTTTGACCTATACCTATTTATTATATCTTAGTTCGACCCAGGTGACACCTTCAAGTGACTAAAATGCTTCATTTTGAAGTTAGTTTCCTAGCTGATTTTTAAATTACATAGGGTATATGCTCCAACTACGCTCACACGTTTCCACTATGTCGTCCCACAAAATTACGTATGGATATATCACAATAGAAGCACGCAACAGTGGAAATCCCGAGCCATAGTTCAAACATTTATCCCAAATCAAAATGAAGCACATATAAGATTAGTTACAATACCATGTACAAAAATGATGTTTAAAATTGTTCCCTGAGTAATACTTCAATGAAAACAACAATGAAAGCTTGTCACGCAAGTAGAAGGAGCACCGTTGGGCACTTTCTGAAATATTTCAATAGTATAATTCCCTTGCAAACCCAAATAAATCTATCTGCGTAAAAATAAATAAAATAAGAGTGATTTGCGGCAAAACCCGCCAGTATCACACCCAACGTCAGTGCCTATACGTAAGCGTACTACGACGCGGCTCTCAATAAAAGGAGTAACAAGTGTGATACTATCACTGCTGGACTAGATCTTTTGTTCTCTCATGCAGTGGTTTATCAGAGAGGGGAAGCTCAGTAATCCTCATTGCCTGCCCATGGCGCCATTCTATCGCGGCATGAGCCAGCAACGTCGGCCACAAACCCACCGTCTCCAACACTCCACTAGCATGAAATTAAGCCCGCCCACCAACAGCAAGGTGCAAAAACTAGCCAAGGGGAGGGAAGAGTTGTAGCAGAGCTTATTCGATCGATTTTTTGATTATTCAGCGTTTATTAGACATTCCTTTAACAGCGATGGTATAAAGGTGTATATAGACGCTTGATTCTCATGTGAAATAATGTTTAATTAGACACTATTATACATTTATTAAACGATTATTCAACTATGGCATAATTAATCCGAAAATAAGAACGGGACAGAGCAGGGTTGTTTTCTCTCTCGTTAGTGATTTCCCATCCAACAACAACACATGTCGTTGGATGGGATTCAAAACCATGACCTTCCGATCACCAGCCGCTTGCCTTGCTACCCTAGCTATCCTAGTGAACATCATATGGGCAGCTAAATAAGTAATAAAAGCGTGAATCCGAAAACCTATCAGCACTCCCAGCCGTAACTCTAGCTAATTCAAGGAGATGTGAGAATAATTAATTCATTCATAGTTTAACATGAGACCAACGTTACCTCTCCATCTCTCTAATTTCGATGGAAAGGATGCTATTCTTTTCAATAGATCTATGAATTGGTTGTCTTGAGTGATACGATCTATGATTACGATTTAAAAATTAGGCGTAGAAAATAAATAAAAAAAAAAGGGTTGAGATTGTTGGGATTGAACTCGCGACCTTCTACTTGGAAAGCGCAAACGGTAACCACTATGCTACCAATTTCGTTTTGTTGTTAGCCTGAAGCAGGAGCTCATACTAGTGTGATGGCCCGTCATGCTCCGAATATAGTTGATCGGAGCATAAAATGTAATTTTTCAAACATATAAATTTGGTGGGTAGGTATATCCTAGTGTATACAACTAGAATAAAGGCCTAACAACTTTTGTAAACAATGACTCGATGATTTCTAGGAATTCAAGACACACCCACGTTTGCGTTGGTGTGTCTTGAATTACAATTACAAAAGCTGTTAGACCCTTATTTTAGCTCTAGATATGGTACAGCGAAACACGGAGGGCGGGCGATTTTATGGGGTATTTCCCCTACACGTCTTCATCAACTCCCAAGCTAACTAGGTTTTGTTGTTACGATTCCGAACAAAGGACTTTTTTCTTTCCTTCACTGATGGCTAAAGAAGAATGTTTCTTTATATAACATATTTATCGATTATTCCGTGTACTATTTTACCCATCATTAAGATGTTGACGCACTGTAGGTTTTCACAGCTAGATATCGAAATACAATTTCCCACCCTCACGCGGCTGCTCTGCTGTTGGAAATAGTGAGTGTAGATGTTCCAGGATCTGTTGTTAAGATCGCATTCACAGAAGCGCATCTGCTTAATCCTTGGTCTCCAGAGCCGAAGCACCGGAAATAATTTCAATCAGCTCACGGGTGATGACAGCCTGTCTGGTTCGGTTGAAAGTCAGAGTCAACTTGTCAATCATCTCTCCGGCATTCTTGGAAGCGTTGTCCATAGCAGTCATACGTGATGACTGTTCCGAGCAAGCACCTTCCTTCATTGCGTAGAACAGCATCGAAGCCAGCGAATATTCCAAATAGCTCTGGATAACTTCGGAATCAAGAGAATCGTAGACCGGCAGTTTTTCGGCAGACTCGACGGCCTTCAGGCTGAAGATTGGCATGTTTGCAACCGCGTAGGACACAACCGACTTGAACTTGTTGTAAATAATCTTACCCTCGGTGTACTCGTATCCCATATTCAGGATGGCGTTGGTTAGCTTGGCAGCATCCAGGAAGGTTGGTGGCAAACGGCCGATCTCATTGCATACCATTTCGATGTTCTGGCCATACAAACGCTGCAAGATGGCACGCGACTTGTCACCAACGCAGATGACCTTGATGTTGGGGTTTTCGGTCAAATCACCACGGATGCTACGGGCTATACCGGTGTGAACAGCTCCGCACAGACCTGAAAACACAATCAAATTACTCATTTTCCTGTGACACACAACCGTGTCCGTTCAACCATTTACCTCTGTCGGAGGTGATGGCGATGTACAGCTTCTTCGGTTCCTCTTCCTTGGAGGCAACCTCAGCTTTCTCGTAGAATTGCTGAGCACCTAAGCCGTATGGCCTGGCCTGCTTCAAATCGCGTTCAGCACGGGCGTACCTATAATTTAAAACTGCATTAGTTCAATCCTCCAGAGATTATATTTTCAAAAAGATATATGCATACTTGGCAGCGGACACCATCTTCATGGACTGGGTGATCTTCTGAATGTTCTTGACCGACTTCAGACGGATCTGGATGGATTTCAGCGTAGCCATTCCACGATTTTGTTGGCCAAAGCAGACTTCTGCTGGCACCTGGGCCAGGATTGGAGCGACGGACTTAAACATTTTGCGTTCTCCTGGAAGCAAGTGGACAAAAACTATAAATTATTCGCTTATCACAAGTTATTACACAATTCTTTTTCGCCTTTGACAGCTCAACGCATTCTGTCTGGACTGGTGTGGAACCACAAGTGTTATGTAAGATTATTTTACACTCTTCATTTACAAATAATTCGAAACAGAACACTCCAATTCATGCCAGTTGTACATGGTTTCATTCCAATGAACTAACCTTCTAGATAATTTGAAGTCGAAAATCACAAATTTGTCGGAAATCGGCTGCTTTTCTCGGTCGGTCGGAACTTTTCTCGTCCGATAGTTGCGGATGTCAAAAAAGATGGTCGCACACAGAAGAAGTTTACTTCTTGGCAGTCTGCTTATTTTTTTAATGTTCTGCTCATTGCAGGGCTGTGTATACGTGCGATGACGTTTTGATATTCGAAAATTAATTTGACGTTTCAAACATTTAGCACATGTGCACGCTATTTTCAAACTTCTCAAATTTAGGTAAAATTCACTCAGATCGGTCAAAACTGAACCTACTTAAAAATTCAGTGCCAACATTTCAAAGGGGCGTAATTGCATTTGTAAACAATGGCTTTAGTCGTCGATTTCTCGCGAATAAAAGCTCACTAATAAAAAATAATAACACCAGCAGGTAGAGGAATGTCTCCTCTACCAGCTAGCATTGTTATTTTGGAGAGGTAAGATTTCATTCACGAGAAATTGACGACTAAAGTCATTGTTTACAAAAGCAATTACGCCCCTTTGAAATGTTGGCACTGAATTGGTAAACTGTGAGTGACAGGTTGATAAATGAACAATATCGACATGAATCCGATCGACGTTGTTCATTTGCCAACTTTTCATTCTCAACACAGTTTACCGATTTTTGGGTAGGTTCAGTTTTGCCCAAGATGGAACGATTCTACCCAAATTTGGAGAGTTTTGTTTCTGTCCTCATTAATGAGAATTCTTTAAATCAGTACCAACATTTCAAACGGGCGAAACTGACAAATCAAGAGCAAATTTTCATTACGTCGAATGTAACAAAGGTAAACAAAGTCGAGCTAGCAGTGTCAATCGATTCTCCTGCTATTACACTATATACTGTCCGAATATAGGATCAAATCCCATTTTTAAATTTATTTACCAGTCAAATGGCTTTTTGACGTAATCACCTTCCGATCAAAATAGTTTTCGATGCTACTTAAGTCACCCAATTTTTATGGAGATGCCGTTTGACTTAAGTAACAGCGCTGAGAAACCCGTGAAAAGTGTACGTTCGTCGTTTCGCTTTCTCATTATTAAAGTGAATAAATCGAACTGTTTGTTGCTAAGATGATTTCGGTGGTCCTAAAATGATGAATGGGCTGCACGTAAGGAGACGTAATTGATAATTCTCCCGAATATCCTGGTAAATACACTTTGACTTAAGTAACAATAGGGGCCACCAAACGACGTATAATAACTTTTTACTCAAAAACCAGTATTTTTTAGCATGAAAGCTAGCGATTTGCATTTGTATGATTAAAACCCTGCTAAATATGTTAAACATTGCTATCACTATGAGATTATATGTGTTTACTTGAAAATAGGAATAACTTTTCGGTCATCAAAACAAAACTTTATTTTTCTCGGATTGGTGCGAATGTTACTTACGACATAATGAACATTTGCTCTTGAAATGTAAAAAACTGAGTTTTATTTTATAGAAATGGATAACAAGTGATGCAATACTTGAAAAATTTCATAAAATTTCATCAAAAAAAAACATGTTTTGTCACCCTAAATTAACATTTACAAAAAGGCGTAACTAACTTTTGTATAGTTGAAGATGCTAATTTCAAATAACAGACTGTAGTGGTAATTTTTATACGATAGATGGAGTAGATGAAAGCATAGAGTTGATAGTTCCGTTAGAGTACGGCAGTGTGAAAATTGCATATAGATATTAGAATAGCGAGCTAGAACAACTTTTTAAGGAAGGTACAAATCGGTTTTTTCATCTCTCTTTACCAAACTCCCCCTTTGGAGAGGGATGGTGAGGGGTGTCCCCCCCCCCCGCCACCACTGGCAAAAAGAGATGCAATTCTAATACCCCGGACAGACTATGGCTTATATCATGTAATATTCCAACTAACAATTTTAGCTGCAGATTAGCTTATACAGCCAAAAATTGGCTTATACAGCTTATTTTTGCCTGTATAGGCTAGTCTGCAGCTAAAATTGTTTGTTGGGATATGCTGTCTTGCAATGAGCACTCATACATAGGATTTCCAGTGAAAACTAGATGTATGAATGCTCATTGCAAGACAGTCTATATTACATGATATAAGCCATAGTCTGTACGGGGTATAAGCAACAATCAATACGAAACTAACGATTTTAAATTGGCTCACCACTTTAGTAGCCTATTGGTCCCAAGCAAACGATTAACGTACCCTATTCTAGTTGAAATTCTTTTACTACACTATGTTTGTTTTGATTCGCTATGAAAGTTTGACAGATAACATCAGGGGTGTGTGGATTCATGCAGAACATGCAGGGGTGAGTGAAATAGCTTGGGACTGCTTGGGACCGTTGTTCTGGTACTGAGTGAGCCAAAAATAATAATGATTTTCTTCGGGACCCAGTGGTCTTAGAGTTACCTCTATGGTATAAGTGTGTTTTCTCTCTCTTTATATCAAGCTGCACACTTAGAAATTTTCACCTACTTCGGTAATTTTTACCGAAATTAGAACAGCTGAACTTTTCGGTTAAATTTATGAAATTCAATTCAATTCCTTTTATACCCCGTTCACATTACAGCGTATATCACGTGATATACGCTGTCTTGCAATGAGCACTCATACATCTAGTTTTCACTGGAAATGCTATGTATGAGTGCTCATTGCAAGACAGCCTATATTACGTGATATAGGCTGTAATGTGAACGGGGTTTTAGCTACTTTGAAACTAAATCTCCACTAAAATGACCAGATTTGATCCATTAAACAAGGTTGAACACGTTTTGATATTATTTTCAAATTCAATAGCTTTAAAATGAAGGTCAAAGTTTTACCGAACGTTCAGCTGTTCTAATTTCGGTTAAATTTACCGAACACGGAAACAAAATCTTAGGCTGTGGTCCATTTGGTGAATTTTCACTTAAATTTGACACTTCGAAACTAAATTATAATGTTCGAAAATCCCTCTGTTGTTGATCGGCCAATTTTCGAGAAGGTGTGTGTCAAAATTGATTCCTTGTCTGTCAGATATAAGTCTGCTGGAATAGCAGGCTAATTTGGAAATTTTCCATCTGTCAAGTTTAAGTGAAAATTCGCCAAATGGAACACAGCCTTAGTGTGTATGCGTCGGTCAGGAGAGTTGCAATTTAGCGTAACTTTTAATCTATTTAGGTTTAAAAATATTTTGAGTGTGAGAGTACTACACACGCTTACTTCAGCTTACTCACCGGGTGAGTCGATCGTACTCAATTCAGTCTGATGCATTAGGTTGTCAAAATCTGAGTAAACGAGAAATGTCAAACTAAGTAAAAGCCGAGGTAAAAGCCACTCAGTCAGCCAAATCCGGGACTTAGAAAAAAAAATATCAGCCGTGTCGGAGTAAACGATCTAGCAAACGGCGCAATTATTGCATAACACAGGCCGAAATGCATTAAGGTAAGCAGGAATTGCATGCTGAGACGGTTTTCAGTCGTCTTCAGCTCCAGTTAAATAAATCTGGAGCAGCTAATTTCAACTTTTCATCAGAACAAAAAAAAAACAAACTTCCCGGCTGAAAATATCTCAGAGTGGTTTTGGCTCACTCTGCGCGAGAACGTTGTTTACTCAAAATTGAGTAAAAGCGCACCTACTCACTTTTGAGTAGCCATACTTCCCACTGAAATGAGCATATTTGCCTCAATTTTGAGTTGCTGCGAGTTACCGTGCACGCTTATTCTGGTCAACTCAAAATTGAGTCGAATGGACTCATCTCAGCGGCAAGTAGGGCTACTCAAAATTGAGTAGCCTTTTGATGACTCACTTTTGAGTAAACCACGTTCTCACATAGACTGATTCAAATCCAAATCAGCGATATTTTCAGTTGTGGGTGGGGGTTTTTTGTTTTGATTTTATTCTAGGAAATGAAAATTGTCTGCTCCGGATTCATTCTACCGGAGCAGAACATGGTTCAACACCATTGCCCTAAGCAATTCCTACTTACCGCAAGGAATTTCCGTCGGTGTTGAGTGAAACATTCGCCCTTTTTCTAGAACGTTTCCTCCAACATGGTTGACATTTTTTCCAAGTCCAGGATTTTGTTGACTGAGTGACTTTTACTCAGTTTGACATTTCTCGTTTACTCAATTTTTGACAACTCGATACATCGGACGAAAGTGAGTACGATCGACTCACTCGGTGATAAAGCCGAAGTTAGCGTGTAGACCTTAGAGAAGAGGTAACAATACGGGGGCGACAATGAACCACTTTTCTGTCAAACGTGAACCAGCTCCTGATTGGCCGATTTCATGTGCGTAAGATAGAGATAGAGATAGATAAAGATAGAGATAGAGATAGAAATAAAAGAGGAAGAAGCCAATTGTCACCTCTTCCTCTTAGGTGTAGACCCTCTCTAGAGAGGACTATACCCAATGAGCTGGATTACCGAGGTGAAGCAGTCGGTTAAGTTGTGTGAGTAAAACTCCTGTACGATACATGCAATTAGTGATGTCACTAATTGCGTTTACGTTGATTTTTTTGGATTACTAATCCAACCATATTTCGCGATCTGCTTCACCTTTCTTTGTGCCTCATTTGACTATACCGACAAAAAATTCGAACATTGCGATGTTTTGTATCAGTGTAAAAATTTACACAAGCCCTTTTATTTTGTTTCCCTTTCGCTCTCTGCTTCGCCCTCTTCGAGTCTTCGTACGCTGCAGTCAAGGCAGTCAGATATTCATCGACACAAAAGACAAAATCGTATTCATCGGATCAAGCTTCTCGACCGGGTAAATATTATTTTTTTGTAAAGTACCTACCTATTTACGGAAAAGCGGTAGTGTTCTAAAATCCATAAAACACTATTATTAGTGACGACAACACGGAGGTTCCGATTCCGTTAACGATGGCAAACTACACGATGGAGGAAATCAAGCAGATAATCCGCTCGATCGCGATTTCCGGCACCTCAGCTGGAATGTCAGTGAAGGGACTGGTTCAAGATTTTAAAAAGATGGAAGGTTACGATCTGCCCTACCAGCGGTTGGGATTCCGTTCGGCCGATGATTTTCTGCGCAGTTTGCCCGATACCGTCACGGTAAGAATTGGTACATGTAAACTCCTTGAGAATAATAACGACATTTTGTTTATTCCTAATTCAAGGTTCAAGGCTATGGCACATCAGCACTGGTTGAACCTGTTGTGACGAAAAGCAACCAACACATTCGCGATATGGTCCAGCTCAGTAAGACGAACTCACGAAGACGCCCTTACAAAAACAACTACGTTATTCCAGCGAATCGGTAAGCTACTACCAAGTGGGCTGTTCAGTGATAGTATCATTTGAATATAATTTTGCTCTTAGGGCTTCCAATAACAACTATGGTAGAAGTAATGGTCAATTCTATGCCAAATCTGGCGACAATAACGGATTACGGAATCGTACAAACTATAATCGTCCGGCAAACAGTACTTACGATGCAGTAAACCATGACG
The DNA here is from genome assembly GCF_037179485.1 of Ochlerotatus camptorhynchus. NCBI lineage: Eukaryota > Metazoa > Arthropoda > Insecta > Diptera > Culicidae > Ochlerotatus > Ochlerotatus camptorhynchus. The sequence goes on from NW_027040666.1 coordinate 2,552,594, forward strand.
TTCCCCGAAAGGTTTCAAATAGAGAATATGATTTCTTGGATACGGCAGATATAAATGAATCCGAAAGTTCAGACGAAGGACCAAAATTCGTTGTAACCGAGGACAAAAAGCTCGCGCAGGTTAAGGACTCAATGCAAAAGATAAAAATTTCGTCTCCACCAAATTCCCGATCCGAAGAGGCCATCCCGGATAATGTCTTGAGGCTGATAAACTCAGTGGAAATTCCGGAAGATGCCATGAATCTAACCGACACAATCAGAGTCGCATCAATTCCGGAAAGTGTAATTCCGAAGAAATCGGTGCAAATTTATGTGACCGAAGTTCACAATCCTAATCGCGTGTGGTTCCACTTCAAGGAAAATGCCGAAACAATAGCCGAACTGATGAATGAACTGGATGTCTACTATTCATATCTTGAAGGCGAAGAGTGGCGCTTAAAACCTTCCAATGTAGTTGTCGGATTTTACTGTGCAGCGTTGTTCCTCGGCATGTGGCACAGGGCTAAGATTGTGGAAGATCTGAGAAACAATAAGATAAAAGTTTTCTTCATCGACTATGGAACGGTGAGTTTCATGGAGTTGAAAGATGTCAAGTTCTTGGCAAAATGCTTCAGAAGAACGCCGGCGCAGTCCATGCGCGCTTCCTTGGCGTATGTGAAACCAGTCGGCCATTGGTGGACACATGAAGCTTCCTGGGAATTGCTTTCGCTGGTTAGCGAAAAGATCCTGCATGCCTATGTGGTTGACGTAGATAGAAAGGTTGGAATAATTAATCTAGCGATGATTTATGCTATAAAATCAACTAATTTTAATTTCAATCGTAGGATAATTTCATGGATGTGGTTTTGGTAGACAACACCAAAGCAAAGGACCGTATTATCAATCAGCAACTGTCCACCAAAGGACATGCCATTTGGGAGCAAGATCAGTCGTACGAGGAAAAAAGCGTAAGTTGATGGTTTTATGAACTGATGTGATGATAAGCGGTGCGAGATTTTTTGCATCATTCTAGAAAAATCTTCGTTAGCTTGTGATATCTTAGATTTATGAGATGAAATTCCTAATCGAATCGAAATGAGCATTTGCCTTAGGAGAGTTTGAAAGAATTTCCTTCGTTTCAGTTTAGCCAAGGGTTTCTGGCCCAGCAGAGCGCCGGCTTTCTGCAAATCGCAGGGAATTTGATTGCATATCAGGGATTTTTTTAGCTTACACAATCAGTTATAAAAAAGGGAGAAGGATTAGTAATTTCTAAAGACACAGAATTGGGTAAAGCGGCGACATCTTATCCATTTGACAGGTCTTCTGCTCGATTGGAATATGACTTTGACAAATAATCGATTGTTCCACTTTTGACCTCTTCATACATTCAGACTGTTAAGTAATTTCCATATAATTTCACTGCCTTAATTGCATATCCTTGACAGATACGCGTATATCGTCGCAAACTTTTTTCAGTGTCTTGCACTAATAGTCGAGTATTAGTACAAAACACTGGACAAGGACAAGCAAGTAAGGTTAAATGAAAATTACTAGGGGAAAGTGGGGCAAGATGGCCACCTTAACGAAAGTAGAATAAAATTCTATTATTTTTACAAGAAATCTATACTTATACAGAAGCTTCAAGGGTTGGCCGATAGGAATCTAATGCTTGAAGAACAATTAGGTATTAAAAATTGTTAAATTTCGAAGAAAGTTCAAAAAAGATTGTCTGGCAATTATTTCTACTCAAGAGGCAGAGGTCGTCCCATGGGGCAACAATAACTTTAGGCATAATTATTATTATTTTTTTTTTTAATCTTTATTTAATACTTTGACTATATGTTTTAGTATTACTTCTACGTGAAGTCAACGATTTACATAGTTGAAGATGCTAATTTCAAATAACAGACTGTAGTGGTAATTTTTATACGATAGATGGAGTAGATGAAAGCATAGAGTTGATAGTTCCGTTAGAGTACGGCAGTGTGAAGATTGTATATAGATATTAGAATAGCGAACTAGGACAACTTTTAAAAATCGGTTTTTTCATCTCTCTTTACCAAACTCCCCCTTTGGAGAGGGATGGTGAGGGGTGTCCCCCCCCCCGCCACCACTGGCAAAAAGAGATGAAAACCGACCCGTTCAAGTACCAACTGTGTGTTTGAAACAGTTCTACCGATTTTTACCGCACTTCAATGGCATAGTTTTCGAGTTAGAGCTAATTTATGGCAAGCATAGACCAAAACAGAAAAAGTTCAATAACAATAACTTCAACTGCCGTATATCAGATGACAACATAGCATTCGCAGTAACATGGATGGATAATAATCTTATCTTGCTTCAGAGCGCTTCCGATAGACGAAGTAAAGGGTTTCCGAAAGCGTATAAAATTATTCCTCGTCTACTTATTGTTCAAGAATATAACATCCCATAACTCCCACTTGCTCTAAACAATATTTGGTGGCTTTATATTGGATTCAACCAGGCACCAAACAATATTACGTTCGGATTTTCTATCATTTAACCAGGCATATAGTAGTTGTAAATGCTTGGTTGTATATGGGAAGAAAATTATCAAACGCAGAGGAAGACCTACAAAAAATGCAACACCAGTTCGTTGGCGAGTAGTGACCTCTAGTGGTTCACCTTTTGAAGCACGGTACGATGGAGTAGATCAGGGGCAACACAGAAGAAAAAGAGTTTTTGGGGATGTTGTTAGCACAACATTTCCTGAAGTTTCAATTTCTTGCAATTTTCCTGAAGTTAATGGGGCTGTTTTGAAGTTTACTTCTGATCATCCCCGAGGTAGTTGAAACTTTCTTGATTATAATGAATCTACTGGAAAAACTTTATTCTTCTCTGTACTTTCATGAAGATTTCGAAACTTCTGAAATACTTTCACAATTTTATTGAAATTAGCCTCTTGGAACTTTGCTTAAGTTTTCGGAAATTCCTTCAAAGTTTCAGCAATTTTATAGAAATTAATTGATCTGTTCTGATGTTCTCATAGCTTTCGTAAAGTTAAAGAACTCTCCTGAAACGAATGGAACTGTCCAGAAAACCATTAAATTTCCCTGAAGTTCTTGTGAAGTTGTCTGATGTTTCCTTAGGTTTATGGAAGTTCTCTGGACTTTCCTGAAACTCTCGGGGTCTGGAACAGAGCAAGAAGTTATAACAGAAGTTATTTAAATTGTTTTTAATGTATCGAAACTTAATCTTTCATATCTGCAAACCTACCGTAAAAGCTGCACTTTTCTGAAGTTCAGAACTTCTTGAAAGTTCCTGTAGTTTTCCTGTAGCTAATGGAACCACAATAACACTCTGGAAGAGGGATGTTGAAAAATAAACTGGCGGGAGAAAACGGAAGAACCTTTCGAGCAAAGCCCATCGAACATCGAAGTACATATCCAGTAAGAACCGGTATCATGAAAGAAAATTTCAGTGGAAAGTTGTAAAGATTAAATAAACTTCAGGAAGTTATAAATTTAATATTTTGATTGACCTATTTGTTCGCTGAATAAAAGTATTTCCCGATTCCCAGGAATTATCGGGACGAATCATCAGCTGTTTCTCGATTCCAAAAACGACGAGGAAATGGAAACGTTTGTAGAAATAGTTTCAAGCACACTACCACATATTTTTATTGACGAATTTCCATGTGAAATTCCACACGATTTTCATGTGATTACTCATAAACAGAATCCACTCAGAAGTACACATGAATTTCATGTGTCAAAATTTGTTGATTATATTGCAAAAACTCATGTATGGGGCACATAAAATCAATCTTTGACTTTTTATTAGTGTAGGTAAAAATGTCATTATCACAGGTATGAAAATTAAACTACAACGTGTAGATTCGGAACCTACCTAACTAATAAAAACAAAAAATTTAAGTAAAGCAAAGGAGAAAAATCTATACAACTCTCCAATAAGGACAGACTTGGTTATGATGGAAGTAATAAAATTGGTTTGTTATTTGCGAAAAAGTAAATGTAGTGTTTGATCGGTGCTTGATAGTTCCCGCGATTATTGTGTTGAGATATTTCAAATGTGGAAAATTTGCGTTGCGTTTGTAACGGAGTAATCCGTAGGTTGCATACTGGTAACTGTCATGTATCTACTTTAACTTTCTTATTCTAATTGCTTATGGGGTGTTTACACTTATGCTATTTCACTAGCGCTAATTCGCTAGCTGCTAGCAAAAAACCTTACAGGTAAACAGGACATCAGCGTCTACCAGCATGAGATTTCAGGAGCAACTGAAAATCGTGCTAGTAGGCTAGTACACTAGCGCTAGCATATCCGCACAGATGTTTATTTGTTATGTTTGCATCAACAGACTAGAAATAGTCCCTACACAGTAGGCCTGGCCGCTTTATTGTTTGTTTCGCATCCTTGATGTGCAGCAGGCATTAATAATGACAAGAAAATGATAGATGTATTTCTATCATTTCCAGGATTCTTTCAAGTACTGGCTGTGTATGTGTAGACTAGACATACTAGAAATAGTCCCAATGATGTGTCGTAAAAAAAAGTACAGATTATACAGACTACATATACTACAGTTACAAACGAAAATAACTAGGAAAGCATTGTCAAGTTACTAAAAATGTATAAGTTTTAAATTTTACACTTAGCTGTTGGGCGTCAGCAAAAAAGCATATTTCGTGTCAAGTGGAAATCGAACATCGACGCTACTCGGTTGAACACTCGCTGCAAGCCGTAAATAGCGCTCCCTAAGCTATAATTAGTTCGAAGAAGTAGAAGTCTCAACATAAGACTGTTGCGTATGTCAGCTTTGAGTCTAGAAAAACGCCTAAGTCTTTCACGCAATGCACCCGTTCGATAGTCGTGTTAACACCACATTAAGGAAAACTATTTGGGAATGAACAGTTCTCCAATCAGAATTTACGATATTATACTCAGTAAGCAAAGAGCTAGTCGAGCTCCTCAATTTTAATTCCAGAGCTAGTTTTGCTGCTAGCTGAGGTTCCTGTTTTCAAAATCTAAAACGCGCTTTGGCAACAATTTGTAGGCTTTTATTGTTACGATCAATCAAGCGCTTTGGAATTACAAGTACTGCATATACATAGTTTGAAAGCTATTTGTTTGACAGAACTCAACGGACTGTTTTTCATGTTTATGTTTCCAGTGCTGTGGGAGTGCCCTAATTAGGGGCCCTTTTATTTATTATGTATATTAATGTCTTGCGACGTGTTTTACGATTTTGCAACATTAATCTTTTTGCAGATGATACTGTATTATTCATTGCAGCTAAGGATTTAGATGATGCCGTTTACACTTGATTGAAGATTTTCATTCTCTAAGTAGATGGTTGAAGTATAAGCAATTGAGATTGAATATACAGTGTATCTCAAAATTGAACAGTTGTATTTAAATTTTAGAAAAACGGCTCTAAAAGCACTAGTTAAGAAGATACGTCTCTGAATTTTTGGCAGCTGACTCAGCATACATTTATCAATTATTGGCTCAGTATTGCGCATATTTGATTGAATTTACAAAAAGTTAGAGCAATTGAAGAAAAATTCCTTTTTCTTGAAAAAGCTTATTTTTTTGAAATAAAATGGACATAACTTCTTGAAATTTTGCTCATTTTTAGTCGTAATAAAGATCAATCATGTGACACTAATTTGACTAAAATTCGTCCACTAGGTAAAAAGTTGAAAATCGAGCGTTTTACCAACCGGTGGAAACTAACGATTTTAAATTAACTCACTACTTGACTAGCCTATTGGTCCCAAGCAAATCGATTAACGTACGCCATACGAGTCGAAGCGCTAGTACTACACTTTGTTTGTTTTGATTCGATATGAAAGTTCAACAGATAAAATGAGGGCCCCGTGGATTTTCCTATGTTTCGAGGGGTGCATCGATTAGCTTGGGACCAAAGATAGTACCAGAGCTGATCCAAAAAGTTGAGCACGTTTCTTCAGGACCTTCTTGGTCAATTTAAAATCGTCAGTTTCCACCGGTTGGTTGTACTCCTTTAAACTAGTACATCAATGGATGGCATGTCTGTCGATGGCTTAGAATCTAACTTAGTCTAACCAGAATATTTTTCAGACAGAAACTTTCCGCAGCCGCGCGAAATCGTTTTGGGAGTTGTTTCCTCGGTAAGTATTGTTAACTTTGATGTTTGGTTTGTTTATTATTACCTATTCTTTTTTTTATTGTTATTTACTAGATTTGAAGAGATAGAGAGCGGAGAGTATCCCACACTGGTTGAGCTAGGAGAGAGCTTATCAACAGGCTTTAACTTCGAACAATACTTTATCCTATCCCTATATGATGACGAACCATATTTGAAACACATTCTGACTAAGGCGGTAGCCGTTGACCCAAGTGTGATAGTCAATGCCGATTCAGAAGAGTACATCGATTACACAAACTACATGAAAGTGGTAGAATCAAGTCAACCCGAAGATGACGACGGCTTCTGTCAAGTTCCATCTATTTTGGAAATAGTACCAGACCAAAGTGCAGTGATTGACGACAGCCATACACAAGTTGTGCCAGAAGTAAAGGACACTGTTACTGTTCCCGTCTTGAAACCCAAGAAGCAAGTAACATTTGTGGATCCAGAATACGTAATTATACCGATGTACGAGTACTAAATTTTGACGCATTTTAACTAGAATCATTGTCATAACTTCTCCGATCAGTCTTCTAGGCAAATCTTCTCTTCACAAAATCAATATGTTTCAACATTAATTCAATTTTATTCTTGCCAGATCTGTTGTGTCTGTCTCATCATATTATTTTTACAATAAAGTTAAAATGTTACGTCAATCAATCGAGCATATCTTCAATCTTTAATTTGTGATTTTTAATTTATTAACCGTAAAACCCAACAATGCAGATTGGGTATAGGAGAGAAATGTTCAAATGGTTTATATTCCAAACAAATCTGCTTATTGTCGAGTACACAACACACTACGTTAGCAATACCAAAGAACCTCGAGCAAGAAAATACGAATCCTGATGATTGTGGGCATCTTAGTGGAATACATGTTTTTTTTTTTAATTCTTTATTAAAGAGATTTTTGGAATACATGTATAAAGAAAGAGATAAGGATTAGTAATTTAAATTTAATTCTACTACCTTATTTCCTTATCCTTGACAGATACGCGTATTTCGGTTACAATGTGCAGACTTATTCAGTGTCTTGTAATCGAGTATTAGTACAAGACATTACAGAAATCTGTCAAGGATAAGCAAATAAGGTAGTGGAATTAAATGGAAATTAATAATCCTTCTTTCTTTATATAAGAAAAGACGATTGGATTTTGCCAAAAATTCTGTAAATAGTTCCCAACATGTTTCTAAAGCTATCTTTCAAGACATCAACAAACCTTGGAAGTATTGTGAATGTTTCTCCGCCGAATTCCATCAGAACCGTCAAGCCTCAAAGCGCTCTTCAGGGTCTACCCTGAAAATGTCCTAGATAAAATCCGGCGTCAGTGTTGATCCTTTCGTCTTCCCTCGACGTACAACCATATCAAATACAAATCAAGGCTACTCAAATGTCAACGTGCAGAAATGAACCATTCTTCAGAACTTCGAGGAAATTTTAAGACCAACTCCATTGACTGTCTACAAGTAATTTTTTTTAAAGGCATCTAAACGATATTCAGAACAATTATTTTTTTAAATAACTTGAACTCATCAGACCCGCCATCCCAATGTATTTTTGATATCCCGAAGATCTAATCGCACAGCTCAGGAAGACTTCCTATCATGACCTCTAAACCACAATTGGATCGGTACTCAGGCGTTTATTGAAAACTTCGACATGCTGGATTGACCTCTGAAGTCTTCTGCAATTCTACATTCCTGTTCTCCAAGGTCATACAAATAAAAGTCTAGAGAACGAGCCGTTTAATCAGTTGATTTAATCATACCTTTTGGAGAACTTCCAGAGACTTCTAAGACAAATTCATAGAGTACCATCAATGAACCAGTCTCCGCTCATGCCCCATATACCGCTTACTTTTGTACAAAAAGGCTATTTTTCAGATCAATTGCAATAGGTGTGTATAAATTTGTCTACATACTTACATGTTAAAACCCTTAACTTTCATTGGTTATTATTATTTTTGCTGAAATATGTCTTATTACTGAGAAAAACGTCTTTTTTAGCTGCACACGGCGAATGAGAACGACCCAAATTTGAGTTTAGTTCACTAATAATCGCCAAAAGTGCAGGAACTCAGCGATGAGTAAAATTTGTCTCATTGTTTTCTGTGGAAAACCTAAAAATTTGCCGGAAAATGAGGAAATTGACGAAAATTTTATTCAGTCTCGAAGTAGTACCAATAGACTGAGTGAATCCAATCTTTACTTTTCTCAAATTCGGGAATTTTCCCTGGAAAATCCTGGAAAAATTTGGGAAAACATTAGGCAAATTTACTCATCGCTGAGTTCCTGCACTTTTGGCGATTATGAGTGAACTAAACTCAAATTTGGGTCGTTCTCATTCGCCGTGCATGATTGACGAAAATGTTAGACATCACGCATTGTTATTATTTTCTCTAAGGTGTCGAGCCCTAAGGCCCTTTGGAGTAAGAGGTCACTGAATTGTTGATAAGTATTCATAATAACGTTTCAAATACAGTCAACGCTCCTTCTCCCCCAGAGAGTATCTAGGTTATTCGACCACATTTTAGTGCTACCATAACTAGAAATCCTTTTCTAGCTCGTTGTTCGCTTGAATATATATTTAGAGAGAGTTTACCTTTTCCTCTCGTTTTTCTTGATTTCTATCTCTCTTTCTCTTCCATTCTCTCTTATTCTGTCCTATTCTCATATTTACTTACGCGGCATATAGCACTACAAGCACAAACGAAGTGACAGACGGAGCGGCTCGAAAACTTTGGTGACTAACCTGCTATTTCAATTTTTCAGTGTACCACATGGCAACACCACTACTACTGGAATGTACCACATGGCAACACTACTACTGGATTGTACTAGCATTTTCACCAAATGTATTAGAATGTTTTGGTTCTATCTCTTTCACACTACTCAAAACTGAAATGCATAAAAAAATGACAAAATGATACGCACTCTTTGCACACTGTCAAAGAATCATTGTACACAAAATCAACTTTGTTCAAATCAAAACAAAAAAACTAACCCATCTGGTGGATGATGGCACAAGCTTCCAAGAAAATTCTATTACAGTGAACCACATTATTTTAATGGATTTCTTCGCCAGTTAGTCGTCTGTCACTTCGTTTGTGCTACAAGGCTGCTGATCAATATGTAAGCGTAAGTCCATATGCGGGAACATCGCTATGCCATATATCTCAAGAACGAGTGAAGATATCGCAAAAAATGGACAAAATGTTCGCCCTTACGGATCACAAAATCACGTGTTTACTTAGACTAAGCGCACTGGTGCGTTGTTAAACGCAATTTACCAACCACCATCATAACACGACACCGCACCGGCAGTTGCCAAACTGGTTGGGAAATAGAAACTTACCGTTTCGGTGAACAGTGGGTGTGCTGATTTGGCAACCCGATCCAACCCGATCCAACGTTGCTATTCGAAGAAACAAAACAAAACAAGTGTGAAACGCCAAAAGGTTCCTACGAATCTCGAAGCTCGTCTAGCGGGACCGCACTATGGGAACCGGCATTAACGAATACACGTATAGCATATGCGATTAGAGCTAATTGGGGACAAACTCTTATGATGGTAAGCTCCAACCGGTATTATCCTCGGATTAAATCTCGATCAAGAATGTCCGGCTGGTTTGATGTCGACATCAGAGTTAATCAACATAACTCTGAGCAAACATTTTTCAGATCATACAAACAGGGACGGTATTAAAAGTTAATCCGAGTTGGAGCTTACCGCCATTATTGTAGGGTAATTTGAAGAGATAACTTCCTGGTGTCTTCTGAAAAGTTATTATACAGAAAATTTGCCACCTTTTGGGAACATTTAGCATCCGGAAAGTCACGAGTCTGATCCTCCGGAAGACCCGGAAAATCCGAAAAGTGGTCAATTCATGAAACTAATCCAAGAGCTCCACGGTTTTTTCGAAACCGCTTATAGATGTCTTATCAGAATTAATTCGCAGTTGTGACCTGAATATGGACCCAGAGGACCACGGGATGGTCCTCCGGAAGATCCGGAACATCCGTAAAAGTGGTCAATTCATGAATCTGATCCTAGAGCTCAGAGGATTTTTCTAAATCACTCCTAGACGTCTTATCAGAATTAATTCGGCGTTGTGACTGGAATATGGACACTAGAGACCACGGTATGGCCCTCCTGAAGATCCGGAACATCTGTAAAAGTGATCAATTCATGAAACTGATTCTAGAGCTTTATGTTTTCTTTTAAACCGTTCATGGACGTCTTATCAGAATGAATTCGAAGTTGTGACCTGAATATGGACCCAGGGGACCACGGAATGGTCCACCGGAAGATCCAGAACATCCTTGGAAAATTCATGAAACTGATTCTAGAGCTTCCTGGTTTTTTCAAAACCGCTCATAACCGTCTTATCAGAATTAATTCGGAGTTGTGACCTGCAGATGGACCCAGGCAACCACGGGATTTGTCAATTCATGAAACTGATCCTACACAGCAAAAAAAAAAATGTAATATCGATCAACGTAATTCAAGCTGATGTATGAAATAATGATGTAATAGCAAAACGCAGATACAATATTACATCAATGGATGTAATTTTGTTCGCAAAACCGATGTACATTGTACAATGTGATATTACACAACCGATGGATTGACCTGGTTGCAGCAGTTTCGATGTAATATTCAACAACTTTTTTGCTGTGTAGAGCTTACCTTCAATGACGTAAAACTTCACTTTTTTCATGTCATTTTTTTATTGTACCATGTCTCCCTCTGGACTAAGTATCCCCACCCTCGCCTGCATTAAGGTCTAGCTCAAAGGACTAATACATTAACATCTTGATGATGAAGTCTGTTGGTTTGGACGGCCTAGATTTCAGAATTTATTGTTTAAAGAAAAATATAACAGGTAAGTTCAAACGATATAAGACGAACAAGCCTCGTTTATTATTGCTCATCTCCCTTCAGTTTCCAAAGGTGTTCAGTCAAGTCGTTTTGTAGCTGGTTATGAAGAAATGCAGTGGCGGCGCCCTAACCTCAATCTACCTGTTCAACAACTTTCAAAACTTAAACAAACAAAACAATATTGGTACCAATCGATAAAATCAGTGAAACTAGAAGACCCTGTGTCATTTGAAACTTATTTGAATGTAAAAATGACCCTACATAACGTTTTCAAAGTTGTTGAACAGGTAAAAAGTGAGGTTACGCGACTGAAGAAATGTATCATGAAATTTATCGAAACGTGCTAGAAATGCTCCAAAGTCAACTTCACCCGTCGATAGAACAGGATTAGTATTGGCCGAGGTGTTGCCATCAAATGGCGTTGAACAATCTCTCTGATCTTCAATAATCATTTTGTGGAGAATAATGCAAGTGCGCATTATTGATCCCAACTCTTTCTTATTCCAGAGTCTGGCAGGGTTTTTAATAATTTCAAATCGACTAGTCAGGTGCGTTCTACATCTTTTATCGCGGATTCCTGCATTTCAGCAAAGTGCTATGTTGAAAAGAAACAATAAATTAAAAAATTAAATATTAGCAATGAAAATTTAACACCCATATTCTCGTTGTCGTTCGAACCCTTTTTCCACACAAAAAAATGGTATACGATTCGAACGAAAGCAGGAATATGTATATCTACATACCTTTCGTTTATTGCCAACGGGTGATGGAATCGTTTGAACCAACGTGGACAATGGTGGATAAATTCCATCGGCCAGGTAGTGTTCTGTGTTGTAGATGTGACCGTTAATTACATACTCCACAGGAGGAGCTTTTCCACTGTAAATATCGGAAAACAACGTAAATCTTTGCATCTGGCTTTTGGATGAAATATTCGTTCCGCTCCAATGCTTTCGCAATACGCAAGAACAAACACCTACGCATACGAAAGCGTCTTCGGAACTGTTCGCTCGTATATACTGGTTCTTCTGCAAAATAGCCGTCGAATAGCCGTTGAGCTCCTTCCTCCGCAAACCTGTTTATGATTGGTCGTTTTCCAGGACGAGATCCTCTATGTTTTTCCCCTGATTCTGCTGCTGCCGTTGAAAGTGCATGACACATTACCTGCTGGGCGAATACAAGTTCGTCGAATTCATCGTCACTCGAGTCCACAAAAATTTTAGAATCATCTATTGCAATCAAATATTTACTACACTTCAAGCTGAACAATGCATTAGGTCCTAAGTAACATTGACCGATTCTCTTCGTCGACTTTCTCTTTGTATCACCACGACCATGTAAAAACATTCACAGCTATTTTCAGCACACATATCGATTTATAAAGCATCTAATACGACAAACTCAACAAGAAACGGTTCTGTGCTCAAGTTATTAACGAAAGAGAAATTCGACGAAGAGAATCGATCAATGCAATGTTCAGCTTGAATTGTTATTATCGTTTGTTTTTACTACGATGCGAAGTAACTAGATTGACAACCACCGGTGTGGAAACAGAGAGGTACTTTGGAAACCCTTTTATCAACGACCGGTGCAAAAATGGGTAGTTTAATATAATAGCAACGCCTTGCGTACTCATAATAGACACGCATTTACTTAAGCACTGGTGCGCTTGGTCTTAGAGAAGCTTATGTTTTATATGAAAAAGCTCATCGTTCGACATTTTGGACTTAGTCCCCTTGCGCCACCTCTAAATGTCTAAATGTGATATGTTACTTAATTAGTCCCAATAATCATTTTCTACATGGAAAAACATCTCCCCGAGCGATTTTGAAAAATAAGCCCCACCCTAATGTACACGAATTGAAGATATGCACCGAACACGGACATAGATCATTCACCGAATATGAGACGTCTACTGAACCCGGAACGGCACCACGATGATCCCACGACATTTGCAACACCAAACGAAGGCGAATCAGTCAGCAATATACCAACAACGAGCGAGTTTCATCCCACAGAATCAAGGCTAGTGGGTTTGTAATCGAAGGCCATCCAATGGACGCATAACGGGCAAACCACGGAAGAATCATCCGGCCAACCAAGGAAGATCGGCAAGGTGTTAACCACCAAGGAAGGATCACGCTGAAATACACCATCAGGATAAGGACTCAAAACTGTATTTAACCGATATCGAACGAGGGATCGAACAGGAGGTGGAAGATAAACACCACCGAAATGAAAGTGAACGAAACTTGGTGGAAGTAGAGCGGATCCAGATATTCAATGGTGGGTAAGCACTCGATGTCCTATTGAGCCCCAATACAACGATTCAAGGCACGAAAAATGGACCAAGGATGAAAAAGGAGAATTCGGCGAGGATCGAGGATAGAGATAATTCAGAAATGTAGCACATTTCAGGGTGGGTGAATATGTTCTGGAATAACCTCACCCTACCCTAGCTACGCCACTGCTACCAGTGTGTATTTTATCCCCAAAGCTATCTTGCGAACAACACTATTACCATAGAGGTAACTCTAAGACTAGAAGGTCCCGAAATAACGTGCTCAACTTTTTGGCTCAGCTCTGGTACTCTCTTCGGTCCCAAGCTAATCGATTCACCCCTCGAAACAGGAAATACCGAATAACCCCTCATTTTATCTGTCAAACTTTCATAGCGAATCAAAACAAACATTGTGTAGTACTAGAATTTCGACTAGAATAGGGTACGTTAATCGTTTGCTTGGGACCAATAGGCTACTAAAGTGGTGAGCCAATTTAAAATCGTTAGTTTCGTATTGATTGTTGCTATTACTACGATTTTGCGAACAAAATTACATCCATTGATGTAATATTGTATCTGCTTTTTGCTATTACATCATTATTTCATACATCAGCTTGAATTACATTGATCGATATTACATTTTTTTTGCTGTGTGTCAGTGTAACGCCGAAGCTCGTTCGGTTGCTATCACGTTCGTGCTGCCCATTGCAAAATTTTCATCCGATATTTTTAAAAACGCGTGGTCTTGAGCAGATCAGACATTCCGACATTCCGGCGACAAATATAAGCCTACCCGACACCAACCTGACTTCTACCACACCCGATGTTGACCTGACATTTGGCCTACGTCGATCATAAACCGACATCGAGCCTACATGTCTGTTCGGGATCATTTTTCTGGGTCTTTTCGTGACAGCCCCTTGGGTAAGTTTGTGAAGGCTGTCATGAAGACAGAAACATTGAAAACGTGGTCATAAAGCAATGTATAAATACAGCCTATTCGGTTCACTACGTTCCAAGCACGATGATTTTAGCAAAGCTGGTATAGATGCGACTGTTCTAAAGTGGACCCTTAACGTTTGCTATTATTTTTTTAACTAGTACGTTTATTTACTAGGCTCAGTCGTGTGTGACACTTTGCGGAGCCAAAATCAGTAATGTTTGATTTACATTTTAAATAGCAGTATTTCTAGGTTAGTATTGGGTACCAATTACTCGTGGCGGGCTCGAGGTTAATAGGTAACAATTTCAATTGGAAGGATCTAGGTAGGAAACTGGTTTCTGAAGCCTCCTTCAGATACTACTCTCGGACGGTTGACCAAATCCTGGCTGGGCAGGGGCAAGTAGCACAGGAACAGGAGGATAATAAGACTGGGACACAATGGCGGGAAATTGTTTGGAAAGGAGGGGATAGTCACATCAAACTCTAACATCAGACAAACAAAGGAATTCGTAGATCGCTTGCATGTAGGAAAGATCACGTGTTCCCAATACATCTCTTACTTCACGGAAGGGTTGTCTACCTCGGGCCACTAGGGTATCCAATAGTCGTGCTCTGGAGGCGTCATTACCCGGGCAATACCAAACTGCGTGATCGATGTCATCATAACCGGTTCTGCACCTACATATATTGCTGTCAACGAGGTTTATTCTATAGAGATGTGCGTCTAGCGAGTAGTGGTTGGACATAAGTCTTGACATCAATCGAATGAATCCCCGACTTACATCCAGACCTTTGAACCACGCTCTCGAAGAAACATTTGGAATAATGGAATGTAACCACCGCCCAAGAGAATTATTTGTCCAATCGTTTTGCCAACTTAAAAGAGAACTCTGACGTACTAATGGGAAAAATTCATCATGTGAAATTCTTCTATCATAAATCTCGCCTTGTTGTGCGCCCACCTTTGCGAGAGAGTCTGCCTTCTCATTGCCTGGGATTGAGCAATGTGAGGGGACCCATACAAAGGTAATCATATATGATCTTTCGACCAGCAAACTCATCTGCTCCCTTACCTTTGAAAGGAAATAAGATGAGTGCCTACCTTGTTTCATCGACCGAATAGCCTCAATCGAACTGAGACTATCCGAGAAGATGAAGTAATGGTCTATGGGCATATCGGAAATCATCCCCAATGCGAAGTTGATTGCTGCTAGCTCAGCAACATAAACGGAACAAGGTTCCTGAAGTTTCCGAAAGGCGGTTGAGTATTCATTGAAGACGCCGAAGCCAGTGGATCCATCAATGCGTGATCCATCAGTGAAAAATCTTCTATTGCAATTGACTTGTTGGTACTTTTCAGCAAAAATGCGGGGAATTGAGATAGGTCGAAGTTGATCTGGAACTCCTTGAATAGCCTGTTTCATGGAGAGATCATAGCCAATGGGGGAACTGTAGTTAGTAAAGCATACACGAGAGGGGTTATAGCAAGGAAGGCTAATATCCGATGACATATAATTAAGATAAATTCGCACGAATCTAGACTGGATGCTCAATTCGAGCATTTCTTCGAAGTTTTCAATCACAAGGTTGTTACTGACACTACATTTAATCAATATTCTTAATGAGAGCTCCCAGAAACGGTTCTGCAGGGGTTTTACGCCCGCTAGTACCTCTAGGCTCATATTGTGTGTTGAATGCATACAGCCAAGGGCAATACGTAAACAACGATATTGAATGCGTTCCATTTTAATTAGGTGGGTTTTTCTTGCCGAGAGGAAGCAAAAAGAGCCATACTCAAGAACTGAAAGAATAGTCGTTTTATATAGTTTAATGAGGTCTTCCGGGTGAGCACCCCACCATGTCCCGGAAATTGATCGTAGAAAGTTGATCCTTTGTTGACACTTTTGTTTCAAATACGTAATGTGGGTGCCCCAAGTGCATTTTGAATCAAACCAGACTCCAAGGTATTTGAAGGTTAAAGATTGGGTAATGTCTCTGCCCAAAAGATTTAGACGCAGTTGGGCTGGAAACCGCTTCCTTGTAAACACTACCAATTCAGTTTTTTGCGGTGAAAACTCGATCCCTAAATTTCTTGCCCAGAGAGACAGATTATTTAGGGAATTTTGCAATGGTCTTTGCAAGATTTCTGCACGTGGACCTCTCGTGGAAACCACGGCATCGTCTGCAAGCTGTCTAAGCGTGCATAGATTATCTAAGCAGTTATCAATATCTTTGACATAGAAATTATAAAGCAAGGGACTTAAACATGAACCTTGGGGTAAGCCCATGTAGCTAATTCTAGAAGTTGTCAGTTGACCTAGTTTGAAGGTCATTTGTTTTTCTGACAGCAAATTATACAAGAAATTATTCAAAATACCGGGTAATCCACTACTGTGCAAATTGTCTGACAGTATGTCTATGGAAACTGAATCAAATGCGCCCTTAATATCCAAAAAGACTGAAGCCAATTGCTCCTTGTGCGCAAAGGCCAGTTGAATATCAGATGAAAGCATCGCTAGACAATCGTTTGTTCCTTTACTCTTCCGGAAACCAAATTGCGTATTTGAAAGTAGATTGTTTGATTCAACCCAATGGTCAAGTCTTAATAGGATCATTTTTTCTAATAATTTCCTCAGGCATGATAACATAGAGATCGGACGGTAAGAATTGTGATCAGACGCTGGTTTCCCAGGCTTTTGAATAGCTATTACTTTAACCTGTCTCCATGCTGGTGGAACTATATTGAATTCCATAAATGAATTATATAGGTTAAGTAATCGTCTTTTAGCGATATCGGGGAGGTTTTTTAGAAGGTCGAATTTGATCATATCGCTTCCCGGAGCAGAGTTATTCGATGAAAGAAGTGCCATTGAAAATTCCAGTATTGTGAATGGTTCATCCAGAGAACCGTTACTTCGGGCTGTATCCCGTAAAGTTGGTTGTGCTGGAACAGAATCTGGACAAACCTTTTTAGCGAAGTCGAATATCCATTGGGAGGAGTATTCTTCACTCTCATTGGAAGATGAGCGGTTTCGCATATAGCGAGCCTTTTTCCAAAGCGTTGTCATCGAGGTTTCTCTAGAAAGTCCCTCGATAAAAGTACGAAAGTAGTTTCGTTTCTTTGCTTTTAGTAAGTTTTTAAGCTTTTTTTCAAGCTTTAGATACTTTTCAAAAAGCTCAGATCTTTCATGTCTACGATAATCTTTAAAGGCATTGGATTTCTACAACTTTGTGCATTCGTCATCCCAGCCAGGGGTGGCGAGTCTTCTTTTGAGGGATGCACTTGGAACACGTCGTTTCTGAGCTTCTAATGCGCTTTTGTAGATTAGCTCGGTAAAGAAACGATACTCTTCCAGTGGTGGTAGAGGATCGGTAGAATCAATACCAAGAGTTACCGCCGATACAAATTTTTGCCAATCAATGTTCCTCGTGAGGTCAAAAGGAACTTAAATTGACTGATCTGTTTTTAGAAGACCACTTTTGATTGAAATAATAATTGGCAAGTGATCACTACCATGGGGATCATTGATAACCTTCCACAGACAATCTAATGATAGTGAGTTAGAGCACAAAGAAATGTCAAGACGGCTCTCTCGAGCAGGAGGGTTTGCTATACGTATTGCTTCACCAGTGTTCAAGATAGTCAAGTTGAAATCGTCGCACAAATCATAGAAAATACCCGCTCTATTGTCATCGTATGATTCGCCCCAACCAGTACCGTGTGAGTTCATATCGCCCAGTATTAGAACTGGAGATGGAAGGATATTAACTGAACTCCAAAGCTGACGGCGGTTTATGGAAGTCCATGGAGGGACATATACAGAAGCTATGCAAAGATCTTTGTTCTTCACATTTATTTGGCAAGCGACAATTTCAATGCCTGAAATTATTGGGATTGAGATTTTATAGAAGGAGTAGCACTTTTTGATAATGTTAAAATCGTGGAAGTTTAGTTCATCTTCAGAAGAAAGCCAAGTTTCACAGAGTGCAAATATATCACAATCAGAATTGTGAATCAAATACTTGAACGAGTCTAATTTAGGTATTAAACTACGACAGTTCCATTATAATAAAGTGATCATATCTTGATCCTCACTCGACGAATTATCCATCGAAAGATATGAATTCACCAATGAGGGGCCATGATGCAGTCAATTGCTTGAAGTAGTTTCCGACTATAGGAACAAGCAGGTCAATAAGCCCTCGAAGTGGCGATTCGTCGAGAAAGCCGAGGGCATTCAAAATGTTATCCACAATGTCCTTAAATTTAATCTTTCCTCGCTTGGACGGGAGAGTTTTCTTTGAATTGCGAGTAGACGTGGTGTTTATTTTTGGTAATCTCTTACGATTACCTTTATTAGGTAGCGGCGGGGTGGAAAAGCTGCAGCAAGGATCAGATGGAGCAGCAATTACCGATTTGTTCGGCTTTTTCAATGAATCCCCGCTACCTTCAGATTTTTGCATGCTTTTCAGAGTGGTTTTATTTTTTTTCCGGCGCACTCCCGGGGAGCTAGTCGGCTTCCTTTTACCAGGGGCGTGTACCTCCGGAGACTCACTCTCATCTGCTATGTCAGAGTCCAGTTCATCGGAAGACAAAATCTCAAAAGTGTTTTCATTTTGAGCGGCTGATGCCAACGAACGTTTGCTATTATTGACAATAATCGTATCGTAATACATCGGTATTGACAATAATTCTGTATTCACATCATTCGTTCGTGCGTGCGCTGTTGCCAATACACTTCGAATTCAGATCTGAACGTACGGTAGCAAGCGGTAGTAAAGCACACAAAGCAACAGTCAATTCAGGTATAAACTAACTGTCGCGAGAAGCTTGTACTATTTGGAAGCCTGGCTCTGACTCTTTAGGAGGATGATTGGTGTGTGTTTGCGTATGTGCTGTATTAGCTTTGTAGATGACTGTATAGATGTGAATACATTTTAAGTAAAGTTTTATGTGGAAATATATGTAGTATGTTGTGTGCGGATGGACGAATGTGTTATGTTGTATTGATAAAATGCATGAAAGGAACCCAAAAGAGCGCATACACCCGTATTCGAAGGGCACCCACACCTAGTACGGCAGTGTTTTATTACTCCCTAAACGGTGTTGGGAAGGGTCCGGAAACCCACCACTTAGCGCTTCTGACCAGTCAAAACTACGCTAGCGCACGTACTTGAATCACTTTGTTCACGAGAGCTCGACAAAGGTATTTATGTACGCTTTTCCCTACCGATGGGAAATCAAATGAAAATGTACGAAAAGTGACTATAAACCTGTGAAGTCGAATAAGTAATATTCAACACAAAGACCAAGTATCCGATACGACTATGAGATCCTTTCTCATCCGATCCGATACGACAATAAGATTCCTTTCTAACGGTACGGAGACATCAGAAAACGTCGACTTCATTTTCAGTTTGGGTTCCGAGGAGTTAACCTATAAGTCTGTTCCAGCGCTTTCTGCAGAATTTTCCTTTTGCAGCAACTAGCAGGTACTGCGTACCGAAAAGGGTACATGACCGGACCTGTTGTAGTGTTCCAATGTTGAACGTTGAAGGTTTGTAATTATTATTATACGGTGTTCTTCGCTTACTGAAGCCATATTCCAACAAATCAAAAGAAATGATTTCCGCCATCCTCCTGTACAAACATTGATCCAGTGTCTACTTAGAATAAATAAAACAAAGTAGATTTTTCGTTTTTAGGTGGTTTCATATTTTCTCCAATTTCTTTTTTGCTAACTTATCGTTTTTGATGTTGCTTGTTTTTACTTGTGTAACGTTATAAAGGATTAGAGCAAAAAAAAAAAAAAAATAAAAAACTGCGATTTTTTTACAAAAATGTTGATAATATTTAAGCGAATTTGTTGTGTATAAAAAGATGTTGTTTTCTACGAATATATAAATAAGACAAATTATTTATTATTACTTTTTCGCACCATTTCTCGGGTCTGGAGTTGTTGCTTAGACACGAGAGACACTTTCAAGAATAAAACATATACACACTGTTAGCTGGTGGAGTTCTCTAAAATGCATACTATTTCGTCCTTAAAAATGAAGAGGATAATAAATAATTCATGCTATTTGCCCGTGGTTCTAAGTTATTATTAATTATTCTGACGAGTTTTTATCATACAACTAAGCAAAGCTTCTCTTTACATTAATTTATGGGCTAAGTCTGGTTTAGGTGACGAAAAAACAGTGATTATTTAAACAAAAAATAAATCAAAATCTTGATATGAGTTCTCTGTAAAGTTTAAAAGCTGTTGTTTCCATTAAAGATGTTGTTGTTTGTTATTTTTGTTGTTGTTCTTAAAGGGATCACTACGACACACGCAATTAAAGGATAACTAATGGGACAAACTACTTCGCAACTGTATTGTTTCTTTATAGTTAATTGGATGTTATTTGGTCAAACTAGTTTTTGTCTTCTCTAGTTAGTTGTCAGTTCTAGAAAAAATAAATAGCAAAGTTGACATTACCGAAGATGTTGTCTACATTGGGTGTAGCTTTCATTTGTCAGGAAATAATCACTGCTTTTTGCTGCATGTTTTATAACATTACAATAGTATGGTAAAGTAAGTGATTACAGTTGTTTCTTCTTCTTTTTTTTCGTTCGAAGATAGATTCCTACGCTGAGTAACATTAAAATATATATATATATATAAACTAGCTATTTTTTAAACATTTTCTGTCTTTTCATTCACTTAGCAGTTAATTACTAGTATTAATGATTATAAACTAACAAACCTTCTTTAATTTGTTATTTGCTTGATGTTATTTCCTTGATCTTGATGGTATTATTACAAACGAACATTATGACATAACCTCAATATTTGCACGATGTTAGTGTGCTTGCTGTTGATGTTATAACAGATTTTCAAACTTTCAAAGAAGGAGGCGAGAAATATTTCTTAAACATTAAAGCTAACATTTAAAACACCGTAACATATATGAACAATAATAATTAGAGTAGTAGTTTCAGTAAAAAAAATTATTAACTTTATATATTGTGTTCATTTATCGCTAATAGTTAGTGTATTTCCAGAAAAAAAGTCATTCTCAAATTGAACGTTACAATTAAAGTTAAATGGTTGATATTGATTCTCACTTGGTTTATATGTACAAATACAAACGAAACAGAATTTTTAAAGAACGGGCTTGAACGATTTGCATGAAGCAAATCAGTCCAGTTGTCCTGAAAGAAAAAAAAAATCAGAACTTAAACAAAATTGAAAGCTGTTGGTAGAGGCCGATCAACGTGAACTTGGATGATAACACCCGCGAACCCGTTAATCAACGCGCACACTATGTCGTAGAGGGCGTCGGCGTTCCGTTGCTATAGTAGCATGGTGATCCGTGGATGTTGTGTTTACTTGGAACATGGCTTTCATTGAACAGGGCCCAAGATGATGTAGGGCCGAGATAGGATCACCGGTTCAACTACCGCCTGCAGAAAGAGGCTTGATTCGGGCTGTTATCTGAATCGCTTTGGATAGCTAGAGTTTGGTAGTTTTATTTTTTTTATTAAATTTCCATATGGTTAACATTGTTTTTTTTTCTGCTCCGATGTTGTTTACTTTAGGCAGATTGGGATGTTTTAGTATTCGAATCAGGATGTTGTTTGATCGAGAAGTTGATTTAGATCTTTTCCTCTTTCTCACTTCTAGCATCTATCTTCATCTTGTTCTATGGCTGATGCTTGACAGTTCGCCATGATCTCGAACTGCGTGTACTATCAAGCAGAAGCGCAATACGGTTGTTGGTACTTTAGTTGGGATGGTGAATCTTCGAATGTTGGTTCAAACAGCTTATTCTGGGATTGGGCCATACAGATAGACGGCCGAGCAGTTGTCGCTCTCGTTACCCAAGAACTGGGCGTACAGTTCCTGGTATCTCTGTAGGGTGATTCCTCCGCGCTTGTTGTCTTCGTCCTGGAAGAGATGAGCGAAAAAAAGGAAATCGTTTTCATTCTTCTGCGTGAGAAGCGCATTTTTTTATAGTTTTAGACCGGCATAAACGTTGTGGCAGTAATCTGCAGGATTCATAAAAATAGCTAATTTAAATGCCAATAATACCCCCATAGTTAAATCGCGCTTGAAAAAAATTAATAAGGTTATGGTGTGATTTACGTCATAGCATGTCATAATTAAAATTTATGAATCCAAGAAGGCTTAGCGTGCAGTCATGGCCTACCATGCGTCTGCATTTTGTGGGGATTTGAGGTATTACATAGGTATAGGCATCAATACTTACACTGACGAGTTGGTTGTAGGAATCATCGACCTGCTTGATGTCATCCAGAGCGATTCTGGTGATGCAGTTGTAACGGTACTCTTCTATGCTGACCAGACCGTCGGCGTTGATGTCCATCATCTGGTAGTGAGCATCAATGAAAGCCTTCATGGCCTGCAGAAGATCAGAAAGAGGGAATCGATTAATTCCATTAATTGTTCATGCATTGCTAGTGCAATTAATTTATTTCTGCTTGCTCGGATGGTTTAGTGGAAAAAGGATACCCTAGAACAGTCAAATCAACTGTGTCATTGTTTTCTATCACCTCTATTCTGTATTCCGTTCGAAATGGATTCTCCATACAAAATTAAAAAGTTTAGAACGGAATAGAGAATAGCGGTGTATTGCAATCTCGTCGGTAGTGGCGCCTGAAAACTGTTCCATTCGAATTAGGTGAGACAAACAAATTCATTTGATGACGACAGCTTCCACCACAAATCGCACGTCCGACAATGATGGTTTGTTTAATGGTAATTTAAGCGATTGCTCGCGACGTGTGATGGCTGCTGCGTTTATCACGAGGATTCAGCAAGCGCGAAAATTTGTTCATTAGCAAAATTTATCAAATTAGCCACAAATAAGTGGTCGTTCGAACAGACGCATTCTGGTTTTTATTGCTTTTGATATAGTTTCATCCGTTTCTTGCTGCGTTTTACGATGCCACTAGTAGTCTTAATGTCTACTGTTTAGCTTGAGAAATAATTCAGCGTGTGTCGTCGTAAAAAGGACCAAACATGCAAAGACATATTATACTTGGAATTGTTGGAAGAATATTTCAAAATATCTCTGGTACGAAGTGTCTATTAATTAGCGTTTTTCTTAAATTTTTATTTCGTTCAAGTCTCATAGAGAAGTTCAGATGTTCAAGAAGTTTTAGTACAAGACAGGTTAGCATCGTTCAAATACCTTTCCATTACAAGGCGTCTTCTTGTCGTTCAATTCAGTCAGCACTCAGAACAGTAACAGAAGCTTTATTCAGGATTGGTATCGCGGACAGGCTGCATATTAAATTTTCATTATGCTGCATCTTTACGTATCACTCTGGTCCTTTTGCCTGAAACAACGTTTTTCCCGCACTAATGTGCTGCTTTCTCAAGTTATGATGAGAAGTCAACAGAACGAAACGTGATGCTTGGAGCTTAGTCATAGCAGGCGGAAAAGTAAAAAAACTCAAAACCAACAAATAATATAGGATCACAGGAAACCATGAAACTGTTCAAGCTAAATGCTGGAATTAGATTGACGACGAGCCTCGTGAGTTTTCTGTGAAAGCTATTGGTGCGAGATGTGTCACGCACTCAATAGTCGGTGTGACCGGGCATATTGTCCGTTCCACTGTAAATCGATGTGAACATTTGGCTGGTAGTCATTCGCAAATTTAACTTCGTTTCACAACTTACTGCTGATTGCAGCCACTAAAAAATTTGCATAAAAAGAAGCGGTCATTGAAAATGCTAACACGGTTTGGAGACTACTTTAAGAGCCACACATTAGATACGATACCGAGAGGGTCTGCTCCGGAGGGGAAACATGAAATGCCACAAATCATGTGCAGTGTTGTGGAGTGTACCATTCAGCCTCAAATGCCTGGTTTCATCGTCGCATTGTTGTTTAGTGGCTAACCGGGCCATGGGCCAGGGTATTTATGAAGATAACGACATTCATCGGGATGGATTCTATAAGATATCTGTATCATCGGGAATGATATTCAAATTGTGGTTGGATTTTTTTTTCGTTTTTTCGTTCGCTTTTGTCAGATTCGGAGTATTTAAGTTAGTTTCATGACCGCTTTGAATTGTGTTTTGTTTACCCCATTATCATCCAAGGTATTTCACATTTGAGACTTACCAATAAACTTTGTGGAAAAATAAAAGTTTCATGAAAAATTTGAAATTATTAAGGAGCTGACAACTTGGATATATTCATAAATATCTTAAAATATTAAAAGCAACATCGAAAAAAAAGTATTTCCAAAAACTTATAGTTTCTTTGGCAACACA
Organism: Ochlerotatus camptorhynchus; assembly: GCF_037179485.1. NCBI lineage: Eukaryota > Metazoa > Arthropoda > Insecta > Diptera > Culicidae > Ochlerotatus > Ochlerotatus camptorhynchus. The sequence goes on from NW_027040666.1 coordinate 2,577,130, forward strand.
CTTAATGTTTTTCAGTTGTCAAAAACGGAATAATTTCCAATTACGAAATATTTTGTTCAAATTTACAGTACTAAGGATAAAGATGTTTGATTAATAATTTGTATCCAACCTACAGTGTTGTTTTACCTTCTTTGGTTTTAAATGAGTGTAGTTCTTTTTTTCATATTTTCCTGTGCAGATACTTTCTTGAAACATAAACAAGTTACCTATGTATTCATAGAAGTACCAGAAGGCATGTAATTGTACTGTGAATTGCTCGAGAAGAGAGGCCAACAACGACAACTACCAACGGCTGTCCATCGAAGGGCCTTCTGTGAGAAGCTACCGACGTCGCACATCGATGCAAGAATTTGGTGAGACCTTTCAAACGCTTTGCTAAATGCTGGATTCAAAACATTCCTTTGACGTTGGAAGTGTGTATGCAGTACCCTTATCCATTTGATAACGGACATGTGAGACCTATTCCATGTGAAAGTGACCTAAGAATGCGTGTGAATTTCCATACTTTGTGGAATTGGTAGTATTAGAATTGTCACTTTCTAACTAGCGGACTAAAGTAGCTATCAATAACCACCAGCAGATTTCTTCTATAATGCCACTTCCGTACAGTAGGAGCTACATTAAAAAGACATTATTTGACATTTTAAAACTCAATGTCTCATAACTGTGACGATCGCACAATATTATTGCGCTCTCAGTGAAGATAAATACACGAGCAAGTGTTGAATCCACTCGATGTGCTACATAGTGCAAATGGAATTCAGTATATTATTTCACGTTTGTCATCCTCTCTAGATGTTCAATTGTGCTGCAACTTTCCCACTGCTTCTTTCTACTATTGGATGCATCGATTTCAAATTAAAATGTCCGAGGGACAATGTGAAGAAAGATATCAATTGCGCCTTTACTCATTGTAACGCCAACTACACCTACATCAACAAGGTGCTATCAATATGAACCGTATGCAATCAATTTCAATGAAAGTATATCCATCCATCGAGAATATCAACCCCTACATCAGATTTAGTCCACAGCACAATACGTCCACTTCCCACTCGATGTCAAAGGCCTCACTCATCTAACGCCTCCAGGCTGTATATTATAGGAACGGATATAAATTTACGCCACCTCCTCAGGTGATACGGATGTGCATAGCCAATGAGTCGAATTTTATGGTCTATCCATCAATGGGCCTCTGACATTGATAACGATTCTGTTACGAACATTCCATAACATAACAACATGTCAAACTTAAGTAGGCATTTACATACGCTTGGTATAGGTTGGGTGATTCATGAAGAGCAAGCGGCTAGTTCTGCAGGAAAGTTAATCCCGTTGTAACTCCGAGATGAGATGCTTGTCACGATTGATGCCTATTCATGTTATCCAATTAAATTGCCACTTTACATCGGTCGTATCTTTGGAGGTCTTTTGAATGCACCGCAGCACCGATTACGCGGGAGAATTATGAGCAAAATAACGAATGGCACGTGTTATACATGCTGGGGAAATTATTTCTTCATCGCATGTTACATGGTAGCGCCTCTTGAAAGCGTGCTTTCATTGGGAAATTTATGAGCACTACGGCTTGGAGGGAACCGCCCGCTATAAACGGTTCGTTGTTTTCGTCGAATCGATTGTTGGTTCCTATATACAGCTAAGTTGAGAACAGGAGATTTATGGCCCTGTTCGAAGTTTACCTCTACCTATATGCAAAGGTATTCCATTATTTGCTGAATTTGGGATAGTCTAGCTTAGACATGGGTGTAAATAAGGGGCCACCCTTGATGAAATAAAGAATTAAACAGATGAATCTTAAATTTGGTTAGCAGTTATATTTTGAATATTTTCAGAAAACGACGTCTCAAAATTTTGAATGTATCTTATAATTAAGATAATTCATAAAAGTCTGACTAGGGATGTTTAACTTTCCCGATTAAACGATTATTAACTAATTGATTATGTTTTTAATTCATAAAACCAACATCGATTAATGCTCACGAAATAATTCGTTAAACGACATAATCGATGAATCGAAAAAATAATGTACGGAGATATGATTTTTACTCTAAAATTATCGATTTTGGACTAAAAATAAAAAAAAATATGATCCATTAAAAGTTTATCCAGTACCTGTACCAAATGTTATTTTGGAAAAACGTCCTTGATTTGTTAATATCAACATTTTCCGATTTTCTTCAAACAAACAAAATCTCCGTAACTTTTAATCACGACATCTGCTCCAAAGTAGCTATTCCATTAAATTTAACATGGAATAACACTTATCCATTTTTTACGCTCGTAATTTTGTTCAACTTTCTTTTTCTGTTGTGGACATAGAGAATAGTTTATTTGATTTTTTTTTCTGGATTTTTAAACGAGTCACATCATTGGGTTTCATATGTAGGCCGTAAAGTTGGGTCGGGGGTATACAGTAATTACCCAATTTTGTCAGCCCCTCCGCGCATCTAAAAGACTGACATACATTTACCAGTCATGCTTGTTAACCCCTTAAGATCCTTGAAGTTAAGCTTAAGTTTAAGGTCTCCAATGTTGACTATTAGAAGATACATTACTCTCCTTTAAAACCTTTGAAGTTGAATAAGCAGGCTTTCAATATTCGCTGTGCTTTCGAATTGACTGTGAACCAAACATATTGCCCGAGCACGCAACCCTGTTTCCGCATAACCGGGAGGCGAACTGTACTTTATGTTTTTTAATGAACCACCATCACCATGCCACTCCATCCATCAGCCAAAACTAAGCTGCTTGGCGTCTACTTCCCACAACATCAAAATCTATGAGCCATTAATTCTTCGTTTGTATTACATACTTAGCTCACCACTGACTGTAGACCAACGCGTGTCGCTCGCTAGATAAAAATTGCTACACTACGCACATCACTCATCGGACGAGGAATTAAGATAGCAATTAATTATTCGTACTATATTCCCCCTGGATTATTAAATAACAAGTTCTCTTCTCTTAAGTGATGATGGTGGTGGGCTTCCAACTTCTCCTTTCTGTTGTTGATATGGGAAATGGGCGCAAAACGCCGATAGTGGACACAATGCGCCCCTTTATATCTCAGCTGCTAGTTGATATTATAGTGAAAAAATGCGGACATACGTTGCACTTAAAACGAACTATGTGAATGAAAGCAAAAATCTGTTTAATGAAAGTCGTTTAAAATTTATAAAATTAAAAAAAAACACACAATTTTGGCAGAAAACCACGGAAGAAAAGTCATTTCATGGTCTGAACACTACCAAAATTAACGATTTGATTAATGCAAGTTGTTAGGTACATTCTTCATCTTTAGGCTCGATAGCTCAACTGGTATGCTTATTAGAAAAATAGTAGCAATTTTCCACAATACTATTTGTTACACTAAGTGGGGCATAATGCGCCCTGCGAATTGAAGTGTCGAAAGCATAACCATCAGGCGTGAACCATTTCAATAGAGGAAAGCCTAAATGTATGCTTCCTTGGCAAGAAATCAGTAAGCGCATTTTGCCTCACAGTATTTTAAAATAGTTTTTTGTTGGCCTTTTTAATGTTACTAATTTAAACAAGAATATTGGAATGTTCTTAAAGCATATCAATAGTAATATCTTGCCAATATCCTAATACTGCACTTAAATATCGGCTCACGTTGTGGATTCAGCGGAGATCTTCCTTAGCCTAGGCATTTAACCCCCATCTCTCCTACATCATCTCCTGACACCTTTCCTAGCACATAGAAAAAGTCATATAAAGCGCACGCGAAGCGTGGAACAAGAGAACACTCTCTTAAATCCCTTGCGTGCTTCTTTCCAACACGCGGTCGGATACTTGGTCGGAAACAAATGAATCCTATCCTATCCATATGCACGTGTGGTGGTTTGTAACCCGAGAATACTATGTGAGAAAATCGAAAGAAAAGCGCGCGCCGCTGCTGCTACTGATCTGGCTGGGATAATTAAATGTGGCGCGTAGATGATATTAAAAATAGCTTACATCACGATTCACGCGAATTATGCTCCCCTCTTCTTCTCAGTACTCAGATTATGAGCCGAAATAAGTGGAACAGGTCGTTTCGGGCGGTAGCTACACCCATTTAAAATAACAATAACATGTTCGTCGTCGGCTAAATAATTGGTATGTTTTCGATTCTCCCGCTCAGCAAAGGAAAATTAAAGTATAAAAACATGTTTATTTCAGGTAATTTTCTATAGTCACAATATCGTTGGATGTGCTGACAACCGAGTGGAGTATGTATTCACCTGAAACGGAGGTAAATTGATTTCAAGGGAGTTCAATGGTTCATTTCACTTGTTGGCAGGTATGGTACAGGCGATGCCCAGGTCCATTTGAGAGGAAAAACACAGGAAGTGCATCCTTTGAACCGAGGTGGCATTTGGCTTGCCTGCAGGCAATACATTACTGGAAGATCATTCAATTAAGTACCTTCTTCTGCAGTGCCGTCGTATCGTGGCAAATGGTAGTAAATTTAATTATATAATTAAATAGGTGGAAAAACTAAAGCGAGTGGACGCTGTATATGATTAACTGTCAGCGGTAATCTAATTCATGTTATTTAACGTTGATTGGATGTCTCAGTAAAACAATTAATTTTTAAAGCAAGCTTGAGCAAATGTTGTTTTTTTTTAAAATAGGTTTGGTGCGAAAGGAACCGAAATTGTGAAGCTCCTGTAATTAGTTCATCTTGAACGATTGGTAAACTGGATGAAAATAAGGCTGAACATAGTGGCACATTGAAGTAGTTCTTTCATAATGCTTGCCGTTTTGCTAAATTGGTTGAGATATTTCTAACTATAGATATCTCACAAAAGGATTTTTATTGTATCTATGCATACTGGCATACAAATATAATATGTTTTCTTTAAGTCTACCTTGAAGAGGGTTTTTTTTCTAGAGAGTAAAATTAGCGCAATAACTGTGCAAAATACGTAAATAATATGAGCAAAATAATCTTATTTTCATAGCATGGGATTGGTACATCCGGACTCCATGCTACTAACCAAAGTCTGCAGAAAAATTCGTACATAAATCAGCTCCAATACAGTTAACCGCACGATTGTTTGGGCAGTTGTAATTCCGCCTTCGGCACCTAATAAACTGTCAGCTGTTCACCTACGAAAAAAACGCAGACTGTGCTCCCGCTGGAGCTGGGAATGCACGCATATTACAACGATTTCGAAGGGTGATTACCTCTAAATTCATCTCCCAGCAGCAGTAATATCAATTCCTTAATGTTGCATGTGACTTACCTTGGGGAAATCGGAGTATGGCTTTCCGAGGCAGGTGGCCTTGACGGCATCTTTGAATTCATCGGTGGTGATCTTACCATCCTGTTGGGAGTAGCGAGAGAAAAGAAAATGTCGTTAGTTAGCTATTCAAAATCATGAGTTCGATTATTGGGATAAATTTGTTTGACGTCATCCATTTCAAAGCGTCTGTAATCTAACCAATGCCGACAGTTGATGCATCTACTCAGCCAAACAATACGCTGACCGCATGTAACGGTGCGAGTTTGGATTAAAAATAAACCAGAGTGGACTACGACTTCTCTGTTTAGTTTCACTAGCAGCACTTCACCATCAATGCGGTATTAATTTAACGGTTAATATGTACCATTCACAATCCACCTAGGGCAACAAAATCAGTTTACCCCAAAACAGCGACCGAATGGAAAAAAAAAATAAATAAAACAGTTCCACGGTGTTGATTTGAAATCAGTCAACGGTACATGCTAATCGCCCCGGTTTCCACAGGTGATGAAAATCAAAGGGAAAACTAGATCGTGTTTGCTATCAATCAATTTTAATGTGCGTTATAACGTTCCTTTGATTACTTATTCATACAGTAGTCACCATTTCTGCCATTTTTGATGGAGTCAATCGGAGACTGTGCACGGCAAGTGGCGTTGTTTGCAATCTGGGTGATCCAAAAGCGGTTTTTCAGCGATTAGGAGCAACAAGAAAAACTCTCATACTCGCGTATCACATCGGCAAGCGTAGGTTAAATTGGAAATGAAAGGTAAACAGCGTGCTTTTGGTGGTTTCCGTTAACTAGTTAGACGTACCTCCCTCCCGGTATAGGTGTCGAGAGTATATGACGGTTTTAGTAGAATAGAAACATGTTGATGCCGCTTTTCAACATGAGCTACATTATCGCTACATTAGCTACATTAGCTCTAACGGCGAACACATTATATTGTATCGGTGATTTCAAATTCTGCATATGGGTACTTTTCATTTCATTAATCTTGCTTATTTATGGTATTTTTTAATAAAACCATGAGTTTTTCTTCTTCTTTTGTGAGCGAATATTGATCATAGGATTCTTTTTAAATATTCTCTGTGTATCACTAAGTAGTTTCCAGTTTTCTACACAAGGTTCATTGTATACTATATAGCAATGAAATACTGTTAGTTCTCTCTAATTTGATAAGGGTCATCGAATTATTGAATTAAATTAACTAAATAAAGTTTGTGTGGGAAAAGTGATTAAAGTAGACTAGATTTCCTTCGACATACGACACATAGTCTTCAAATGGTTGTCGGATACTATTATGACTCCGTGCATGACATTTGATTCACCATATTTACTGCTGCAAATGTGGGGAATCAGTTTCGTCTGTATAAGTTTTTTGGTAGTTGATATTTATACTCTGGAAGATTCGAAGGGACAATGAGATCCATCAGAAAAAGGTCACGAGCTCTTTTCACCTTAAACGTTATGTAGGTGGAAGTGGAACGGCATTTGCAAGTTTTAGAGTAGTCATAAAGTATATCAAGATGTCTGACCGAAGTCGATATTATTATAACATGTTATAAGTCTGTGATTTGAAAAAAAAAACATAAGAAAATTGAGATACCCAGAACTGTGATGAGCTTCGATTATTTTTTAATTGCTTTTGGCAATCAAAAAGCATCTTCGTACTATTACCATCTGTCTTGATGCGTTCTAACTCAGGCATTGGGTCTCGAACAAAAATCGATAAAAGGATGTTTTCGTTCTCACGCTTGCTTGCTTTTTTAAGAGCGCATAATTAACGGATAATTTCGAGTAAACCTAGTTAACCCTTCTGCTGATGCTTCGTCGTTTTCCGGTTGAATAAGAAAAAGGGAACGCTACGCGATTTGACGGTGATAGAAAGGCGATTAATTTAACTTACCTTATCGAAATCGGCAAGGGCAGAGATCTCATCCCACAGAGCCTTCATGATGGTCCTGTACTCATTCAGGCGGGCTGGGTTGATGGTGCCCTTGCCTTCGACGACGGTGGCACGCAGAGCCATGCACTGGAAGTCCTGGTTGTCTAGGAAGCCATTCTTGTCAATGTCTGTAGAGATAGAAAGAGAAAGAGTTATAAATTAACACAGCGCTACTAACGAGTGGTTTCATTACAAAGTTTAACAATTGAATTAGCTTCGGACTGTATTACAGCATGTATGTATGTACACGGCAGTAATTGACCCTGGTAAAGTTGTTAGTTCACCATTGAGAGTGCCGGACGCAAATGGTACCATATGAGCAATTTTCTGCTTAATTACATTTTGATAATAGCAAACACATCGTGAAGTGCGATAGTTTGGCATGCTTTTGATGGCAGCACGCAAATAATGCAAATCTGCACCGGACGGAAGCCACTTTTCTGTTTGACTCTTCCATAATATTCCGGTCAGCCAGAGGTGACGGGTTCAAATTTTCTTGACTTGCCTAGACGTGCTCGTTTCAAAAAATAATGCAACAGGTCCATCCATAACTACCTTTAATATCTCGATGGATATCATGTTGACAACTTGTAGTCAGTTTTGAATCATCCTATCTAGGCTTTATTTTCAATTGAGCGGTTATTTGACTTAAAGAAGTCAATTTTTTTTGCACTAGGTCTTTTTCAGAAATCTATCTTTTTTTAAACTATGCTTTGATTCCATTCAAACCATGTTAAAAATATTGCGAAATAAGAGAGATATGACAATTTAAAAAATTATTTTCTTGGAAAACACATCTTTTCTAGCTCTATTTTCGTCTGGCTTCAATACACTTCTAAAAGCCAAAATGCATAATTGAGCGTTATACTAAATGAAAGTAAAACAATTGCGTAATTGGACTTTTAAACATAACTTTTTTAGCTCATTCAGAGAGTTGACAAAGTTATACTATCTCAAAATCTTCAGAACGTGAAAAAATGGATGGAAATGCATTATCAAATGCGTTGTCATTTATTTATCATCACTCAAAGATAGTAAATGATAATCATGACATTGATTATAGTATGTTTTAAGATTTTACAGCCTTTTAACGTGATTTGTGTAAAAATACGATTTATTTTTAAAAATTTGGTACCTCATTCATCCGCGCTGTATTTTTTTCCGGCGCTTTTTCACAAAAACTCCATGAAATTTCACAATTTTTTTTTTTCATTGAAAGCTTAGACTCCAAGCTTTATTTTATGAAATACATAAACAAGTTTGTGTAAGCTCGGAAAAATAGGATCTCCATGGTTTTAACCAATTATTGGTGTATTTAGTAGTTTAGTATGATTTTCGTTTCTAGAAAGCAATTGAAAAAATCTCAATTGGCTCTATCTACACATTAAAAAAATTCATCATTAGAGGAGTTTCCTGAACACTTGTGTACGTGGATCATAAATCTCCTCTTGGCTGGAAAATTGCCTGAACTTGAAAACATAGCTAAGCACCTTAAATTGTTTCTGCTGTAGTGAAGTTTCAATTTTCCGAAATTTGAATCCACTCGCTAATAAAGACCATCATCGCTCGCAAGGCACGGTTTCAAGTGGGAGGATAACGCTCAGGCTGCCATTTTCGTGGAAAGTATAACCCGATCTTATCTTCCACGAAAGAAGCCCTTGGCGCTGCTTACTGTGATGTTATATCTATGCTGTTCTTCGCCTGATAGGCCTATATGATACAAATGACGACGGTGATAGGCGGGGGCGTGAGAAAAATCAAATATGTACCGGATTTTCCTTGACTCGGTTAAAAGTGAAACCGAATTGGTTGTTGTAAAATGGTGTATCCAATGGTGATTTGTGTGTGTGTCATTCCACGAACCGAGGAGATCGCTGGCGCGTAGATTGATTCATCATAAATTCAAGAGTCTAAATGTCAATCGCTGGATTCGAAGAACGCATTTCATATGTCAATATGTATGCCATTGAACAGTACGGGGAAGTTTCGACATCAACCAGCACGGGGATACTTGTAGCAAGTATGAAATGTAAACAAAATTATTCGGGAACATTCCATTGTCTATGGAAGTTTTTTTTTCTCGAAGTGTGTGGAAATTGCCTTAATTTAACAATATACGCACGCTCTTCAGTTAGGAAAGAAGATTAAAGAACGAAATGTATACGAGGCTATCAGATGCAGGAGCGATCGGGTTGGTAAATTTCCCATTTCATTGTTGTAGCACGGCTTGTTTAGAGAGAGCTGGGCATTGGTTTCAAATTTCAAACAATGTTGGGTATTGAGTAAGATTTAATATTATTGTTTTACAACCTATCTACCGGTTCGAAGAAATCATCATATTGCGTGTATAAGCTTTAGGAAACGCCACAATAATAATTGGGAAAAAAATATGGGCAGATTTGCCTTAGTGGGAATATTTTCCTATCTGACCTCCTATCAACGTATGAACATTTTTTGGCGCTCCCTGCATGCAGCATCATCATTGCTCGTTATATGTTTTTTTAAGATTTTACATGCAATGGAGGTAAACGACTTGTTGATCTGATTTAGACTGAAAGAATGCGTTAAAACCTTGACAAAACTTGTAATGTTGCTTGGATGAATTACAATTTCTAGTAAAATCGAATTCCTGTATCCTCAGTTTAAATCTAACACGTTAGTTTAAGAAAGTTTAAAATTCTAAAAGGAAATGCGAAGATTTATGAATTGCGCTCCGTAGATTTGTCAGACGCATTTCTCGGAAGGTTAAGGTAACGCTTTGCTTGTCAGGAATGAAAAAATCATGGTTTACACAATGCTGTTACCCCTAACAGTCTCCTACTCTGGAAGGTAGCAACGAAACCATTCACAAGATAGGAAATCCTTAATGGGATGGCTTTCCCAGGTACGACAGGACGCCGCTCACGTATTCAATCAGTTGAATTAAAACAATTCAATTTGCCGCCTCTCTGAAGAATAGGATGAGACGCGTGAGCTACTAACAATGGTGTTAGTCGTTTATCATGCAGTTCAGCGCATGACCGCGTTAAAGTGTTTCCACTCGGTACCGTAATTGGTAGCTTTCAGTAAAGACATTTTAACGAGCAATTTTAACTTTCATATTTGATGGGTCAATGAAGATGACGATGTTTCGCCAGGACTGGTCTAAGCATGCCATGGACAATTGACATGGAAACCAGAATTTGGAATTAAGATAAAATCATTATTTTGCTTTATTGATTGCGACCAATTATTCCTGCTGAAGCGTTGCCACGTTTGCTTGGCCCAAGCGGATGCAATGAAATCCACGCAAAAACCGAACTAATCCGTGTGCTTGCCTGATATCAAATTGGAGGTCACTGTTGTTTTTAAATGATGTGAAGTAAGTCATTTCAATTCTAAACTCAGATATATTTTCATCAAAGCTACCTGGAAAAAGTTTACCCAGCCAAGCTAATTACGTTGAAATATAACACAGTAGTCGCCGCGGGTGGGATCCTGGAACAAAATGCTCAGCGCCTCTTTCCCTCGACTGTTCTTGTGATTGACATAGTCGAGGAACAGCAAAAAGTACTCGTAAAAAGTTGCATTATGGAAAACAACAACTGTAAAAATGCTTCTACATTGAGTGGGGAAATTATTAGCCATATCGAACAAATATTGAGCGGTCGCGCATTTTCTAGGGAGATCTTCTGCTCCTCGTAGTTCAGCCAAGCGTTTTATTTATGTAAATTTATTTGTTTATGTCGTATGCTAGATTGAAATTGCTTTGGTGAATAGTAATAGAGGCAGTTTTTAATGTTCTCTGGTGTCCGCGAAAAATGATGTGGAGAAACATGAAAAGTAGTTTATGGTTTGTCAATCTGCAAATTTCTATAAAACATTTTAAATATGTTGTTTATACTTTTTAACAATCTATCAAAACCGAAAACTTGGGATTATTTAAGTGGAAAAAATCATCATCGCTTTGGGAGCTTATTCAAACCCATCAAATCTAACTGAACTCCCTAACAACCGATCTGCCCGATTCTCCGAATGGAGACATCAAATACTCGTTAAAATTTCATTAGTTCCGTTGAAGTGTATCATTCTTTCACAGCTCATTTGCACTTGCTTCGTATTTTGCACCTACACTTTCCGCGGTATGAGGATGGTGTAGTGAACACCCCATTTTGGCACTCCGATGGTGGAGAAAGAGGACGGATGGGGCACGTAATTCTGAACGCCTTGATAACATGATAGGCATGCTGGCTACATTTGAAGTGTTGTTAATAAGTATTAAATTATTACTACAACAAGAAGGGGACTCATTTGTCCCATTAAATAGTCACTGATTGATGGAAAATTTATAGCAAGGCTGGTTTCCCACGGTGAAGCTTAATTTGATAAATTTTTCGGTTAATTTTAATTCAGCAAAATTTGCCACAGTTCAGATACTTATGACCAACCAATTCCAGCCCAAATCTTTCATAAAGAGCCAAAATACTGTTAAACGCAGTAGGGTCTGCCAGTGGGTGGTTCATTCTGTTTGCGCTGTCACGGTTTTTCTACATTTTTTTTTGTACGTGTGAAAGATTAAAAAATAGCTTTGTTACAATGAAGATATTTCGGAATCTTCGGTCGGTTTACTGGCTTCGAAACGTGTTTTCTGGTTTTTTAGTAATCTCGGAGGATTCGGGATATCTCAGAAGCCATCTCACCATGAGAAAGTAAACTTTGGTCGCGACGTTCCAATAAGAGCTTACGCCTGACTTAGTGTTCTTTGAAGCACTTTCAAAGTTATTAACTGCGAGCTTTCTATGTCAACCAATGCACGAATTTGTATATTGTATGGCAAGTATAATGATATTCTATGCACAGGGATGTTTAGAAAATTAACATTCTGAAAGATTCTCTAGATCGAACCGGGAATCGAACCCGCTGCCTCCGGTTTGATAATACCGTGGCTTAAATGACTAGGCTTTGCCGCATCTCTACTGACCTACTTCGTTTGCAAATGACGACATGTGTAAATATACGAGTAGGTCTAATGATAATAACAGGCGTGTAACCCCCGAGCGAGAACCTGGAACCAAGCCGTATGGTGACATTTAAGATAAACACATTCATCTTTTGTGTTACTCACAAGTCAACCTGTTTGCAAAAGTCATACTAGGCCAAGTGTATCACACAACTGTCGAGTTTCCTCTACAAACGGCATATGAATAACCATTTCCCTGCATCGCAGTCCAGTACAATTCCACACTTAAAAATTCACTTTTCCCAAGCTGCTGGCTTCTCAAAACTTTTCCGCCTACATACTGCTTCGTTCTTGGCAACAGTGAAAAATACTCCCCATTGTGATAGCCTAATACGTTTTCTTTCGTTTCGTTTGTTTGAACCCAAGAGGACCACCACCGTTTCGGCTGAATTATGTTTAAATTCACAATTATTCAGCTTGTTTCCACTCTACAAATTGCCTCCTCAAGTTGTTGTTTTTCCATCTCTGTTCAATGCAGAAAAATAAACCAGGGTCTTAGCCAAAAACAGAAGAAAAAAATCAACCAAGCAGCCAAACAGTCTGGGGAGGCACAAATCTGATCAAAGATCGGAAATGCGACATCATTTATCCTTGTGTTCATAAAAAGATACGCTGGAAGCATACTTTAAGATATTTATGCATAGGGAAGGTGCACGGGTTATGGCATTTCTTGAAAAAATGTGCCAGTTGAGGGCATGAATTTTAAATGGAGTAACACCATTATGACTGGTATTATAGTGTTCCTATATGTTGTAGTGCGATATCCAGCGCAGTTACCATAACTGGTATGCCTACCCTATGTATGTATACAGCTTGAAGGTATAGAGGCGAGAAGAAAGGAATTCTCATGAGATCTGCCAAAAATGTTGCCGAATCCAACAGGTGGATATACTGTGCTTTCATTTAGATCACAAAGAAAAGGATTCACCTTTTCAACAAAATGCTGAACTTGCGAACAGTTGTGAATCATGTCATATTTACGTTAAAATATTGAATCAAATAGGTACTATTTGATGTTTTCCGGTAGCCAGTTTATGAAATTGTGGAGACGCATGGTTCTCCATTTTGGATTACAACTTACGATGGCTAATTACATTTTCTTTGTTTTAACGTAGATAATCGTCGACATTATGTAATGAAAACGTCAGATAATTTGAAATTTGAGGAATAATTTGTATCGTAAAATTGGATGTAGTTGATCACTGAGTTAAAACCGTTCAATTTTCTCTTCTCGACAGAGACTTTATGTTGTGAACGAAGCTCTTCAGTATTTTAGATACAAATTGTAACAAAATAATGAGAGTCGTGATTTTCTTTAGGTCAGAAGTCGGAAGTCAGACTTCTGAACTTTAATTTGGTGCTGGCGCCACAATATTATTTAGCTTTCAACCTCGCCTTCAACAATCCTATTGCATCGTTTTTCCTGACAAATGATGCATTCTGTCGCTCTTAATGTACAATTATGTCAGAGTGATGGAAAATGCAATTTTTGACATTCCTAAAATGTTTTCATAATCTGGGAACTTGAGGTAAAATCTAAACAATTACTTTTCCAAAACATTCTCGGAACTCATCATGTATATGATGTTCATTAGCACAACATTTCTTCCTATCTCAATGATTTGAACAGTCCCTTGAGATGCCCATACTTTCAGTTCTCTATATCTCGATCTCAGTCTTTCTCATCACCATGGTCCCTAGAAAATATTCGGGACCAAGTTACTCTCCATATGTGAATAGAAAAATCTAGTTCACTAGTTTTATCTTCGTTTGAAGTAAGCGATCGAGTTTTGCTTTGGATTAGAGATAAACAAATACAATTTTGCAGCCGACGTTCTTTTAAAATCGCACTAGTAGGCTAATAAATTACTGTTCTGAATGTCAAACTCATCCTATCTCGATTGTAGCATTTTTTGGTACAAACAACGTAAATATTTACCTTTTTTGACAAAACCTATGTAATCATGACGTTTGATTATTGAAAACAATATGAATGAAGAAAAGAGACCAACTGCTGTCATGATTACCTGAGATTTGTCAAATAATGTAAATATTTACATTGATTGTATCGAAGAATGGGTACATAAGATATCGAAATAGCAATGCATGAAAGGTCCACGAACAAAATCTTAAAAGAATGGCAAAAAGTCGTGTTATCCCAGGGACTTCAGGTACTGTGATGCTGTGTTTAGCGAAATGTCTTACTTTTACTTTATTTTGTGACGCTGAAATTGATTTTATAATCTGAATTCTTTTAAATGAGTGGTGTTTTAAAAGTATTCCCATCAAATTAGAAAGTTCTATAGCTTTTAGCGTTTGTTTAAGGCATAACCTGGTCGCTGCTAAAGCTCTATTACTAGAGTGTTTTAGTAGTCTTGTGTAAAATGTACACTTCTGTATATTTTACTGGTAAAAGCTTAACACTAGCTTTCTGATTCAGCACGATAAGCAATTTCTGAATTATTTGTTCGTTGTCTCATAATGATGTTCCAAGAATCATCAAATATTATAGAGATAGGGTTACGAGCTGTGTTGGTGCTTTGGGTTTCAACCATATTCTATTTGACTTTTTAAATGGGATCTCCCAGGATTTCCAAATGGAACTGACTGAATTTTCAGAATAATTTAAAAACGTCAGAATAATTAAAAAATGTCTATTATAAACACTCATAGTAATAGACCTGCCGATGTGACGCCATGTTGTATGCAAAACGACCATTTTTATCAACGATTTGACAGTTCGCTTGTATACATCAGCTTACATTGGCAGGTATATTACTACCCTGGTCACAAATCGGTTGTTGAAAGTTGAAACTGCTATACAACTTATTTCAGTCATAAAAAATTTACTTCAATTTTATGTGACGGAAATGTGCCACTCGATTATACTGTCTTTCCTATTCTCCAGTTTGTAAAAGTATTTATGTCAGCACAAAATTGGAAGAAGTTGTTTCAATTGAGCAAAGCAGTGCATTTTGAAGGTTCGATTGAAACAACTGTTGACAGACGTCCAGAGTATTTAAGCTTGTATTCCCACCAGGTCTCAGGGTTCCTTCAGATGATTTTTCATAGAAACATTTCAAAATTATCAGAACCATATACTTTATAGTTTATCATAGTTCACCTATCAGTGAGAAGATGGCTGATTGAATAATAAAGCAATTCTCGCGAGTCGAATAAGTGTCAAAATATTTAACTATAGTTAGTCTCCCAAATGCTCTGTAGAATGAGAGATGATAGACTTGTTGTCACAAGAAAAAGCTGCATTAATTTTTTTTTAGTCGTAGCACATTTCAGTCAGCACGCGTCAAAATCATGTATGTTAAGAGTTCATCGATTGATTTATGGTGCCTGGCCATAACTCTCCCGTGAATCTTATAAAAATCACGATAATCCTGCTAGGGCTCTTACTTCTAGCACGACCAACCAACAAGGTCAGAGCAGAGCAGAAAACGTAAATCGTAGTAGCTTGTTGTAAATCCCCAGGCAGCATTCTTCACGCGTTTTGAATTTAATTACAACAACTGTCGACTTGACAACGTGAAAACGAATCCTTTAATAAAGTATTAAGTCGTGACACTTCAAGCTGAATATTGCATTAGGTCCTATGTAACATTGATTGATTCTCTTCGTCGACTTTCTCTTTCGTTAATAACATGAGCACATAACCACATCTTGTTGTGTTTGTCATATTAGATGCTAGATAAAAGCTTATTTTAACGATCTGTGTGCTTAAAATACCTGGCCGGTCGGATACAAAGAGAATGTCGACGAAGAGAATCTGTCAATGGTACTTAGGACCTAATGCAATGTTCAGCTTTACTTGTCTTTGTTTAAAAATAGTACTTTCGGACCTGCGGCCACTGCTGCAATGAAGGTCCTTAAGATGCACAATTTTTATGATAATAGTTGAAGACAGCACATGCCAACTTAATGGTCTGCTTTCAAATATAAATTCAGTGGCAATTTATTTGCACTGCAATTTTCGCACGTCTGTAAGATTTTGACACTTGTCATTCTCTGCATTGGTGTTGAAGTTATTTAATCGTAACATTGCGCCACTTATTTCGTATTAAAATCTCATTTTGCACATTCACCGATGTATTTTACTTGGTCAATTAATTTTTCTTCGTTGACTTGGTAGAAACCGTGTAACCCACATAAATGCCGTAAAATTCCGTTACCAATCGATTTGAAATTCATACAATACTTTTCGAAGATGATACATACCGTACATGTGACCGACGATGAATTCGACACGCTTTTCCCATGGGTAACTCATTTTGATTTTGGTATGAATTTAGGTTCTACTTGAACTAACTGCGATGAAAGGAAGAGAATGAAAAAAAAACTTTCATTAGATTTTACTTGATGTTTCCTTTTTTTTACATTTCACGTAAATTCAACACAGAACATCACAATGTCAGTTTTCTTGTAGCATCAACAATACTGAAACTGTCGATGTTATTTTTTAAACTAATCCATTAGATTGTTTCCAGTCAGTATCAGAGTTGTGCTAGGCAACACCTTTCAGTATTGTTGTAACTGTTAGAACACGTTATTTCAGGTCCAATCACTTAATCACACAATTATCGAAAATGTAACTTCGGGCACAGAACACAAATGGTGAACAATGCTAGCACGGCTAACAGTTGAAGCATGCACTGAAATGCGTTGTAACAAACTCCCGTAACATCAAAGTCACACAACAATGATCTCACTTAGCAGTAGTACTAGAGAAAGGAAGAGGCTCTTACTTGTCTAAACCAACTCCCGTCGAATACTAAAACAATCTTGAGAGTTGAATATTGAAGTGCTCAGTTTTAAAAACTTTGTGCGGCTACCAAACTGATAAAAAAATGTCCCGGACCAACCCGAAATAGCCATCGAGCGTGCCGAATGAGGGAACGATCGTCGTCGGCCGAGTGTGCGCAGTGAGTCGGAATAATTGTCACCGGTAATATCAGCTGGGCGCGGGAAAACATCCCCGGTACAACAGGTGGTTGAGCGATGCAACGTGCCTTTCAGCATCCGTTGTGAAATATGCTTTCAAAAGAACTATGAAAACAGAACATATGTTTCGTCATTTTCACTTATTTGACAAGTAGTAGATCAAAATGATGAGATTAGTTGGTTTTTGAAATATGTTTAAATACAATTAATTAAATTTATCACACTCAAATTTATTTGGTTTACTGTAATGGTTTTCATGCAAATGGAACTGAGTAAATTAAAAATCAATTATTTAACCTAATCGAAGATGAAATAATAATAAGTATACTGTCTATAATCGCATTTCAGTCCCATATAAGGTTTCGTAAATGTTTAGATAATAACACTATTCACTACCTATTAGAATCTACCTTTACATTGTGTGATAACAACAAGAACCTTGTTTCTAAAAAGCTGAAAAATCGTCTGATGGGGTAACTTGCAACAATTTCCAACTGCACTTAAAGACAACCAATTATTTAGTTCATGAGAATTGATTTATACTTCTCGTTAGCCTATTCTATATATCATTCATTCATTCTTTCACATTGCATTTATAATACAAATCAAATCACCGAAGGACTGAAAATATTTTTAAATAATTTAGATCAATAGATCCAGCCTGAGCGGAGGCTGGAAGAAGTGAATATAAAGATTCTTCATCGATAAGCTGAAAATAAACTTATATAATTTAAATCAATAAATAAATCAGTCTGAACAAAGGCAGAAAACAAGTTAATCATCGATGAGCAGAAAATGAGCTCAAATAATTTAAATCAAAAGGGTCCAGTCTGAAGGAAGGCTGAATAAAGTGAATCATTATGATATAAATCTAGGGATTTTCCATCATCGAAGGGCTTAACATAAATTTATATCGATAAATCTAACCTGAACGATGGTTGAAAAAATTGAATCTAAAGATGTTTCCTCATCGAAAAGCTGAAAATAAACTTAAATAATTTAAAACAATAGATCCAATGACAGTTTTGTAACATCTGTGTCTCAGTGTACTGCACGATAATTTGGAGCACTTGCACGCCAACTGACAAATATATTTTATTTTACCCTCTCCGAGTTCCATGATACTTTGTATAATTGTTCACTAGGGGCAATTAACCAAGTTTTTGTAGGAATTCAGCCATTTTGATTCCCGCCTCATTTTTCAAAATTGCATTTTCGAAATTTTTCAATATATCATAGCACGTAAAAGGCTCATCTAAGCGAAATGACGTCACAATTTTTGTCAAAAATAAGAAAAGAAAACTGTTAAACACTTCTAAAAAAAGGTTCGCGTGGAAAAAAGTTCTTATTTTTTTTTACTAATAGTTCATGTCCATTGTAGAAAAGTTAGCTTTCAAATAAATATAATAAAAAAAAATGCATTTTTTGTTATTGACGAACATTTGTGGTTTTTTCAGTGTACAGCAACACAGTTTCCTTCATCTTTGACTCAGACTTCATTTAAATTAGATGAGCCGTTTTTGTACTATGATTCATTGAAAAATATCAAATATGCCATTTTTAAAAATTAGGCACAAGTTTGGTTCATACTAGGGGTAAACAATTATGTGAAGTTTAATGGAATTCTGAGAGTTAAATCTAAAATTGGATAAGTTTTTCGCTATTTGCTAATGGTACTGCTAATTACCATCACCTATTCTTCCGCATAATGTTCACTATCTCCCGATTGGCCCTTTAATCACCAATCCCAAGTACACATTCCGATCAGGCAAAGGCTACTCTAAAAAACTGCAGGAATGTGTGGCTCATCGTAACAAATAAATGATCACGCAAGATCGTAGCAATAGGGGAAATGGATGTAATGTCGGCCTATATGCCCCTAATTTGGGCCCATATATAAATTAAGCAGGGAGCCTCCCTTAGCTCAGTCGGTACAGGCGCAGCTACAAAGCAAGAGCATGCTGGAGGTGGCTGGGTTCAATTTTCGGTCCGGTCTAGGAATTTTTCGGGTTGGAAAATTTTTCGACTTCCCTGGGCATAGAAGTATGATTGGACTTGCCACACAATTATACCAATGCAAAAATGGTACAGGCATCGAAAGCTCACAATTAATAACTGTGAAAGTGCGTCTAGAACACTAAGTTGAGAGCACGCAATAAGCTAATATTGAATAATTAGCTTGAAATGCGAAGAAGAAGAAGAAGAAAAAGAAGAGGAAGGAGAAAAAGAAGAGGAATAAGAAGAAAAGAAGAAGAAGATAAATTAAGCAATCGACTAAATTTTCAATAACTACCAAAAATATCCATTAGTACCGTTCATCTAGATAAAATTGATAAATAGCAGATTTTTAGCGATGGGCCCAATCTTAGATCCATAGGCCAACATTAGAGCTATTTCCCCTACAACAAAAGAAAATGCAAAAGCAGGCCATGCACCATTGCAACTGCAACACGATCTCCACGGTATTCTCTGAGAATTGAAGATAAAGCCGAACATTTTAACGTGAATTCTATCAAATTCTAAAGTATTATGAACTTTGAACATTCCAGAAATTTCCGAAACCTACACACATAAAAATTCTGAATTTTAATTGTGATGTAAACATTCATACACGTAAACTTGTATTTCATTTCACGCAACCGAGCAACTTGTAAACAATGTTGTTTACAAAGATGGGCTTTTGTATACAATAATTGCTACATTGCATGAAATGCTTCAGAACTTTACATGATTTATAATGTTAAGTTATATGATATGTGACGCTCCATTTATGTGCATCATATTGAACATAAATTTACACTACTTTTTCGAACTGTTTGGAGCCTTCAAAGGAACTAGACGTAATCCATATTATACGTAAATCATGGAACGTAAACAAACATTCCATGTAAAATTAAGTGTTCTCAAGCCGAAGCATAAGCAAGTCCAACCTGGTCTATACAAGGTGTGGAGATCTAGCCCTGAGGTTTGTGTTGGAAGAGGGAAAAATGTAAACTTTGCGGGAGACGTTGGTGACGACGTCATAACACTCGAAAGCAAATTTGCGAAATAAGAAGTAAATCAAATGCTAGTTATTTTTGCATGATGATTTTGCTTGATTGTATTCTTTGTGAAGTCACTTGGAAATATCAGCTGGCGGTTTGTATTTTTATGATAACTCGTTACTTGAAAAGAGGCAAAACTCACAAACAGACTGCTTTGCATTTGTGATCAGTCAATAATCAATAAATTATCTCTACATGTAGTGGCAAACCATGCATAAAGTTTGGTAACATACATACATTCTATAATGTTTATTAAGTTTCTTATGCAAGCGCCGATCAAAACAAACGTTATGACGTCACTACAAGGGTGATTGAGTGAACGAAAGAAACGAATCGTGCGAAACGAAATGAAAGCCGAGTGAAAAACGAAGTGCACCAATACATTTAGGCCTACAATTCCACACCTTGTATAGACCAGGTTGAAGCAAGTCGACGAAGAGCAACTAAGGTGTGGAATTGTAGGCCTGAATGTATTGGTGCACGTCGTTTTTCACTCGGTTTTAATTCCGCTTCGCACGATTCGTTTATTTCGTTCACTCAATCACCCTTGTAGTGACGTCATAACGTTTGTATCGATCGGCGCTTGCTTGGAAATTTAGTATGATTTATAGAATTTATGTATGTTACCAAAATTTATGAATGGTCTGCCACTAAATGTTGAGATAATTGATTGATTATTGAATTATCACACTGTATACCATGAAAAAGCAGCCTGTTTGTGAGATTTTGCCTGTTTTCATGTAAGGAGTTATCATAAAAAAACAAATCGTTACCTGATATTTCCCAGCGACTTTACACAAAATAATACAATCAAGCAAAATATTCATCAAAAAATAGCTAGCTTTTGTTTTATTTCTTCTTTCACAAAATTGCTTTCGAGTGTTATGATGTCGTCACCATCGTCTCCCACAAAGTTTATATTTTTCCCTCTACCAACACATACGTCAGGACTAGATCTCTACACCTTATATAGAACAGGTTGGACGAAGAGAACGTTTCAACAGTGAGCATGCATAAGGGCGTAAACGCGAGGATCGATTCTCTTCGTCGATTTTCTCTTTTCTTAATAATTCGCTAGAGTTAACGTTTCTCGGTTCGTTTGCTGTTGATTTTGATAGCCAATACAACCTGTTACAACTCTGCATTCAACAAATTCTAGAAAATTGTTTCGCTTAGCTGTAGCAATGCAAAGAGAAAATCGATGAAGAGAATCGATCATCGCGTATACGCCCTTATGCATGCTCACTGTCGGTTTGATTGAATTTATTTCCTCGTTTCTTTCAACTCAAGCTGAACATTACATTAGGTCCTAAGTAACATTGACAGATTCTCTTCGTCGACTTTCTCTTTGTATCCACGGCAATGTAAAGGTATTTCAAGGTATTTTCAGCACACAGATCGGAAAAGAAGCTTTTATCTATCTAAGAGAATCGATCAATGTTACTTAGGACGTTATGCAATGTTCAGCTTGAACTGATTATTATGCCAAAAGGGTCGCTTACATGGGTTAGCCTCAGGTAACTAAAATTTACACTTTTTCGTAGTGTGTAATTATTATTTCCAACTCAACTCTGACTGCCTCCGTGAGGTATGAAAGTATTCATGCACCGGATTTTGTATGCTGAGAATGTACTGTGCATGTACTGTACTGTACATTTTACTGGTTGAAAATAAAAAACAAACCGCTGTCAAGTCGAACTCTTTGACAGCGGATTTCGTGGTTGAAAATAATAAACAAATACATTGAATATTTTTCAATATAAAACATCGTCACTAAAACACTACCGCCATCTGTTGAGTATACTGTGATGGGTAGTACGCTGAACAGATGGCGGTAGTGTGTAAACGTCAAACGCAAGGGTTATTGACTATGTGCGCCACAGGTTACGGTACTACCAACTAAAAACATTTAAATTGGCCGTTAAATGCGTGTTCGATGAACAAATTGCCAGTGTTATGTCTGTTTGTCTGTGCTAGCAACGTTGTATTTGTGAAATCTTGTGGCAAGAAGTCAATTGCTAATGCGAATCGTTTTCGTTGCTATAATCAGCTATATATTAGGTAAAGCAAAATACACTGCGAGGGGTTGTTCTTAAATTGGCAAAGAGTGCTACGTCATGAATGGATGATCCATAAGTTGCCTTTACTAATATTCCTATTAATTTACGTAACTCTACACAACTCAATTTTTTCTATAAGTCGATGGATTCAGTCAAGGAGTAAGACAACTTACACACTTAGATTTTTTGCCGAGATGGGCACCACCGAGCAGCTCGGCATTTTATTTTGCTGGTGGTGCCCATCTCGGCGAAAAAATCTAAGTGTGTAGCTGTATTTTCTTATGTTTCTGAATATCATCGAAAATATTTAAGTTTTTCAAAATCTAATGCACACAGTTCGAAAAAGTTGTGTAAATTTCTGTTCAATATGATGCACATAAATGGAGCGTCACATATCATATACGTTTACATTATATATCATGTAAAGTTCTGACACATTTCATGCAAATATTGTATACAAAAGCCCATCTTTGTAAACAACATTGTTTGCAAGTTGCTCGGTTGTGTGAAATGAAATACAAGTCTAGGTGAATGAATGTTTACATTACAATTAAAATTCAAAATTTTTATCTGCGTATGTAGGGTAGACCGCTACTTCGTCGTAATCGCCTATTTCCGTTCTATCGAACAGAAAAGATCAATAATATTACTCAATACTACACAGCAAAAAATTCTGAATTTTAATTGTGATGTAAACATTCATTCATGTATTCTTGTATTTCATTCCACGCAAAGGAGCAACTTGTATGCGATGTTGTTTACAAAGATAGGCTTTTGTATGTAATATTTGCAACTTTTCATGAATTGTATCACAACTTTACACGATTTACAATGTAAACATCTATGATATGTGACGCTCCATTTATGTGCATCATATTGAACAGAAATTTACACTACTTTTTCGAACTGTGTAGGTGTGTTCCTATGCGTTAGTTCATTAGCTACAACATAAATCCTGTTAGAGCGCATTGTATGAATATTTACGCTCATTGTTCTCAAAACAAAAGAAGCGATCCTAGCGAATCCTATTTTTCTACGTTTAACCGTAGGACGAAGAAAATCTAATGGCGTGTCAATGCGTGAGGACGGAATTAAAACTCGTAGAACGGATATATAATCAAGAAGCAGTATTAGATGTTAAACAATATCTCAACAATTTGTGACTCTTTATCAAATCCAACGGTACGTATGGAAAGTTGAATAAATTTAGAAGTCATCTTTGACAGAAATATTCCATTTTTTGTTTAAGCTCGTTCAGAAAATAGAGTTAAAGCACGGGTTATGCTTAGTACGACGGAATTTAGATCAAAAACTATGCTATTGAGGTGCAAATCACATCACATCAAATGGAATCATGATAACTGATGGGCATATTGAACATCAGCCACAGCAGTACATGATTTGGATGTCCTCGGGAAAATGGTTCGGATCTTTAATTTATACTCAAATCTACCATGTGGAAAATCAATCCGGTTTTATTGAGTACTGCCACATCCAGAAATATTAGCAGATGCTCTAGAAGCATCACCCGTTGTGCCTTAGATCAAATCCATTACTTTTAATAATTCAATCATTTATGATTGTATTGAACTACATACACATCCAGCATTTTTCGGGCGGGGCAAATGAACAGATTCTATCATGAAGCAATTTTTCATGCGAAAATTTAAATTTCAAAAACTGACAGTCCTATTGCATGATTTTCTTCATATTGACTTAATATTAGGAATTAACTACTAAGAACTTCTGTAAATGGATTAAACTATTTTTTGTATTCATATAGGTAAATAGGGCCATACAAAGGGGTGGCTTGGCTGAATAGGGTCAGGGCGACCCTGGCGTAGTGGTTAGAATCCATTCCTCTCACGCCAAAGTCACGAGTTCAAATCTCACCCCCAGACAAGTCACGAATGACCCAAGACCGTTAATGTGACTATAATACACAAAAAAGGGTCAGCACAAAAATTTCTAACTTTTAAATGTATAACTTTTTGAAAATACTTAAACATTTTCGTTGATATTTACAAATAGGTTATGTGCTTTTCAAGTATACCTAAGTTGTTTTGCTTATGGATTAGGCTAAAAAAGTAGCTTTCATAAGAATAAAATAATTAAAACCACAGTTCTTACAGATCGCCATAATCCCCAAAAAAACACAGAAAGGTTCAGTAAAACGAAAATTCATTCTTCCAAAATTTGACCGAAGAATTTAAAAAAAAAATTGAAAAAAAAAACACTTACAGGCTTTTCAGTAATCCAAAAATCACCGAACACATTATCGAACGTTCAGCTGTTGAGATTTTGGTAAAATTTTAAAGGTTTTTGTATAAAACTCTAAGTGTGTAATTTGTATTTTTCAGCGATTCACAATGTAAAAAGCTTCAAGAACGATATAGTTGCAAACAACTATGTTTTGCGATAGCCCGATATACATGAGATGCACCCGAGTATTATTTATACGGTGTCTACTGATCGAGCGAACACAGATTTAATGTTTACTATCGTTGACCTTCCTAGTAGCGAATCATCTGACTAAGTAGTTTTTTGCAGTACATATCGAGGAACTAAAAGTTTACTGCTCAAGATGCCAAGAAAAATGTGTCGCAGAATCTTCCGAAGGACTCCAAGCTGACCAAGCGGAGTCTTCGTGCAGGAAGCGCTGATCAATCGTCAGGAACGCGAAAATGTCTGATCGAAACCAGGAAGAATGTTTGTAGATCTACCGGATTTCTCAATTGACGAAGATGTTCCATTAATATTATAATAAATCATTTAAAATTATATGTTGGGAAAGCATAAAAGTTATATCCAATTATTTGAATTATTCCCATAATAGTTTCATCTTATCGTTTGACCATACAATTGTTTCGGATAGCTCTTTATAAAGTCTATAGTCAATCATCATATCATACGACCAAATCGTATTTTTTATACAAAAAAAAAAGTATTTACAAATATGGAGTCCAAAATCGATAAAGGATAGAAACTATATCCTCTCGGGAGATTAAAAAAAGCTGTACAAAAATAAATTAAAAACATTCCCAAGGTTCAAAGAGGATATCTCGCTTCGATCGTATTTAGATAAGCGGCCTTGATTATTTATCATCTTCTGAAATAAATATGATCTGCGTTTAGAAGGTTCAAAGCTACGAAAGATTAAGATTAAGATTAGTTAAAAGATTTTTCTACTTTTGATTTTGCTTGGATCAGGCTATGCTGATATAATAATGATGACATGGAACTACCACTCACTGTAGAGCAATTCTCTACAGATTGACGAATTGTTTAATTTCTTTTTTTATTTGTCGGCTCCGATTTTGATGAAAATTTGCACAGTTGTTCTTTTTAAGTAAAGATGCCAATTTGTTTTATCAGTTCTTCAAATTGAATCACGACTACTTTTCTAACAAGGCCTGTGTAAAAATAGTACTAATGAGTTATTGCTGAAACGCTTTGTTCGATTGATTTGGTGTCTTGAGCAAAGTTGTAGATATTATTTGGGCAATAATGTTAAAAATATACACTGTAAAAAATTTCGTTTGTTTCAATGAAAAAAAAAATTTTTTTTTGTTATTAAAAAAGTTAATTTCTCAAAAAGTACAAGCACAAAAAAAAAATCCGTTTTAACCCTCATTGAAGCTCATAATGTTTGCTACGAACTGGCAAAGTTTGGTGATGGTAAACTCAAAAACAAAAAAGTAATTATTTTTTGAAAATTTCACGATTTTTACATTTTTATTAAAAACACATGTTTTTCAACCGTGTATATTTTTTTTCAAGAATTGCATTTTAATTTTGCACAACTTTCCCGAAGACACCATAGCAACCAAGCAAGTCGTTTTTGCAATATAGGTATGTTTATTTCATTAGTGTTTTTCTACACAGGCCCTATTGAAAAGTTAGGATTCATTACATCTGATACCATGAAAAGGTAACGTTACTAACAAAACTAAAAAATTCATTTGATGAATATTGAGCTAGAACTAAATAAAAGTGATGTGATGTTCAAACTAGCGACCCTTACTGAAGGAGCAATTCCATTTAAATTGACGATTTTTTAATTTTCTTTTTTATTAATTGTCTTCAATTTTGCATAGTTGTATCAGTGATCTTAACGGTAATAAGTCAAATACTCAACACTGTAGTAGTGAACACCAAAAACATCTGTCTGTACCTAATGTAGAAATTGTACACCTATCGATCTGATACTTAAATGAGTTTGAATGGTGAAAACAAGCAGTTGATCACAAAGATTGCTTTTTACCGCATACATCTTAAAAAGTTATCATAGGAAATAAGTGTAACACCATTTGGTTAAAAGGTAAGCATAACCTTCAGTTGTATTTCAATGAAATCATTTTTAAAGATTATTATTTTTAATTTTTTTTATACAGGAAGCAACATGAGTGAACGAGCATGTTTTATCAGCATTCGGCCGTTCGAGGAAGTCAAGTGCTCGAAAAAGCTGAGGAATATTTCGAATATTATCATCCAGAAATTAAAATCGATTGAATATTCTGAAGCATCAGGATTGAATACTGGTTTTCGCATTTGCACGTCCTGCCGTCATCTCAAACGAGGAACAGCATGTTGCCGGAAGCTCAAAGATGCCAACTACAGTGATAGTACCTGTCGTACCGAGCTATGAAAGCCTTACAACTTTACTACCAATGACATCAGTTACTTCAGTTCAATCGTACCAAGAATTCACTCAACCAGTCAACATCGAGATATTCAACCGAGGCATTGCAGGAATCCAGGTATCACCGATAGACGTGGGAAAACTCAACTACATCCACTACCCCGAAAAGAAGCACTGTGAAATCAACGAAGGTATTAGAAAGAATTTTTTCAACTTCGAGCCTGAGGCTGACGAAGTGAATGAACTCAAAGAAGTTTTAGAAAACATGAAGGAAAAGTTTTCCAATGCATCGACTGCAAGAAGTGAAAAAGTATTAATTTTATCGTTATTGCCTTATTCATGGTCAACACAAAAAGTTATGGATCAATTTAATGCTAGTAGATATATTGCAACAGAGGCTAAGTTGATAAAGGAAGGTCATTCGTCAAAATTCGCAAAATATGGCACAGCCCTAAGTGATGAAACAAAATTGGCAGTCATAAATTTTTTTGAAGATGATGATATAAGCCGGGCAATGCCTGGTCAAAAAGATTATGTGTCTGTGCAGAAAGAAGGAAAACGACAAGCCATTCAAAAAAGATTACAAATGATGACTTTGAGAGAAGCTTATAAACAATTCAATGAAATTCACTGCAATGTAAAAATTGGATTCTCTTCATTTGCAAAACTCCGCCCTAAGCAATGTAAACTTTTAACCAGCTCTGGAACCCACAATGTTTGCGTGTGCACAACGCATGAAAACATCAATATAATTTTACACAGTTTGAAAAAAACTTAACCATTTAAATGATGTAAAAACGTTCACTGACAGCCTACTTTGTGAAAACAAGACAACATATGGCTATCTACGGTGTTGTGAAGATTGTCCAGACTCTTCCGCATTAGAAAACATTTTATTAAAACAATTAGAGGAAAAATGCATTGATCAGCTTTCATGTGAGCAGTGGGTTACCACGGATAGATGTGATTTAGAAACTATTGTAAAGCCTGAAGACGAGTTTGTTTCATTTTTCTGCTTGAAATTGACAAGTTTGATACCACATGATTTCTTAAAAACACAGCAATCTATTTTTTTGAAAACTACACGAAATAATTTGCAATAAGGTGAATTTTTAGTTACTTGCGATTTTTCCGAAAACTACAGCTTTGTGTTACAAGATGAAGTTCAGTCTCATCACCGGAATATCCAACAAGCTACCATTCATCCATTTGTTATATATTTTAGAGAAAATATGCAAGTTAAACATTTAAGTTTTATTATAATTTCTGAAGAGTCAAGGCATGACTCAGTGGCTGTTAAGTTATTTATTTCTAAAATGATAAGTTTTTTACGCATTAACCAAAGTAAAAATATCAACAAGATTTATTTTATGTCCGATGGAGTCGCGTCACAGTACAAGAAACGGAAAATTTTTGCTAGCCTTTGTAAATTTAAATCAAAGTATGGAATTGAAGCCGAATGGCATTTCTTTGCAACATCACATGGGAAAGGTCCTAGTGACGCTATTGGAGGTACAATAAAACGCATGGCTACTAGAGCAAGTTTGGCCAAAAATGCAAGAGAGCTTTATAATTGGGCAAATAATCGAAAAGAAGAAGAATTAACAAAATTATCATTTAGTTTTGCCACAACAGAGGAATACAAAAGTATGGCTTCACACCTCAACGAGCAATATAATAATGCAAAAATAATTCAAGGAACTCAAAAGTTTCATTCTTTCATTCCTGTTTCAGAAAATAAAATTAAAGCCAAACATTACTCAAACTGTAATGATAATGATGCCAAAATATTCGATGTATTTAAAAAGTGATGTAAATAAAAAAAGAAAGTAAGTGCACAGACAAACAGACGTAACTCTTCATTGTGTATCTTCGTTCATGCATTTAACGGTTGATTTGAATATTATCAGTTCCGCGAACTACTCGCCGCAGCGCTGGCATCAGATCACTTTGACGTTTCTATACATTCTATAGAACTTTTATGCAATATTGTTTACGAGTTAGCGAGCAAGCTTGTTTTCCGCGAGAAGCCAGAGAGATGTCGTTGCTGAGGTTATATGTTTTGAGATACTATGTTTTCAAGAGCAAGTTTTTCAAAGAGTTACGTCTGTTTGTCTGTGGTAAGAGTATTACAATGAAAATAAATTATGTATTATTTGTCCATAAATTTTCAGAATAAAAAAAAAGTAAAAAAGAGCAGAAAAATGTATTTTGTGGATTTAAGTTAAAATTTGAAAATAAAAAAGTAGTCGGGATTCGCTATTACAAATTGTAATAGCGAACCCCGACTACTTTTCCAATAGGGCCTGTGTAGAAAAGCGCTTATAAAATAAACATTTTAATACAT
The DNA here is from genome assembly GCF_037179485.1 of Ochlerotatus camptorhynchus. Lineage (NCBI taxonomy): Eukaryota > Metazoa > Arthropoda > Insecta > Diptera > Culicidae > Ochlerotatus > Ochlerotatus camptorhynchus. The sequence goes on from NW_027040666.1 coordinate 2,606,397, forward strand.
TGCAAAAACGGCTTGCTTGATTGCTATGGTGTCTTGGGGAAAGTTGTGCAAAATTAAAATGCAATTCTTAAAAAAATATACCCGGTCAAAAAACATGTGTTTGTAATAAAAATGTAAAAATCGTGAAATTTTCAAAAAACCATAACTGAGTTTACCATCACCAAACTTTGCCAGTTAGTAGCAAACATTATGAGCTTCAATGAGGCTTAAAACGAAAATTTTCAAAAATGTACTTTTTGAGAAATTAACTTTTTTAATAATAAATATAATTTTTTTCATTGATTCAAACGAAATTTTTTACAGTGTATCTTTTTTACACAATTGCCAAAATAATATCTACAACTTTGCTGAAGACACAAAATCAATCGAACAAAGCGTTTCGGCACAGACAAACAGACGTAACACTTCATTGTGTATCTTCGTTCATGCATTTAACGGTTGATTTGAATATTATCAGTTCCGCGAACTACTCGCCGCAGCGCTGGCATCGGATCACTTTGACGTTTCTATACATTCTATAGAACTTTTATGCAATATTGTTTGCGAGCTAGCGAGAAGCCCGAGAGATGTCGTTACTGAGGTCATATGTTGTGAGATACTATGTTTTCAAGAAAAACTTTTTCATAGAGTTACGTCTGTTTGTCTGTGGTTTCGGCAATATATATTTTTAAACTCATTAGTACTATTTTTACACAGGCCGTTTTCAAAAAGTAGTCGTGATTCAATATGAAAAACTGAGAGCACAAAATGGCGGTTTTACTAAAAAGGAACAACTGTGCAAACTTTCAGCGTAATTGGAAATGATCGGTCAGGATCGATTTGCGAACCTTCGTGGAATGCCTCTGTAGCAAGACAACTGTCGGTAGACTGTGAACTATTCTTGCTGTTCGACTTGATCCAATTTAATAACCTCTAATTGCACTCAAGCTGCCATTGTATGAAGCCTGGTATGAAGGGCCAAAAACGGTTTGGGGTTATTCGTGGGCAACATCGCCTACGTGCATCCACGGGATAAATGGGAATCTCCTTCCAACAACAGAAACATAGAGCCGGTAAAACAAAACAGGCCATCCAACAGGAGGATGTCCCTATGAATGGGTCTCCCCATGCATTTTGTTCAATCGGGTGCCCTAAAGGACCCTCCCGTACCCAGCATATGTTCATATAAGAATGGAATGAAAAGAGACAAATAAAGAAAAGATCTCACCCGATGTTGCAAAGGAATCCATGACATCTCGATGATTTCGAAGATCTCCCATAGATATGCTGCCGCTACTTCTTCAACCGGTGTTAAAAACAGCACTCTCGCCTTTTTTTCCTCCCACAATAGCGTAAACTCCCATCAACCACGAAACACACTCTAGCTGCTCGAACTACAGAAAAAAAGAACAGCGTCCACTTTCCATCACCAATTACTCGCAGTACACAGCCTATTTTGCTTAGATCATGCTATATAGGGGAAATGGATGTAATGTCGGCCTATATGCCTCTAATATGGGCCCATATATAAATTCAGAAATCGACTAATCTTTCAATAGCGACCAAAAATATCCATTAGTACCGTCCCAATGACGCGTGCATCTAGATAAAACTGATAAATAGCAGATTTTTAGCGATGGGCCCAATCTTAGATCCATAGGCCAACATTAGAGCCATTTCCCCTTCACAGTGCGAAACCGAACTTTTTGTCAGTGCGAACTTCAACCTGAGCTGGGTTTTAAAAACAAACGATCGAACTGACCGATCCAGGTTGGTATTAGCATTCATTTATTTATTCAGAAACAAGAAGAAGACACAACCGCAGCTGTCATACATTCCAAACACTCACACAAAAAGTATTATTAAATGAATTGTAGACTCCGAACGGATTCGCATGTCATTTCTGTTGGTAAACAACTTGTGGAATCGAATGAAAATGGTTTCATCCTGTAGAAAATACAGTAGGAGTTTTTTGTTTTCCTATTCTCAAGGGAAATTTTTGTTTAGAAATAAAAAGTAAAAAACTCATTCTTCCAGTATTCACTCCAACAAGAAATAAGAGATGAACTAGCCTATGGCTAAAAATCTCTCAAATAAAGAAAAAAAAAATCGAAACCATTTCCATTCGATTCCGCAAGTTGTTTACCAACAGAAATTATATGAACAATATATTTTTAAGCGAATTTTAGTGGTACACCATTAAATGTATTTTCCGTCCATTTTTCCCCATTTTGCAACGCTTGATATTTCTTTAGTATTTTTAAATATTTTTATGTATCTTAGATATCACTGAGAACTTTTTGATATATGGGGAAAAATATAAAGTTTAGAAATTTTTGAATTCAAAATTAAATATAGAAACTTGTGCTTAGATCATCGCAGCTTTGATACTTATGTAAAATGTTCACTAGATGATTTTAACAATTCAATAATGTAACAATTCAACACTCAACGCGTATTCACCGAAAAAGTTAAAATACCGACAAACCAACGTGGTGCTTATCGATAATATGGTGAAAGTTTCAGCCTCCATCTATTCTAGCGTGGATACATCTTACAGCTTGTGTACGATTTGTGTTACAATTTTTCAGATTTTTTCTCATACAGATCATGTAATACAGATTACAGATTTTTGAATAAAAATATACAGATTTTTTTATAAATCTATACATCCACAACATTCCTGTCAATTCTTCTGTCCATAACTAAATTCCGCATGCATGCCTTTGCAGAAGTTTCAAATATTTTTGGAATTAGGAGTCAGTAACGATTTCTCTAATGAAAGATCCCTGAAGTAACAGTCATAATATCAAACATGCAAAATAGTTGGTCATGCTGTGACACAGCACGCCTGTTCCAAGCTTTTGGAATTTTGGTATTATGGCAGAGAGTTATAATTGTGTTGCTATCGCCAACGTGCAATTACTTATGAAATTGAATGAAGATTGATTTAAGTTTGAAACAAATTAAAAACATTTTTTTGGGTTTTCTTCATACAGCATAATTTTGTATATATGCTGCAAAAATCAAGCATGCAGGTATTCTATTGTCTGAGTCGGTAAAAAGTTTTGAGTTTAGAGCTATGTTTTGTTGCTATAATTATTGTAAAATGTATATTCACCTCATTTTGCTTTTAAAGATAATCAAGATCATACCCAGGTAGAGCGTCCTTTTAGTTGTCATACTCTATCTAAATCTACATACGCATGCGTCTGTATTGTTCTTGGTGCAAAAACGAACTGTACGATGCTATTTTCTCGCTTCTGGTAAAAGAGCTGGGATAATTTTCGGGGAATATGTGACAATAGATATTCGTGAATTAAATAATTATGTGTGAACACGCGAGGATGATACCCTTTATTCGCACATGAATACAACGTATCGACGTAAACTATTTTCGTATCAGAAAGGACGCCACATTTTGTGATTTATGCTAGCGGAAATGAGACTGCGTTGTTTTATAATTTTAAAACACACTAAGGCTGGCTAGCTATCATCACGTGGCGAAAGCGCGACTTCAACGCAAAGAAGTGATCACCTCGGTAAAAATGAGCTGTTTTGTTGGCTCAATATACCCGGCACTACGCACATAAACGGACCATCGAGGTGTTGGCACGAATCACATTATTGGAATCAATGAGGCGGGAGATTCTACAGTTCGGTGAACTAAACTGAGAGTAGTGCATTATTTGGCAATTTTCCATATTTATTGCTTAGTATGGAAGCGGTTCGGCGGATTGATTTTTGGCATTGGCCATAATGTTTGTATTATCTTGTGAATGAATGGATGGTGGTCACTGTACTTTACAACCGTGTGATTAGTGTGGAAGTTATAGAGCCGAGTTTAAAAAATTAAGTTTAAGAACATGGAGTGTATCGAACGCGATTTTGAAATTATCACAGGAATAGTTCAACAAAAAACAATAACAATAAAGGTTACTTTCTCATTGTTCTTTGAGTACACAACTGGAACTTTGCGCCTGCCTTCAATTAAACTTAGTGTACTTTGAAGATTTCAACAGTAGTTTATTGAGCATTTAAGCACACACCATTTTTGCATTCGTACATTATGTGGAAACTGACAAGCACAATCATACTCTATTTTCAGGGAACTCGGGCGATTTTCCACCCTGAACAAATAGCTGAGCCCTGGTTCGGTAATGCGACCAGTAATTTAATCTATTGTGGTATTATCCATGTCCTTCGTTTAGTTTAGTGCATGTCGTATTACTAAATCGCTATTGAGATATGATGAAATATTTGGTTATGATACAGTTGTTATTCTTGCCTTTATCGCAAGGAACCGGTTTTAATTGGTTCCGCCATTTATACCCGCCAAAAAATGTGAGTACCCTCGAAAAGTACTCCACTTTGTCTGTCAAAATAGTATTCCTTGGCTATAAAATCAAGCAACGACCATGCAGCAAAACCACTTTAAAATAAATAACAACGAATGAAGATTAGGTGTCACATACGTAGAATACAAATCCACGTTTTTCCTTGTTTCAAGGTCATCCTTGGTGTAATGTGACCCAAGTCTTGTCACTATCAACAAGGCGTAAAATGTAACATAGATTAAAGTATATTCCTTTGATTACTCAAAAAACCTGTTCCGCCAGTCGTTGGTAGATCTTAAACCTTAATGCACCACTAAGAGGTGATCTACTCGTGTTACGAGACATGTAAACAATATCTTGGTTCAAGGACTCTGGATCTAATGAAGCATTACCCTTTACCACCTGAAATACGGTTGTCGTCTTTCCGATAATTTTCTATATTTTATTGCCGTGAGATGACAATGAGATGTTGGAAAAATGGCGGCTTTGGCTCTTTATCTATTATCGTCAGGGTCTTATAGTGTCCATTTTTTTTATTACAAAATGATGCTCTGGAATTTAATGCAAAAACTCAGCGCTCTAAGACTTCATTTATTCACCATATATTCATAAAACAGATTTTTGTGATTAAGCTCGCAATGATTCCGAAAATATGCAAAAATATTACTGGATCCGTTCAACTATGGAAAATACTTATGGAAGATTTTGATTTACCAAATCACGGTCAATTCGGTACCGCCTATTGCTTGCTGAGATTCAGCGAAACATTTGTGAAACATTTTTCACGAATCTGCAATCAAACGTCAGTTTTGCTGAGATCTCAGTAAACAATGTGGTCGAGCTGCTCAGTAGTGCCGAAATTACCGAGATTCGGCAAACAGAACTAAGGATGCACAATAAAAGAAAAATAATGCACAAAACTACACACCACATTTTGAAAATGAATTGCTGACGAAAGTCCAGGAGAATTAAGATTTACTCCAGAATCCAGTTAACATGCTTATTTGCTGTATGATCAGTAAAATGTGGGTACTGTCAAATAGATTGCATATTACGTGAGTCGATATTTTATCGCATGACGACTTATATTTATTACTTTAAAGTGTTCAATGGCTAAAAGCTATTGTATATCTTAGAAAAAAAAACAGGTATGTAATTATCGATAATAACAACGCATCTGAAATGTTAATGTTGCTTGTTATTTATTTGCAGCAGGACGTGAACAATGAGTCTGCGTTTACCTTCATCGTTTTTGATAGGATTTCTTCATTTGCTCTGAATTTATCGCTACATAATTTGAATACCGTTATAAGGTTGAGGTGGGAAATAAATTAAGTTTGAATTCCTTAAAGTCTTAGATTTTTTCTTATTTTTTTTTTTTTTGGTAATTTTGCTAATCATATAGCAACATAAATTTCTCTTTCGTATCGCTTAGCAACCATCAAATTTAGCTGTTCCACAGTAAAGTACTCTAAATGTTTATGTTTTGTTGGTTATCCAGCAGTATTTTTTTTTTGTTGCTTAAAGGATTGCTGGATTTCCAGCTCGGCAAATTCCAACAAAATTTTGCTATTTCCACGAATAAAAAATGAATAAGGTAACAAATTTTAACAAACGGATGGCAGGATAGGGATTGAGAACATAAGGTTTTTTCGAGCAATGTGCTCTTGATATAGAACTAAGCGACATACTGGGGAAAAAGACGAACATGGGGGTTACACTGATGCAAAATTTGAAACATATAAACTTGAAATGGTTTGTGCCAAGTCAGTTTCTTACTTAAGTAGTTCAAATTTTGGGAGGCTAAGCAGGACCCAATTTGGAACCGTTTAAGCACTGTGGAGCGAAAATTTCAAATTTTGCATCAGTCTAATGGGGGTACTCAGATCGATCCGTTTTAAAAACACATAAATTAAATTAAAATAATCGAGATCTCGGCTCGCCAAGAAGTCTCTAATGGGCCGCAAGGGTTGTTTTCCTCGGGCCCTGAGGGATGCGGATAACTCGGATCTAGCAACACAATGTAGGGTGCATGACCAAAGCACGTGGTCGATCTCGTGATAACCACTACCACAAGCGCACAAACTGCTGCCTGCGAGCCCGATTCGAAAGAAATGCGAGTCTTACGAGCAGTGATTGGACATGAGCCTCGACATGACACGTATAAAGTCACGGCTCATGTCCAATCCTTTGAACCACGGCTTGTTCGACACCTGTGGGAAAATAGAATGTAACCATCTTCCCAGATCACTCTCATTCCATTTTTGTTGCCAGTTGCTGAGGACTTTCTGACGGGTAATTGAAAAAAAAAATCCGCAAAGGCGATTTTTCGATCAAAAATATCACCTTGGACTTGGACATTAGTCACACACACATTAATGAACGAAGTTTGGTGTGTGCTGGGCAACTTTATGGTAAATTTAATTAATTTTCCATCACTATCCACCTACTTTTTTAATTGTACTTAAGAGAGATGATTCAATAATTACTTGGCAATTAAAAGTTGAATTAGCGTGTAGAAAATAAATTATGTGACTTATACACGCAGAAAAAAATATTTTGACGTAAATTTAATAAGAATTTCATTTTGTTTTGGTTGCAAAATGAAATCATTATTATTTCAACAATCCAGTATCTTTGTTTTTAAAAACCCATGGATTTTTAAATCAAAAAGAAAATCTTTTCGAATTTACAAGAGCTTTTATGGTTTTGACGTAAGCTGTCAAATTTGGCAGCTGGGTCAACAAAAAATATGTTTGTTTTTAAAAGAAGTTTCTTGTTGATTCAATCATATTTATTTTATTAAGCCTAAAAATATACGCAGTAGAAATAAAAATATGTTTATTGATTCAATTTTTAATAATTTGCGATTATTGTTTTGTTTTCTATTTGTTACCAACAGAATTACAATTAAATTAAAAAAAAACTTTCTGAGGCATAAAATCTCTCCGGTTCATGAGTTGATGGGTCGATAGGTAGGGTCCAGGTGTGGGAGTGGCCTTCCTGGCGTTGGGAGCATTGGTACTCAGTACTGAAAATAAGATCGACGGAAAAAAATCAAGGAAAAAAAGAAAAACTGTTTATATTTTGCAACAGCAGCATACTTACTTACCTCTAGAGCTGAATCAAACGAGAATTTTTTTGTTATTGTTTACATTTTTGTCCGGGTTTTCACGAGGGAATGGTTGGTAGTTATTTTTGCATTCATGGCCCGGGGAATTGACACAACAAATAAATGTTAAATTAAAATTAACTATTGGTGGCTTGATAAAAGAATATTGTTATTTTTACAATAGTTGCAGTTGAAGAGTGGCTTATGAAAACAAAAAGAATCTTATTTTGAATTTATTTGAATAAATATTATCGAAACAATAAAATGCAATATAATTTCAACCGGAATTGTTTGTGTTAATACAAATAAAGTTTTTTTTTGTTCAATGCAAACAATGTTCTGTCCGTGTATTATCGAAATTATCATCAAGGTGTACCGAAAGGCTATAAAATCAATTGAAATACACATTTTCGATCGCAAGCCCGGAGGGTCGAGTATCATATATCTCAGTCCGCAGAGATTGGAAAATTTATTTTTCATACCTGGGAACATGGTCTATTAATATATATGCATAACAAGATTTCAGAGACATGTGATTTATCAAGAACTGACGCCAAAGAATATAAATTTCATTACCATGGAGTGGAACTTTTAAGATACCTTGCTGACACTATCGTTGTGTTTGAAGCTGTTTTTGATGTTATATATGCGCCAATTGCTTCAAATGAAAGGAGGTTTTCGAAGCTGCAAATAAAATGATAATTGCAATCTATAATTGGAGAATCTTACTGAATGATTTATGCTTACTTCCAATCCTGCTTCTAAAAAATATTTACTTGAATTGAAAATCGCGGAATAACTGTCCAAGGAGAATTATTTTAGGCGAAATTTTGTTCGGTGAAATAAACAGTGCTGAAGTCTGTTACGAAATGACTTTCGGCGAAATTAACCTTTCCCGGTTAAACTACAAACAGCGTGGTGATTGTCTATAAAAACTTGATGATTTTTTATAATGGTTTTTAAGTAGCAGGAGAACATTCTATGGGAGGTTGAACTGCAACAATATGGCGTTTATGGTGTAGGTATATAGAAACTTAGGGATTTTCCAGAGGAATTTTAGGCAGCAAAAGGGCGTAGAGAATGACTACAGATCTCCTCCCAAAATTGTGATTTTAATTTAAAGTTGCAGGAGGACGTTCTCAATATTCATTTCATCTCTTCTGAAATGTTTGGGAGGTTGAACTGCAGCAACAAGGTGTTTAAGGTGTCTTTAGAAAATTGATGATTTTTTGTATGATTTTGAAGTAGCAGGATGGCGTTAAGGTTGATTACGGATCTCCTCGCAAAATTATGAAAATTTGAACTGCAACAGCAAGGCGTTGAGGTGTCTACATAAACATTGTGATTGATGACTTTGAAATTGCAGGATGACTATAAATATCATACTAAAATTTTGGGAGGTTGATCTACAAGAACATGGCGGTTCAGGATTCTTAAGAAATTTAATGATTTTAAGAGTCACTTTGATGTAGCAAGAGTGCGAAAAGGATGACTAGTGAACAAATACCAACATTTTGAGAGGTTGATCTGCAACAAAGTTGAAAGTTGTTAAGATTTTGAAAAGATTTATTCAATTTTTTATAAAAATTATGTACCATTGTAAGATGGAGCAAATGTTTTATCAGTGGATTTGAAAATAACATTTAAAAGTTGTGACCAATTTCTTTCTTAAGTGGTCTTTTAATTCTTCTTCTCATTTCAAGAATATTGCTTATCGCATATTAGCGTATTGCGTGCTCTCAACTTAATGTTCTAGATGCATTTCCACAGTTATTAATTGGAAGATTTCGTTGCCTGTACCATTTTTGCATTAGTATAATTGTGTGGCAAGTACAAACCCAGGGAAGTTTAGAAATTATCCTAGACCGGACCGGGAATCCAACCCAGCCAGCTCCAGCATACGCTTGCTTAGTAGCTGTGCCTTTACCTAATGAGCTGAGGAGGGCCTCAGTTGTAAGTGGTAGCACAATACAAATTTGTTCCTAATTTCTTCTTTTTTCCTAAGCTATTGTATTTTACTCAAAATTGTGACGTTTTCGAATTTATATGTGTTCAATTTAATTAAAAAAAGTTTGTTACCGATTTTGTTAGAAGTAACGACAGTGATTATTTTCTGCTTTAAGTAACCTTATACCACGTTAAGACTACAGAGTTATAACATGTTATAACGGTTGTCAAATAATTGAAACACAGAAACCACCATCAAGATAGTGTTATAACATGTTATAACTCTGTAGTCTGAACGTACTACTACCCGGATGTTCTCGATACCAGTTCCGGTGGCAATAATTGATTTTCTCATAATACTACGCGCGCGACATCTCAAGTCACATCAGATTGATGTGTTTGAAATGATGTTGCGAATATGCTATAAATTTTCCTGATTATATGAGGTCAGTGATCTATTCAGGATGTTCCGGATTTCAATTTTTTTTTTCTCACACTACCTTTAGTGCGACAAACCAATGTAAATTCCAGTCCTAAACGATATCCCATTCCGCACTAACTACTAAGATACGCATGATTGAAACCACTTGATTTTAAAAGCAATGTAGGAAGGCAATTCTTGTCTTGAAAAGTGCGTGTTGTAATTGATGAACCGAGCTGACTGAAGTTAATTTCGTATCATTTTTCTGGTCCTTCATGTCACTGCGGGGTCTCTAGTCTGATTATAAAAACGATAGCTTTCGCTATAATTTCCTCTGTTCCCTTGCAATCGGCTGAGCATCTTCGACCCGGTTAGTGCCAAGCTAAAAATGACAACAGAAAGTCATAACAAAACATTACAGGTTGCTAATGTTCTATGTTTAGATTTACGCTATAATTTATTATGAAGTGCTCCCGCCGTATCGCACGATCTGGCTGCTGTTACATTTTAAGCGGGAAGTAGAAAAATACGGGTGTAGGAACACGCCACAAACAAATAGGTTTTTCTTTGTTAATTTCTCGTGTCGTTGAACGATCCTCTTGTGTGAATGTGCTGACTGCTGGGATACGATCGCTGCTTTTTTGCATCCCGGTAACACTTTGCTTCTCGAGATGTGTATCTAATATAATTTTATAATAAGCGTTGAATACTTCAAGGGGATGAGAAGGCATCGAACAAGAGAATCAGTACTACAATAAATACATGGGGATTCGTTACAAAATTCCCTGCCAAATTTGAGCGAATACCTTAGCGAATGCTAGTCGTGATGCTGCAAGCTAATAAATTATCATTTTTGTGGCTAGATTGTGCATACATTTTGCTTCTAATACTGAACGTACCTCAACAGCTGCAAGATGACTGTTGCCAAGTGATTCAATTAAAAGCAAGGCAGCATTTGTACCCCAAAACCCAAGCTCATTGTCTTCATTTTTTTTTTCTTAAGTTGCTTGCACAAATAAACATATTTCGCAATTGGCAAGCTGACCTTTTTTTGGATCTGTTATGATCTGGTTCTTAGTAAGAATATTTAAGGAAATGTCTTCAGTGTAAGCATAACCATTATGCCAATTAAAATGTTTGAAAAACTGGTAATAATTAATTGGCACACAATTTTATTGTTCGATAAGCATGAAGAATAGCTCATTTAGAAATGTACGGTAGATGAACAGTATGTGCTTTTTATAGAAAAAAAAATCAATAAAACTGATATTCTTCGTGATTTCGAATAAATCTCTGTACTCATCAGTAGTGCTCTCCTTCCTCTTCCTCTGTTTTGGCAGTCTTATAGTTCACCATGTCTTCATCTGGTTGGTGTTTTGATCACTTTCCCCGTCACATTCAGGCTTCTTTTCATTATTCATCAACATTTCTCAATCGGTTAAAACTAGGGACAATTGGGTGGGTTGAGGTCTTTTGGAACAAACTGAACAATTGACTGTGTATTATTGAAGCACATCCTTGCTGTAATGACAGTTCACAAGACGCTGCACATAAGCTGACTTGAATATAAGGAAGCCCCTAGTAACATGACACACTCGTATCGAATTTGAATACGCAAAAATAGCTTAGGGTATGTTTCTTCAACTCTATCGATTTCTCAAAGGGTCCTGGACCAGACAAGCTTCCTCCTGTGTTTATCAAACGATACGCCTATGTACTTGCTGTACCTGTTAGTTGTTCATTCGGCCATTCTCTTTCAGAGGGAGTCTTTCCTGATGCCTAGAAGTTGACTGCGGTAACGCCGATTCATAAATCTGGTAGCACTCATGCTGTGGAAAATTATGAGCTGTATCTCGAACAACTTAAAATGGATGATTCATGATGAAATGTATAAGTCGCTCTGCCTGTTATTTCCTTATTCCAGTTTTGGGAGGAACTGTTCTACCACCACAAACCCCATGTTGTTGCACAATAAATACTAGTCTTGAAAAGCGATATCAGGTTGACAGTATCTTTATCGATTTTTCTAATGCGTACGACAAGATATCGTACGAGTTAACGTTAAGCAATCTTGAACAATTAGGATTTCCTGGTTGGCTTGTGGATTGGATACTATCTTTAAGGAAGATCTGCCTATGTTTAGCTTGGATCAGTGTGTTCCGGAAGCTATGAGGCAGCCACCATGGTCCATTATTTTTTTATTCTCTTCAGATTGGCACCGATTAAAATCACGTGGATGTACGCCGACATCCTTAACAATTTCAGAATCATCAAGTCTATGGCTGATTGCGCTGCTATACATAAAGATCTTGAAATTGTATCAGTGAAAATTCGAGGAAAATATGTCTTCATTTAAAGAACCATTTACCAAGAAAGACCACTTTTCAACTGAAATCACATGATTTATTCAATTTAGTTGTTTCAAATTATATTTTTATTAAAAAGTTCTAGTTGTGAATGATTTGTAAACTGCTTGACTGAAGGTTTCGTCCTTCTCCTTCTTCGCATTTCAAGCTTATTGCACGCCGCATATCAGCAGTTCCATTTCAAATGACGATTTCTTTTTAATTTTATGTTCGACCTTCTACGATTATGTTGAAATTTTGCACAGTTGTTTGTTATTGTCCAACATGCCATTTTACATATTTGGTTCCCTAGTTTTGTACACGACTAACACTTGAAAAGGGCTTATGCAAAAATGATACGCATTAATAGAAAAACAAATATCTTGCGAACGATTTGTTTGATCGAGATGCTGTCTTCGGCGAAGTTGCGGACAAGTATTGTACCTTTCATGAAAAAATATACACTGTAAAAAAATATTTTGTTATTTACAAAAAAAAATCAAAATTATAAAAAAAAAATTAATAACTCAAATTGCACATTTTTTTTTTCATATTTATATTGTAGTTTAGATAAAGTGCTACTTATTGACAATGTGAGTTTGCTGGGCAACTCATAAACAAAAAAAGTTATGAATTATTGAAAAAAGTACTATTTTCCAAATACTATCTATAGTTATAGAATATCTTTGAAATGGTGTTATTATTTAAACACATTAAATTTACAACAAAAAAGCTCATAATGCTTAAATTGGCCAAAGTTGTTATTTTCGAGATACTCGTAGGCAGAGATAGAAATTCTCACTCAGCTACACGATAAGCATTTCCTCACTCAAGCTACTTTTCGGTGAGTTGTGAACCGTTCACATTTTCATCTCTCCTTTTTCACCGATAATTCATTATCCTCTCTCATACATAATCCGAAAATATCTCTCTTCAAAACCTAACGAAAATACTTTTTCATCACCCATTTGGCTCTGAAAACTACCAAAAGCGAAAAAAATGCCACCCCAAATTGTTCGGCTCCAACCCAATGTGATGTCAACAGTTGAGGCTAGGGAATTCGCCGTCTCTTTTGTTCTTCCGTTTATTAAATGGTTGACGGAGTGTGACATCATACTGTGTTTTCAATTAAAACAGCGGCAGAACGAAAGGGACAACGATTTCACATAGCCTCACCTGTTTGCATTTCATTGGTTTCAACCAGTCCGGCAGATTTTTTTATTATTTCCTTTTTATACCTTCTGTCAAATCATAAGGGTAATCCATAAATGACGATTCAATTTTCTTACCAATTTTAGACCTTCTCCCCCTTCGTGGCGTTTTTTCTATACATTATGCATGGTCCGTTACAAATGTTGAAACCCCCTCTCCATTACTCCTCAGATTTAAAGTAATTTATGGATGTGCCCTAACTGTTATTTTGGTTCTTAATTTCGGATAATCGTTTGCGTGCGGAAAGTGAATTTTCAGGTGTATGAAAGAAGTGAAAAATCATTATCGGCATCAAGAATTCACTGAAAACGAAACGATTTATCTGCCACTCATGCTCTCCGAAAAAAATAAATCGCTGTTGCTTTTCTCGCGAAAACTGCTGTGAGCGTATAATATTCTCTCGCTTCTCATCTATTTCTCCTAGCAGGTGAAAAATTACGTTTCTCTTCTCAAGTAGGCGAAAATTTCGAACTCTGCTTGTAGGTTAAAATTCACTTATCGCATAATTTGAGCAATTTTCACCCTTTTGAGATGCTGTTCGTGAGTGTGTGTGAGCGTTCCTTGAATTGTTCTTGCTTCACAATATTCTTCATTAAGCTCTGCCGCCAAATGATAAACTCGTCAACTCTTCCTCCTTTCGATTATTTGCCCAGTTATATTATTCTTTGGCATTTTTAATTGGATGTTCACGTTCTCTGGCTAAACTGGCTCTTGTAGCCATGCGCTTTATCGTACCTCCAATACCATCACACGGTCCTTTGCCATGGGATGTCGCAAAGAAATGCCATTCAGCTTCAATTTCATACATAGACTTGAACTTGCAGAGACTAGAAAAACTCTTACGGTTTTTGTACTGTGAAGCAGCTCCGTCAGACATAAAATAAATCTTCTTCACTAATTTTCTCTGATCTGTACGTAAAAAAGTAATCATTTTGGAAATAAACAGGTTAACAGCTACTGCATCATGTGTCAACTCTTCTGAGATAATTATGAAACTAAAATGAAGCACTTGCGATTTTCTTTATAGTACATAACGAATGGATGGATAGTAGCTTGTTGTACATTCCAATGATGAGATTGTACTTCATCCTGCAGTAATTTTCAGAATAATCACAAATGACTAAAAATTCCCCTACTTGCAAATTGTTTTTCGTTGTTTTTAAGAATTTAGATTCTGTTTTAATGAATTCGTGCGGTATCAATTTGAGTAATTTTTCACAAAAATATGAAACAAAATCTCCAGGCTCTTTAACAATAGTTTGTATATCACATCTATCAGTAGTTACCCACTGTTCGAATGACTATTGATCAATCATTTTTTCTTCTAATTGCTGTTTTAAAAAATCCTCAATTGACGAAATGTCTGGACAATCCTCACAACATCTAAGATAAGAATATGCTACTTTTCTTTCACAAATTAAACTATCAGTCAAGGACTTTAAGTCATACAAAATATGGAATTTTTTTAAACTATGTGTTATAAGATAAAAAATTTCATGATTTGTACAAACGCAAACATTGTGCGATCCTGAACTGGTTAAAAGTTTGCAGTATTTAGGACGAAGTTTCACGAATGAAGAAATTCCTATTTTTACCTCACTATTAATTTCCTTAAATATTTTGTATGCTTCTTTAAGTGTCGTCATCAATAACCTTTTCTGTATTGCTTTCCGTTTTTCACTGACACGTAGTCTCTCTGGCCAGGCATCACCCGACTTGTTTCATCGTCCTCAAAAAATTGAACAACAAGTTCCTTCGTTGCATCATTTAAGCCATGGCCCGATCTTCTGTGAACTGCTGAATGTGCTCCATCAGTTTCAAATAATTATTTAGCTGCTGTTGCGAAGTACCTTGTGGTGTAAATTCATCCATTATTTTTTGTATTGTCCATGACTTGGGCAACACAGTTAAAATCTGTAGTTTTTCACTCCTTGTGGTATCTTGTCTGCCAACTTTTCTTTCAATTGAAGAATTATTTCTTCAAAATCCTATGTTGCACTTGTTTGGTCCTCCTGCGGTCCTAGTTGGAAAAGATGCTTCCTCACTCCTTGGTTGATTTCCTTAATTTTATGTTCAGGATAGTAAACGTTGTTTGACTTCTTTGTATCAATCGGTGAAACTTGAATCCCAGCAATTCCTCGGTTGAATATTTCGATGTTAAGAGATCGCGAAAATTCATTATCAGTTGCTGCAGTTGTGGCCACTGATATTGTTGTTGGTATCGTTGACAGGCTGGGTACTTCAGGCAAAACCCTTCCAACAACAGTTTCCGAGTTTTCAGCGATGATTTGTTTTTCACCTCTTCTAGCCCGTCCTTCAACTTCTCCACGGCAAGATCCGCAGATGCGTAAATTGGAATTCATTGTATCTCCGGAATATCCAATCGTGTTCAAGTTCTGTTTGGTATTTTCTGAAAGAATTTGCAGATCTTTTTTTATACACCTTACATCATAATTTTGTATCGGTTGAATACATTGGGTCATAACAAATCGGTTATCCATATCTTTGTACTGGTGAAAGCTGGAAAAAAAAACGTAAAAATATAAATATACTTAGTTTTTTTTATATACATTTAACTTATGTTCGTATAAAATTTATATTGAATAACAAGCTTACCTTAACAGAAACGAAACTTTGTGTAACAGCACTGAATCACCGTCCTTCAAACTATTTCTATTTTCCACAGATAACGACTTAGACTGCTTACTGTTAGTGACTGATGAAGATATGCTTGAGTAGTATATCAGTTTTTGCTACCGAAATAAATATTTTTCCCAAGTGGCTAGGTATCAATGAAGAATTAGATGGTACCTAAGTATGCAATTAGGTCCCAGACATTCAGTGGCTTGATTTTCAACGCTTGTTGTATAGAGACTTGTGCGTCTGATTGAAAAACTGTGAACTGCAAAGTTTAAGGAAATGGATTGGGTTTTTTGTTAAAAAATATTTTCAAGGTTAAGCACTCACGAATAACATCTCAGAAGGGTGAAAATTGCTCAAATTATGCGATAAGTGAATTTTTACCTACGAGTATCTCGAAAATAACAGATTTGGACAATTTAAGCATTATGAGCTTTTTTGTTGTAAATTTAATGGGTTTTAATAATAACACCATTTCAAAGATATCCTATAACTGTAGGTAGTATTTTGAATAATAGTACTTTTTTCAATAATTCATAACTTTTTTGTTTATGAGTTGCCCAGCAAATGCACATTGTCAATAAATAGCACTTTATCTAAACTACAATATTAATATAAGCAAAAAAAATATGCAATATGAGTAATTTAATTTATTTTACAATTTAGTTTTTTTTTTGTAAATAACAAAATATTTTTTACAGTGTATATTTTTTCTTGAAAGGCACAATACTTGTCCGCAACTTCGCCCAAGACACCATCTCGATCAAACAAATCGTTTGCGAGATATATTTTTTTCTATTGATGCGTATCATTTTTGCATAAGCCCTTTTCAAGTGTTAGTCGTGTACAAAACTAGGGAACCAAATATGTAAAATGACATTTTGGACAGTAATAAACAACTGTGTAAAATAACAAGTAATTCTATAAACATCGATCCGAAACGATTTGCGAATCTGTGTGGAACTACTCATATTTGTTGGGATGGCAACCACTGCTCGGTTTGCCCCCACCAAACTACGGCACTGCGTAGAGGAAAAACGTCACTTTGTTTACTTTTGCTTTTCTCATTCAAAACACTTTTCTCGCAGAATACACACGTTGTTATTTGTAACCTAAAAGGTAGTTCGCGTTTCTTTCTCCTGGTCTATCCGAAATCCCATTAGGTTATGGGCCCAGGACATTTCGGTGCCGCGGAAAAAGTTTAATCGTCGTCGCGAAGATGGAGGAAGTGAAGAGTGATCGTTTTCTCGTTGCCTTGTTCGATGGGACAAATTACGCCGCGTGGAAGTTCCGCGTCCAAGTGCTTTTGGAGGAGCACGAGCTGTGGGACTGTGTGCAGACAGAGCTTGACGATTTGGTCGAGTTGGCAGAGCGAGACAACGATACTGCTGCACAGCGAACGGAGAAGAATGCGTTGCGCGAGAAGAGGAAGAAAAGAGAGCGGAAGTGCAAATCAATGCTGGTTTCCCGAATTCATGACTCCCAGCTGGAGTACGTCCAGGACAAGGCCACTCCGAAGCAGGTCTGGGATGCACTCAAGCGCGTCTTCGAAAGGAAGAGCATCGCCAGTCGGATGCACCTCAAACGTCAAATGCTGAGCATGCGATTCGACGGTGGGCGACTGCAGGACCACTTCCATCGGTTCGACAAGCTGCTGCGTGAATACCGGGGAACCGGCGCGGCCATGGAAGATCTGGATGCAGTGTGCCATTTGCTGCTGACTCTAGGTCCGGCGTACTCCACAGTCGTCACCCCCCTCGAGACGATGCCGGAGGAAAACCTGACAATGGAATTTGTCAAGTGTCGTTTACTCGACGAGGAAACGAAGCAAAAGAGTGTTGATTCGGAGAAGTTTCCCTCCAACAGTGATACCGCTGCATTTTCCGGGACGAAGCAGCAGAAGAAGATTCGGTGTTTCCGGTGCAAAAAGGAAGGGCATAAGCTAGCTGACTGCCCGGAGAAGAAGAAGCCGTCTGAACAGAAAGGACATCGCAGTTCGAAAGCGAACGTTGCCGAGTCGGCTGACCGGGATCGGGATGGTGTATGTTTCGTCGGTGTCAGTGGCTGTGGTGCATCGCAGCAGGCACGACGATCGAAATGGTTCATCGATTCCGGCGCGTCAGATCATCTGGTTCGGGACAAAGAGCTCTTCACGGAACTTCATCGACTGGAAAAACCGGTCGAAATTGCTGTTGCTAAGGACGGCGAGTCCATCGTCGCAGAGCACAGTGGAACAGTGAAAGTGATGTCGATTGCCGATGGCAGAAACATTGAGTGCACCGTGAAAAACGTACTGTTTATACCGCAAGTTCGATACAATTTGTTTTCGGTTTCGCGTGTTGAGAAAGCTGGCATGAGTGTCGTGTTCGAGCGGGGAAAAGCGCTGATCTATCGCGATTCCGAAATTGTGGCCAGTGGCAAACGTTGTGATTCGCTGTACGAGCTGGATTTTGAACCGATCGGGAAAAGTGAAAACGAAAAAGCGCTGTCGTGCGGTCGGGTTCCGAAAGATTTCGAGCTATGGCATCGTCGGTTCGGCCATATATCCGCGAAGAATCTCGAAGTGCTCATGCGGAACGACATGGTGTCGGGACTGAAAGTTGACAATGACAAGAAACAGAGTGGATCGATTACGTGTGAGCCGTGTATCGCCGGGAAGTTGGCTCGGAAGCCATTTTCGCGGAGTGAAGAGAGACGTTCGTCGCGGGTGCTCGAACTGATTCACTCGGACGTGTGTGGCCCCGTGACGCCCGTTGGATTGTACGGTTCAAGGTTCTTCGTCACCTTCATCGACGACTGGACGCACTTCACAGTCGTGTTTCTGATGGAGTCGAAGAGAGAGGTGCTGCGCTGTTTCGAACAGTATGAGACCATGGTGACGGCCAAATTCGGCAAGCAAATTTCTCGGCTACGGTGTGACAACGGAGGTGAGTACACCGGCAAACGTTTTAAGAAATTCTGTGCAAATAAAGGTATCCAGATGGAACTGACGGTGGCCTACACCCCTGAGCAGAACGGTGTCAGCGAGCGGATGAACCGTACGCTCGTTGAGAAAGCCAGGGCAATGTTAGTGGATTCGGGCGTAAGCAAGGAGTTCTGGGGCCAGACCGTGCAGACAGCTGCCTACTTGCTGAACAGGAGTCCCACCTGTGCGGTGCAGACGAAGAAGACGCCGTTCGAGTTGTGGGAAGATAAGAAACCGGACGTTTCGAAACTGAGAGTGTTTGGGTGTTCCGTGTTCGTGCACGTACCGTCGCAGCTTAGGAAGAAGTTGGACTCTAAATCGTGGCGCGGCATTTTTCTCGGTTATTCTCCCAATGGTTACAGAGTTTGGGATCCGGTAAAGCGCCGGATTGTGGTTTTTGTGGAGACGGATATCGGGCAAGAGGAGCAGCCCAAGCCTGTTGCTGGTGATCAGTTCGTCGAGATTTCGTCGAGTCCAGTTCCGGAGAGCGAAGAAGAAGAAGCTGACGGTGGTGGTGATGCTGAGTCGTCTGAGGAAGAGTATGAAAGCTTGTCTGAAGAATCTTCCGGTGAATCCAGTGAATCCGAGGATGAAACAGCGGATGTTAACCTGGAGGATGGTAGACCGCAACGAGATCGTGCTCCACCGGCATGGCATAGAGACTTTGAGTTTGAGTACGCTGGATTCGCCTTAAACGCAATGAGTTACGTCGACAACATTCCGGGTTCGATTGCTGAGCTGAAACGGCGTGACGATTGGGACAACTGGAGATTAGCCATAGAAGAGGAAATGGATTCGCTGCGGCGGAACAACACGTGGACATTGACAGAGCTTCCCGCTGGTAGGAAGGCTGTGTCCTGTAAGTGGGTGTTTCGTATTAAGCGCGGGGATGGCGATGTACCTGACCGGTATAAGGCGAGACTGGTGGCCCGTGGCTTCAGTCAAAGGCAAGGCTTCGACTATACGGAAACCTACTCTCCGGTGGCGAAATTGGACACCCTTCGGACGGTTCTGGCGTTGGCGAATCGTGACCGTTTGCATGTTCACCAGATGGATGTGCGGACGGCGTTTTTGAATGGCACGCTTAGTGAGGAGATCTTCATGACCCAGCCGGATGGATTTCCACAGGGGAAGAATCTGGTCTGCCGTTTAAATCGTTCCATTTACGGGCTCAAGCAAGCGTCCCGTGCCTGGAATCAGAGGTTTCACGAGTTCACCGAGAAGCTGGGATTGAAGCAGAGCGCCAATGATCAGTGCCTGTACACCATGGGCGAGGGACGAGAAAGGATCATCGTCATAGTGTACGTCGATGATGTTTTGATCGTCGGAGCGTCGTTGCAGACCGTGAAGGCAATTAAACGGAAGTTCAGCGAAGAATTTGAGATGACTGATGCTGGTGAGGTGAGGCAGTTTCTCGGGATGACGATCAAGAGGAACGTTGAAGCTGGAACCATGAAGATCAGCCAGACAGGGTATCTTGAGAGCTTGCTTCGCCGCTTCGACATGATGGAGTGCAAATCGATTTCGACTCCCATGGAGAATCGCCTGCGGTTGGAGAAAGGGGTAGAGGAGCGGAGGACAGATAAACCCTATCGAGAGCTGGTAGGGTGTTTGATGTATGCTTCGCTCACGGCTCGGCCTGACTTGTCTGCTGCCGTGAACTACTATAGCCAGTTCCAGGCCTGCCCGAATGAGGAACACTGGGTGCACCTCAAACGGGTTCTCAGATATGTGAAGGGGACGCTGGACTACGGACTGTTGTACAAAGCGGAGACGGAAGAGGAGCTGTTGCAGGTTTTCTCGGATGCGGACTGGGCAAATGACCTCATCGATCGGCGATCAGTCACAGGCTGTATTTTCAAGGTTTCGGGATGCACAGTCAGTTGGACGACAAGAAAACAGCACACGGTGTCGTTGTCATCTACCGAGGCGGAACTCGCGGCGCTGGTGACGGCTGCATGTCATACGCTGTAGATGAAACGACTTCTTCTGGATCTCGGGTACGAGCCCAAGGGTCCTATAACGATTCTGGAAGATAACCAATCAACCATCAGAATTGCTGAGGATGCAAGAGACCATGGACGCCTGAAACATGTGGATACCAAGTATCACTTCTTGAGGGAGCTCATTCAACAAGCGGTGATTACAGTGGAGTTCGTTTGCTCATCGGACCAGCAGGCGGACATTATGACGAAGGCTCTACCTTCGGCATCCTTCAAGAAGCTGCGATCGGAGCTAGGTATTGGACCTTGCTGTGGTTGAGCAGGGGTGTTGGGATGGCAACCACTGCTCGGTTTGCCCCCACCAAACTACGGCACTGCGTAGAGGAAAAACGTCACTTTGTTTACTTTTGCTTTTCTCATTCAAAACACTTTTCTCGCAGAATACACACGTTGTTATTTGTAACCTAAAAGGTAGTTCGCGTTTCTTTCTCCTGGTCTATCCGAAATCCCATTAATATTAGCTTATTGCGTGCTCACAACTTAGTGTTCTAGATGCACCTCCACAGTTATTAATTAAGAGCTTTCGATGCCTGTACCACAGACAAACAGACATAACACATTGAATATTTCTCATTGTTAAACATCGTCGCTAAAACATTACCGCCATCTGTTGAGTACACTGTGGTGGGTAGTACGCTGAACAGATGGCAGTAGTGTGTAAACGTCAAACGCAAGGGAATTAACAATGCGCGCCACAAGTGGCAGTACTACCTAACTGATATACTTTCAAAAAGACCGTTAAATGCTTGTTCGATGAACAACTTATGAGTGTTATGTATGTTTGTCTGTGCCTGTACCATTTTTGCATTAGTATAATTGTGTGGCAAATACAATCATACTCTATGGTCAGGGAAGTCGAGCAGATCCGAAAAATTCCTAGACCGCACCGGGAATCTAACCCAGCCACCTCCAGCATGGTCTTGCTTTGTAGCTGCGCCTTTACCGACTGAGCTAAGGGAGGCTCCAAGACTGAAGTTGTATTACAAGTCCGGAGTGATTTGAGATTTGGGCGTAATTGCATTTGTAAACAAACACGTCAATTACCGATTTCTCACGAATAAAAGCTCAATGTCAAAAACTAATAACACTATCAGGTAGATGCATGATTCTTCTATCAGTTGGTATAGTTTGTTTGCAACATTGAGCTTTAATTCGCGATAAGTTGGCGATTGACGTGTTTGTTTACAAAAGCGATTACGTCCAAATTT
Organism: Ochlerotatus camptorhynchus; assembly: GCF_037179485.1. Classification (NCBI taxonomy): domain Eukaryota; kingdom Metazoa; phylum Arthropoda; class Insecta; order Diptera; family Culicidae; genus Ochlerotatus; species Ochlerotatus camptorhynchus. The sequence goes on from NW_027040666.1 coordinate 2,628,566, forward strand.
CAAATCACTCTGGAAGTATTTTTTATCTGACCTAATACCAGTGACATAAAAACGAATAAACCATTATCATTATGATGAGGCTTCAATGACCAAAACTTGTCAACGGCGCCGGTGGTGTAGTGGTAAGCGTGATTACCTCTCACCCCAGCAGGCCTGGGTTCAATCCCAGTCGGCGCCGCCGGGATGTTCTGAGGCATAACATCTCTGATCACGCCTTCCTTCGGATGGGAAGTAAAGCCGTTGGTCCCCGGTTCATGAGTTGATGGGTCGATAGTTAGGGTCCAGGTGTGGGAGCTGCCTTTCTGGCACGTCGGTAGCATTGGTGCTCAGCACGGAAAACAAGATCGACGGAAAAAAACAAACCAAAAGGAAAAAAAAAACCAAAACTTGTTTTCTAGCTGAAATAAAAATATCAAATGTTATTGTATTTTATAGTTCGTGTGGAAGCAAATGTAATTTTAAACTGATTTACAAAATGGTGCATTGATATAAAAACCATAACGTCTACAGCAACATAATGTTGCATATTCCAAGCACTGTTGTTTTTCATTAGATTAAATAAAAAAATAAGCTCAATTCACATGTACACCATAATAAAAATTGTACGGATCTTTTGCTTTACAACGTGTTCAGAGTATGATCCAAACTATTTGTAGAATAGTTCAATCATTTGGGTTATCGTTCGGCTATTATATTTTTTTTTATTAAAGCACTACTTCCCACATCACATTTGTTGGTACTAACTGCTTCCTTAAATGTCAATTGTCAATTTGACATCGAACTTTTTTTTGAGTGACGACAGTGGTGCAACTAAGGTATCTGATTTGTTGATTATGTCGGATGCAATGTTTGGTTGTTTTTACACTTTTTCGACATGACGATTAGACTTGACGTTTGATTTGTCGAACGGGATAGGATTGTTTTTAATTTTTGTTCGACTTGTTGATAATTTATTTTGGTGTGACAAGATTTTTAAATAAATATTACAAGGAATGGATAAAGATACCAAGACTGGAACGGCATCCAGAAGCAAAATAAATTGTTTGATTAATTATAATTACTCTTTTGGTTCTAATAGTTGACTTACTTTTTATATTCTAATACTTTAGCGTGACTGGCCGAAAGATAACAGGTGTCCAATGAGTGCTTATATAATACGAAGCACTTTTTGTACAAGAGCAAGTAAACTGTAAATTTTCTCAGGAATCTAAGGAAAAAAACTTTATGTTTTATCCAATATTTAAAAAAAAAATGTGCTGAAAAAAAATTATTTTTCGTTCGGTAAGCTATGAATTTACCAGAAGTTACCAGAACTTTCTAAAGCTATACGGATTTCCCAGAAGTGCTACAAATTTCTCAGAACTTTGACGAACTTCCTAAATATTCTTTCAATTTCTCAAAAGTTCTACTATTTACCAGAAGTTCTTCGAAATTTTCAGCAGTCCTACGAATTTTACAGATATTCTACGGGCGAGCAGTAGAAGTTTTACGAATTTGATTTTTCCAAAAGCGCTAAGAATTTCCAATAATCTCTACAAATACGGAATAAGGGTATTAGTGAACTGAATTTCGTTGATCAAGAGATTCTAAAGGGTGACATCAAGATCCACCCTGGCGACTTCAATACGAATATCACCTCTGATAAAAAGGTCTATGGGAAGGCATGGTCGCGAAGAAATTGTAGAAAACGTGAACATATTTCTGGAAAAACGCAGTAAGAGAAGCACGTGCGAAGAGAGAAAATGGAACGTCAAATGCAGCCAGATGGCTGCTGTCACGAACTGTCATTGGGAGCCAAGCAATTTTATGATCCTTTCTTACAGTTGAACAGGAATACACAAGGCGGTATTGAAATCTTGCGTAAAGAAATTTATGACAAACTGTTTTTTTTCTTTTGATTTGTTTTCCGTCGATCTTGTTTTCCGTGCTGAGCACCAATGCTACCGACGCCAGGAAAGCAGCTCCCACACCTGGACCCTACCTATCGACCCATCAACTCATGAACCGGGGACCAACGGCTTTACTTCCCTTCCGAAGAAAGGCGTGATCAGAGATGTTATGCCTTAGAACATCCCGGCAGCGCCGACTGGGATTGAACCCAGGCCAACTGGGGTGAGAGGTAATCACGCTTACCTCTACACCACCGGTGCCGCTTAACTTAATGTTCTTTGAGCACTTTCACAGTTTTTAATTGAGAGCTTTCTAAGCCTGTACGATTTTGCATTAAAATAATTTTAGAAAAATTCTTAGCTCGGAACCATGCATCGATCCCAGCCACCTCCAGTATGGTCTTGCTTTATAGCTAATACCGACTGAGCTAAGGGAGGCCCCAATTATATGCATATAGGTACCTCATAAATAAGTATGCTTGAGCGATTCGATTGCTAAGGACATGGTCCAATCGTGATTGAATAACTATTGTTAAAAGAGACGTAACACGTAACACGTAAATCGAGGGACGTATGTCAACAATAAAGTGGCCCTTAACCGAAAGATACAGAGATCGACGAAAAGTGCGTTTGATTGAATTGAATTTCTTGCGTCTGATTTTTATTGAAAGGGCCGCTTGCATGTGTCTGTCTCAGGGCACCGAAATTTACACGACTTTTTCATAGTGTGCAGTATATTTTATCATATTTCCAGGATGATTTGAAGAACCTAGAAAATCTTTTTTTTTCTAGGCTTTTACATGAGATTTCGCCAGATCTCAACTTAGTGTGCTTAGAAGCACATAGGGGAAATGGCTCTAATGTTAGCCTATGGATCTAGTATTGGGCCCATCGCTAAAAATATGCTTTTTATCAATTTTATCTAGATGAACGCGTCATTGGGACGGTACTAATGGATATTTTGGTCGCTATTTAAAATTTAGTCGATTGCTGAATTTATGTATAGGCCCAAATTAGGGGCATTTAGGCCAACATTACATCAATTTCCCCTACAACATAGTTAATAATTGAGAGCATTGTACGCCAATCAATGCATGAATGCCCAAGTAAGTTGAGAAAATTTCCAACTTGAAAGGTTTTCTAGGCCAGACCGGGACCTTCGGCTAGTTAATAGCAGGGAATTGAACGTAGTAAGCTTTCAAAGTCATTCAACATGTCAAATTATGATAATTCGAATAAAATTTACAGCCAATAATTCAAAGTACTCATTTTTATACGACCATGTCAAATCAGCCGACGGTACAGTTTTCGACTATAGGGACGAGCGTCAACCAGAACTGCTTTCTGAATGTTATAGGGTAGAGAACTACTTCAGACTAAGCGCCCATTTTGGGCCTATCAAGCAGACAACATCAAATAAATCCATGATTTCGGCGTTAAAGGGTCGATTATGCGTTTGGTACGATACTTTAGTTCAAATGCTACCGAACGAAGTATGTCGGAGTCGGATGTTCATATCTTGTATGCAGGAATAATTCTCTTATTTTTTTCTTCTATTGTGTGGCAAGTCAAGAAAACATAAACTTTATTTTTGCGCAGGGTTTCAAAAGAAAGACATTGTAAACAAATTTCTGCCAACGCCGGTGGTGTAGTGGTAAGCGTGACTGCTTTCTAACACCCCAATGGGTCTGGGTTCAATCCCAGCCGAGGTCGGTGGGATTTTTCTAAGGCATAAAAATCTCTGGTCACGTCTTCCTTCGGAAGGGAAGTAAAGCCGTTGGTCCCGGCCCATGTGTGTTGAATGGGTGCGATATCTTACGCAGGTGTGGAAGCTGCCTTCCTGCACATTCGATTGCCGTCAATGGATGGCAATCGATGTCCGTCGGTGATTGGCACTAGATTGCGGAACAGAGACCGACGTTAAATAAAGGAAAGAAGAAAGAAGAAACAAATTTCTCTCAAAATTTTCCTGAACTGACCACTAGAAGCTCTGTACCTGACAAAAAGAAGCGTACCGATTATAAATTGGCATGGCTGTATCAAATATATTACATTAACAATATGATCCACTCTTTCGTTTAGCTGCCGAACCAAATTTTTAGCGATGAAAGCGCCTCTGTGGCCAAAAAGGCTACCAATATATTTGTTTATCTTCACGGGGGTTAAACAAAATGAAAATTTGTATTATATTTTTAATGTACAGTACTTGTTCGCTAACTGGGCGTTCGTTAAGGTGAACCGCTGTGACATCCTTATTCTCGGAACCACTTCGAAAATTTAAGGTTCGACGACACGTGCAACATTCAAATTGTTACTCCACGTTCTTGAAATTGAGCACTGATTTCCGAGATTTGTGTATTTTAAAATTCGAAGTGTTAGTGCATTATAGCCTACGTAGCGGCCATTTGTGCACTCTACAAGGAATCACATGAACTGGGCTGTAGCCCAGTCAAGTGAACGAATCAATCATGTATGTTTGGTATGATAGGATTAGTTCATAAGCTTCAAAACATAATTAATAACCCATAATATGAATATTTAGATCCAATCAAATCCAATCAAAAAGCATTCCTAACCAATCATTTTTTTTCTGCCTTCATCCGTGTGCCGAAGGTTGTGCTTTGTAAGACGTAAATAAAATCTTAACCCTATCGTTCAGAATGAGAATCAGGTGAAAATAAAAATAATCTCAGATATACCGGTGTATGTCGCTCTGTTTTTGTCTGTCGTGGAAAGAAAAGAAAACATTAAAACTGGTAGGAATTCATTTACAATTTTAATGACACATTTCGTGCCTATCACTGTTGGTACTAGATTGAAGGAGCAAGTAAAAATGGCAGTAAAAATATAAACCCACGCTTTTCGACAAAAAATTACAAGGTCGAGGAGATAGAATGAAAATAAAAAACGGTATGCTATCTGTGGACAGCGATTATGATCTGCTTATTCTATTTCATATGATACATATGACATTCTTGCTAGGCCCAGATTGATCTTGTTTTTGTTTTTGCATTATTAATCACTAACAATTAAATCAACCTTAAATAGCCCCTTATGTCACATCACATCACTTATGATCGAGTTGTTGTATCTACTCAAATCCGGCACCGATGAAAACAACGATAATTTCCACAAAACACGATGAGCAAGCAATATGACTATGAAACTCTATAATATGATGGGGCCTGGATTTGCTCCCACGATTTTTGCTCAGTAAACAAAACCACTGTCTGAGGCAGCCGAACCCTTCATATGAGAACACCACTTATGATGGAGACTCCGACTGCCACCAGAACAAGGCGCGATGACCGACAATCTTTTGATCCCGGAGACATGAAGCTACGAAAAAGCACTTATTCCTTCACTGAGTTCTTCTTTTACACGATGTTTATTTTTTCGGTTAGGTCATTACGTAAGATGGGAACAGAATCTACAAAACCTTCATATTTTTCGTTGATTTTTGATAATTAATTTGATTTTTTATTCAATTACGTATTATAAGTCTCAAACACAACGAAGCTTTATTTTCATTTGATCTAGAAATGAACATGCATTCCGGAATTCCGGTAAAATTTATCGATTTTCATATACTATCTAAAAGAGCTTTGTTTTTTGAGCAAAACGATATTTTTTTTTTGAACCCATAGACTTTTATCTTGATTTTTAAATCACTTTAAAGATTTAACTTCACTGTTTGACACTAAACCTTCTAACTAGTTTACCAAAATTAATGAAATTTTGGATTACGGTTCCATTTTTAATGCAGATTACGAAAATGCATTTATCTCAATACCCTTAAAAAACCTAATGATGTTTCAAAATGAGCAAAAACCAAACTAATCGAATAATAAATCACACGTGATCGATTCCATCTCGCCGGGAACAAACAGAAATCAACAACAATGATGAAAAAATTCAAACATGTTTTTCAACTTGAACAAACTCACCATGATCGATGGCACCAATGGTGCAGACCCACACTGCGCCACCTTTGTACTCACTTGCTTCAGAAATGGCAGAAAACGGCTAAAAATCCGTCCAACATATACCAAAATAAAATAGATTCATCAATATGCATCATCATATTATTTAATTGAAAAATCATGCAATGATAACTGATGTAGTAGCATTAAAAAATTGTTTAATCATTTGTATTGTTTCCAATAACAGGAACCTAAGACAAGACAGGACATCTAACTTCTTTTTACTCTTCGTCGCAGTTTCTTCATTCACTCCTGCAGTCCCTGTTGAACATTATCCGTGCTAAATCAACACAAACAGTTCTGACAATAATTTTGTACCCATTTAAAACAAAAAACCAAGCTTAAACATAAAAATCAACCAATTAGTGACTGGATCAAAAATTGGACCCAAATCTATGCCCTAGTTGTCTCCTTCTAGGCAGAAACCACTTAGGGATATATTTTCTATATTCTATTTTTTTCATGTACGTGGATGACATCAGGTCGGAAGATCTGTGTAGGCCCTCCAGAGGAAGCTAAAGGCAGCCACGAATACCACGTTCATCACCGCCAATGTATACAGGAGAGTAATCAAGTTTGTCGAAAAAATAAAGCTCCGGGCTAGTGGAAGGAGTGTCCCTTCTGAATGAGGTGAACAAACTCCTGAGGAACTCTGCCAATTACTTAAGAGCTCTACTCGGTAGCCGAGGTCCACTTCTGTGGATTCAAGGGTTGGAAATCTCAGGCTGAAATGCACCATACACTTTGGAGAATTTCAATGTAATTGTCCCCAGCACCACAGAGCGCACTCCCTCTATGGAATCCCAGGAAGCATGAACTCTCTAAAGGGCTTGAGCTTTCTTCATAGATATTAATCTAGAACTATTTAAATTCTTATACCATCGTATCGTTGCACTTCGCTAAAGACAAAAAAAAAGGCCATCGATGCACATTCATAATCCCCTTGTTATCGATTTGCACCGCTGGGTAAAAAGAGTTCGATACATCATGTGACAGATGGCTATGTTTATAAAATTTCTGAATGAACAAATAAACACGAAGATGTCCGATCCAAGTTTCAATCCTGAAATTGAGGAAGAGGTGCTGGAGGAAGCTCAAAATAATCAGGCAGTAGTAGTGACACTTCCGCTAGATGTATACAACGAGCAAGCGGATTCAATAAGGGCGCTACAGGCCGATGTGACTTTTATTAAGGAGTTGCATCCTGGTAAAGCAAGGATTGCCACCGGTTACATCGTCAACATCAACACAGGATTTTTTTAATCCGATTAGAGAGTTCATGCCTCTGGGATCCACTGATGCATTGATCAGATTCGAGGAGTTGCTGGGAAAAAACGACAACAAAAAGAAATTTGTAAGTGGTACAATTTATGTTCTGTTTATGTTGCTTATTAGTGAACTCATATCGTTTATTTGCTGGAAAAGTTCTTAGCATCTTTCGTACTGTTTAAAAAGCCTCTGAAAGAGATAACCATGGCTTTCATTGAGAAAGTGTATGACCTTGCATTGCATTCTCAAGTGAACTATTCTGGGGCTGGTGGCAAACAAGCACTCAAAAGTTTGTGCTCGACACAAGTATTAATAAGTAAGTAGTTTATTTTTGCTGAATTCAAAATATAATACATATTATTGCATCTTACAGAAGCTCTCGTCGATCATTCGCTCTTTGACAACACGGAGAACCCAGCAGCCCAAGCGTGTGCCGAATTTCGGTACCGGTACCAAATGCAACACGCATGTGATCGGATTAGGAGCAGTAAACGCAAGCAATCTGGGTCCGTAAGCCGACAACGAGTCAGCAGGCAAAATTTGACTGTTTCGCTGCTTAAGATGGAGCTTAAGGGGGTATTCCCGATCTTTTTTTTCAAAAAATCAAATTTTTTTTTCACGTTTTTTTGTACTTTAGACTATATACTTTCATCCCCCCAAGCCGTTTTCCGATCAGCGAATTCGGTGTCCAGGCATAGCTGACTAATGGTAAGAACCCCCAAATGGTTTTAACTAAAGTCAAAACTTTAAACGCGTTTTTCTCGAAACCACATTTTTTTTATCGGGCGAAGATTTTTCTCAGAAACTATAAGAGATATTGACTTGAATCTTTGCGCATTTTGTTCCTTATTAAATTCTTTGGAGCTTCTCCCACTTTCAGCCAAAAATATTAACATTTAACATTGTTTGAAGCACCTTAAAGCTGCAAAAAAGCGGGCTAAAAATCGCCTGTTTTTTCATATGGCCGCCATTTTGTTAATTTGCAAGATTTTTTGCTGCCAACGGGAGAAGCTCCAGAGAATCTTATGCAGATTATTAATTTCATCACGAAATCTGTTTCAGATGAAGCCGTTCCAGAGAAAAGTCTTCGCCCGTCCAGGCGTTTGCGGCGAACAGGGGTCTGTTTGCCGCCATTTTGTGACGTCAATAATGTCTTTTTTTATGTCGAAAAAAATTTATTTGTAAACTTTAATGTTCAATAAACAAGAATCCCAAAGAGTTAGGCGCATTACTATTCATTTTCATTGAAAAAAATTAATTGAAAAACAGGCCGAAAAAAGGCAAAAGATTGGGAATACCCCCTTAACGATGGCCACAATGAGGATGAAGTCTTGGATGAGGACACTGAGTAAGATCTTGAAATTAAAAAGAAGTGATTAAAATGCTCAAAAACTATGAAAGTTTTGCTCTTGTTTTTTTTTTTAATAAAAGCGGTAACAAACTATAACACCTGTTATAATCTTATTGTTATTTAAATGTATGAATCAGTGGTGTTACAAAATAATCCGAGCCATATAAATTGTATGGTAAGCAAACCATTGCAATATGCAATGATTGATTTAGAGGAAATGTCTTTACACAGTTTTCGAAATTTCCCAAAAGCATGCTCAATTTTAACGTCAACTTTGAATTACACAGTGATTCTTCTACTTTAAACTCGTGTCCTGTAACATAGATACTGTCATCTTTTTTTTCAAAAAAACTCACTCGCAAAATAACAATTTCGTTTAAAGAATTCCACATGATGCAGTTGTCACTTTTCTTATCTGCCCGAACAGTGAAATTAGGATAGGTCAATCTATAAAATTTATGACGATTATATTCAAAATGGCTTAAATTGAGTGAGTTATCGTTTGCTTCCACACCAGTAACAGAGTTGAGTTCCTCCTGAAGCCTGTTGAATATTTGTTGTAGGGGTTTGCTTTGAGCATGTAAATATCGCTTTATCTTTTTTATATCGGCTTCAAACGGGTAACAGCTATACGAATCCAAAGGACCATGTTTTTTGGCATCATCTGCTAGATGTAAAAGAACGTGAACATTAAACGATACCGTCTCTTTTCAATATAGCTCAGGATAACTATTAACAAATGAGATCAGTAACTTTTTCGCGACTTTGTTGTACTTTTCATATAGTGATGGGCAACAGAGAATTCGAATGGCAACTGAAAAATTCAAAAAATGGGAAAATGTGGTTGTAGGAATTATCTGATGGAATATGACTAGTCCTGCATACAAAACAATATTTCTAAATTCTGTTGCTTTCATTTTTGAAACGTAATTAAGGGTCCTAAGCTTTCTTTGAAATTCCATTGGTACATATTCTGTGCATTCTTTGATTCGATCGTCGATTTCTTTCATATTTTTTTTCGTTAGCTTTTGTGGGTTAGCCTTTCCTGTGAATGCAACTAATATTTTTTTACAGTTTGCTTCATCAACAGCGTGCATTTTGTCGATTACAAAGTCTTCAATCATGTCAATTGGTAAGTTTTCCAAAATAGTGTGGTCTTTGGACATGTGGGGGTCATCTTTATCATTATTCGACATTCTTTGTCTGAATTTCGAATCGGTACGTAGAGGAGCATCGACTTCGGGATATACTATTTTCCTCGAACCGGAAATATTCGTCCCCCGGGTTTCACATTTTGGACATGCTGAATATCCTCCGTGTGATTTTATACCCTTGATGTACGCTACTGCTGGTGCATCTGCGACGATACATTTTATTTTCACGGTATATACCTTACCATCTTTATGAAATCCAGTAGTAAGTAACTCCTTCATTTCATCGACAAACTCGTTGAGAAATGCGTTAAAAGATGTTGGTTTCGATGGTCCATTGAAAATTCCTACGATGAATATATGCCGTATAAACCCTTCGGTATGGATAGCTCCCGATATAATCCAAAAATCGTTCGCACCACTTTTAGAAACAGGTGTTCCGTCTACCGAAAAAGATAGCATAATTGGTCGTCCTTCTTTGATATGATCCATCAAATTGAACTGGTTCAAAAACTCCGCTATACCAATGTGAATGTATTCTCCATTGCACATTTCCCGAACGTTGGATTTTCTTAGTGTTTTAAGAAGACTACACGCATCATTTGGCAAATCCAATCCAGTATGTTCCTTCAAAATCTTCTGTAAATCGGAGACTCCGGCCAACGGAACACTGTAATTTGAAACCCAACCTGCCAGATCTGCTTTCAATTGGAAGCTGGGAGAAACATCAGCTGTTCTAATTGATTCATCTGTATTCTGCATAGGAAACACATTAAAAAACAAATTAATAGCTAACAAACGTGTGCATTGATAAAATTAAATCCGTCACTAACATTGTTTCCATACTCGTTTTCAGTCAACGGATCAAGATTTTTCCATATTGTCTCGTCAAAAGCTTGATCCAAATACTCTATATCCATAAATTCGTTCGAAGAGGCACTCTCCGTTGACGAATTCTGTACTTCATGGCAAGAAGCATCAGCATCCGGTAAATGAATGGGGAGGCACGTCCGTGGCCGCGGCGAAGCAAATGTTTGCAATTGTGGCTCTTTAAGTTTATGTCGATATGCTCTCGGTCTTTTTTTAAGAACCCGTGGTAAGATTCTCGGCATTTTTAAACGAAAGAGGAAACTTGAAACCTTGACGACTGACTGTTTTAATGTTATGACAAATTATTTCAAAGATGCATGAATAAATGTACAGAAAATTCGACACACCATGTACAAGAGTATGTTCTGCAGTCGTTGGGAAGGTCATCAACAGCAGCTGTAGACCCGAGGATCAGCAACCAACAACGAAATCAGTATACCCTAAATGGCATGGGATCGAAACTAGTAATTGTGCAGTTAAAAAAGTCTTAAAAATATCAGCACTGTAATTGACAGAAATATGTTTACTTCTGTTGATGATCACCGTCTGGCTAAGATGATTCAATTAAGTTTAAGTTTAAGAAATTAAGTTTCCACGCTTCGCAAAAAATATTTTTTTATAATATTTAATTACGTTTCAAATAAATCCACGTAAAGATCAGTACTGAACTGGTAACATAAATCGATATCTTTACATCGTTAACGATTGGTATCGAGATTTTGATAAAAATCTTTATAAATTATTCATTATTAGACTTGGAGTAGCTTTGAATGGCTTCATGAAATGGTGACGATCGCTATCGATTTTTTATATGAATGGCTAAAGGCCGATATATCGCAATTTGAAGAAATCTAAATAAATGGTTGGTCGGGACGGTACAACGCCAGTGACTGAACCGTAAGTACACCACGGAAACACGACAAACCTCTACACTACCAACTCTAATTTACCTACTTTGTAATTAGGGTACTCCTTTCTGGAAACTCAATTTTTGACTCTTAAGGTATCCATTCCGGAGCCCCATCACTTCCGGAAAGATAAACTAATAAAGCAAGAAACAAAAAGAAGGTAAATACCCAATAAATTAGTGAAAGTGTAGCATTCCTTATTTTAGAAATACATGAGCAAATATAGAGAAATTCATAGATCAGTTGAGTTGTTAAGTATTGTCCGTTTTCCAGTTTTGTCCATTTTTATGTTATATAAAAACTTTTGATGATTAGAGTGTAACACCCGGCGAACCCGCTCTGGGTGTCACCCAGTCACGCTAAGCCACTGCACGTGCGTTTTATTATTTACGCGAAAACTGATTATTTTAGGTATACTGAGTATTTGAAGTTTGTTTTCATGATTAGCTCTTTCATTTGAACCCAACTCTTTATGATTAATCCACCAAGGAAAAACATTTGTTTAAAGTCGAGATACGCGTCATTGGGACGGTACTAATGGATATATTTGATCGCTATTAAAAATTTAGTCGATTGCTGAATTTATTTATTTTTTCCTTTGGTTTGTTTTTCCGTCGATCTTGTTTTCCGTGATGAGCACCAATGCTACCGACGTGCCAGGAAGGCAGCTCCCACACCTGGACCCTACCTATTGACCCATCAACTCATGAACCGGGGACCAACGGCTTTACTTCCCATCCGAAGGAAGGCGTGATCAGAGATGTTATGCCTCAGAACATCCCGGCGGCGCCGACTGGGATTGAACCCAGGCCTGCTGGGGTGAGAGGTAATCACGCTTACCACTATACCACCGGCGCCGTTAATTGCTGAATTTATGTAAATCATGAAAAATCATGGCAAGTAATGTTGGTATATGTGTGCAGTTTTTCTCCGTCAGTAAATCTCCCTGGTAGGCCAGAGTAGAGTCAACCGGTGGAAACTAACGATTTTAAATTGGCTCACTACTTGACTAGCCTATTGGTCCCAAGTACATCTATAAGCGTACCCCATTCTAGTCGAAATTCTAGTACAACACTATGTTTGTTTTGATTCGCTATAAAAGTTTGACAGATAAAATGAGGGGTTCGTGGATTTTCCTATGTTTCGAGGGGTGCATCGATTAGCTTGGAACCGAAGATAGTACCAAGGCTGAGACACGGCACAATGGATTGGATACCACGCTACAGGGTTGACAGTCGTGCTATTCTGCTCCCTAAGTAAAGAAGGGTGACACCATAGAGGTAACTCTAAGACCACTGGGTCCCGAAGAAAATCATTATTATTTTTGGCTCACTCAGTACCAGAACAACGGTCCCAAGCAGTCCCAAGCTATTTCACTCACCCCTGCATGTTCTGCATGAATCCACACACCCCTGATGTTATCTGTCAAACTTTCATAGCGAATCAAAACAAACATAGTGTAGTAATAGAATTTCAACTAGAATAGGGTACGTTAATCGTTTGCTTGGGACCAATAGGCTACTAAAGTGGTGAGCCAAATTAAAATCGTTAGTTTCGTATTGATTGTTGGTGACACCTTCTTGAAATGGCGAGTGGGCTAATAGCAACAATCAATACGAAACTAACGATTTTAAATTGGCTCACCACTTTAGTAGCCTATTGGTCCCAAGCAAACGGTTAACGTAGCCTATTCTAGTTGAAATTCTATTACTACACTATGTTTGTTTTGATTCGCTATGATAGTTTGACAGATAACATCAGGGGTGTGTGGATTCATGCAGAACATGCAGGGGTGAGTGAAATAGCTTGGGACTGCTTGGGACCGTTGTTCTGGTACTGAGTGAGCCAAAAATAATAATGATTTTCTTCGGGACCCAGTGGTCTTAGAGTTACCTCTATGCTAATAGTGCGGCTGCCCCCGTCCCGGTAAAACCTTGGCAGGCCTCCGGATACGTTCAAAACTCGTCACCAATTGGTGATTGGTGAGTAGTAGGCTCAGATGTAACATTCCTGACTTACGCCGATCTGGCTCTGAACACGGCCCCCATGAAGGACCGTGTCAACCCTAGCATGGCCTCCTTGCTTGCATAGACAACCATGGGATCACGATAGGAGACTACATACAACGAGTGGAGATAGCGGCCCGTAGGGGGGAATGGAGAAAATCGGAGAACACAACAAAAAAGATGAAAGTGAAAAAAACCAAAAATAAATATGAAGGACGACGGCTAGACGCCAGAAATTGAAAACGGAGGAGCGAACGTGTTCGCAAGAAGCGGAAAGTTGCAGAAATCACCAGCGTCGAACCAGGTGACCACAGCGAGTTCCAGTAGTAGCATACCCTAAGTGGAACAGCATGGATCCCAAGGAGAGCAGCTAGGTGCGGTGCCATGCCAAATATTCACACCGAAATCCAGCAGTGGCAAACAGCATGAACTGCAGCTTGGGAGATCCAAAATGACAGAGGTCAGGAGGAAGATCGATAATCTCTATGTGTTCGTAAAGGATAAAAACAACGTACACAAAGAGATCAAGCAACTTGTGACTGGAATCAAATCCGGCATAACAGTGGCAGATCCGAGGGGGGCGACACATCTGAATCTCAAGTTTAGATGCTCAACAAATCTCACACTAGCGAATCAATCTTCGAAAAATCTTTTTTCATTTGTCGCATCTACTTGCATCGCGCATCATCTTCTTGCAGGAAATCTTCAGAATCGTCAACAATCTTCTTTCTATCTACTCAGCGTGCGTGCAGCTAGCCACATCATAACACAATTTTTTCTGCATCGTAGATAGAGTCGTCCCCCTTGGGCAGATCGGGAATTCCATGAGTGGAGAAAAAGAGCCGAAAATGCCGAAAAGGCTCTCCAGGAGGCCAAGGAGAGCATAAGACTGGCTGAAGCACATGAGACGCTGAAGGGACCCACAAATCCACGTCCTGAAAAGAGAGATAGGGACACGCCAGGAGATGAGGAGGAGCCCAAAAACGCAAGGACGAGGAAGGCATCAAGGAGATGGGAGAAAATGGTGGGTGGCGTAAAGTCGAGAACCAGAAGGAGAGGAAGAAAAAACAGAAGGAAGATGAAGTGAGGAAGAAGGAAGAGGAAGCGAGGAAGAAGGAAGAGTAGAAGAAGGAAGGACAAAACGTCCTACGCAGCACTCCTCCGGCAAGTGAAAGAGAATCCGGAGTTGAAACAACTAGGCGAGAACGTGGTGAAAACCAGGTGAACCCAGAAAGGCGAGATGCTATTTGAGCTGAAAAGGGATCCTACGGTTAAGAGGGCAGCTTTTAAGAAGCTCGTCGAAAAATCTCTTGGCGAGACGGCGAACGTAAGAGCCTTATCCCAGGAGTCAGTGATCGAGTGCAGGGATCTGGACGAGATCACAACAGAAGACGAGTTGAAGAGTGCGCTGAAGGTGCAATGCAACCTGGGAGACGTACCGATGGCAATTCGGTTGAGAAAGGCGTATGGTGGCACGCAGACTGCATCGATACGACTTCCTTCGGACGCAGCTAACGAGCTGCTGAAGACAGGCCGAATCAAGGTTGGGTGGTCAGTGTGCCTGTTGAAAGCTATTCCTCGGGTATCTAAGAAAATGAAGAGATGCTACAAATGCATGGGCTTCGGCGAGAAACTGCAAAGGCCCAGACAGATCTGATCTGTGCAGGAAATGCGGAGAGAAGGGGCACGTAGCAAAAGACTGTACAAAGCAACCGAGGTGCATGCTCTGCAAAAAGGAGGACGGAAATGGCCATGTGACAGGAAGTTTCAGGTGCTCAGAGTTCAAGAAGGCGATGGCAGGCCAACAGTAATGGAGGTAACCCAAATAAACCTCAATCATTGCGACATTGCTCAGCAACTGTTGTGGCAGTCAACAACAGAACCAAAGTGCGACGTTGCAATCATTGCGGAACCGTATCGAGTCCCTCCCGATAACGGTAACTGGGTGGCGGATAGAGCTGGGATGGCTGCTATACAAGTTATGGGCAGATACCCCATTCAAGAAGTGGTTGCGAGCTCATACGAAGGTTTCGTGATCGCCAAAATCAACGGAATATTCATGTGTAGTTGTTACGCACCCCCCAGATGGACGATGGAGAAGTTCCATGAGATGCTGGATGGACTTACCGAAGAGCTGATCGGACGACGACCGGTAGTCATCGGAGAAGACTTCAATGCTTGGGCTGTGGAGTGGGGAAGCAGATGTTCCAATGCAAGAGGGCACAGTCTGCTGGAAGCTCTGGCAAAACTGGAAGTTATGCTGGCCAATAAAGGCACTAGCAGCACTTTTCGCAGGGATGGCCGGGAATCCATTATTGACGTTACTTTCTGCAGTCCGTCGCTGATGGCAAACATGGATTGGAGAGTGTGAGAAGGATATACCCATAGCGACCATCAGGCGATACGATATGGCATCGGCCAACGGAATACTGTGGCAGTACGGAGGACGAGAACTTGTGACCGGAAGTGGAAGACGAAGGCTTTCGACAAGGATCTGTTCGTTGATGCACTTCGTGTGGACAGGAGTCCCGCAGATCTAAACGCGGACGAGCTGACAGAAACGTTAGTGAAAGCATGTGACACGACCATGCCGAGGAAACTGGAGCCAAATAACAGACGGCGTCCAGTATACTGGTGGAACGAGGCACTTAGCACTCTCCGCACTAGTTGTCTCAGAGCCAGAAGACGTGTTCAGAGAGCAAGAACGGAAGCAGACAGAGAGGAACGAAGAGAAGTATTTCGAGAGGCCAGGGCCGCTTTTAAACGAGTGATAAAGTAGAACAAGTCGAACTGTTTTAAGGAGCTGTGTCGAGACGCTGATGCCAACCCCTGGGGCGACGCATACCGAGTCGTGATGGCGAAGATCAGAGGTCCAACGATGCCCGCTGAAATGTGCCCAGAGAAGCTGAAAGTCATCGTGGAAGGACTTTTCCCGAAGCACGACCCAACAACCTGGCCACCTACACCGTACGGAGAAGGAGAGGGAGATAACGTCGAAGTCACCAACGAAGAGCTCGTAGTAGTGGCGAAATAATTGAAGGTGAAGAAAGCTCCCGGTCCGGATGGAATCCCCAACGTAGCATTGAAAGCGGCGATCCAGTCATCCCCGGACATGTTCAGGATGGTGCTGCAGAAATGCCTGAACGAGGGTCACTTCCCTGACAGGTGGAAGATACAGAAGCTAGTGTTGCTGCCGAAACCAGAAATACCGCCGGGGGATCCAGCATCATACAGGCCTATATGCCTGCTGGATACACTCGGAAAACTCTTGGAGAGGATCATCCTAAACAGGCTGACGAAATACACGGAGAGTGAGCACGGATTGTCGGAGAGGCAGTTCGGATTCCGGAAAGGGAGATCGACGGTGGATGCAATTCGGACAGTGGTCGAGAGAGCTGAAAAGGCGTCCAAACAGAAGCGGAGAGGATATCGATATTGCGCCGTGATAACGATCGACGTCAAGAATGCGTTCAACAGCGCCAGCTGGGAGGCCATCACCGAAGCACTGCATAGAATGAGGGTCCCTGACTACCTGTGCAGGATCCTGAGGAGTTATTTCCAGAACCGGGTTCTGGTCTACGAGACAGACATGGGACAGAGATCGATTAGGATCACAGCGGGAGTTCCACAAGGCTCCATCCTTGGTCCAACGCTCTGGAATGGGATGTACAACGGCGTGCTAACGCTGAAACTGCCCAAAGGAGTTGAGATCGTTGGCTCTGCGGACGACGTCGTCTTGACGGTAACAGGCGAGACGCTGGAAGAGGTGGAAGTGTTGTCAACCGAGGCAATCGACATGATTGGTAACTGGATGAAAGGAGCGAAGCTGCAAATAGCCCACCACAAAACGGAAGTGTTATTGGTCAGTAACTGTAAAGCGGTACAGCGGGCAGAAATCACCGTCGGGGAGCACACCATAGCCTCGAAGCGTGTGTTAAAATACCTGGGAGTGATGATCGATGACCGGCTAAACTTCAACAGCCACGTCGAATATGCCTGTGAGAAGGCTTCGAAGGCCATCAACGCGATAGCTAAAATCATGCCGAACAACGCTGGTCCCAGCAGTAGCAAGAGGCGTCTTCTGGCCAGCGTGTCATCATCGATACTGAGATATGGAGGTCCAGCCTGGGTTCCAGCGCTGGAAACGAAGCAGAACCAAAGGAAACTGAGCAGTACGTTCCGGCTCATGGCCATGCGAGTCGTGAGTGCGTACAGAACCATCTCGTCGGAAGCAGTATGCGTTATCGCCGGTATGATCCCTATCGGCATCACCCTGGTGGAGGACAGCGAGTGCTACAGGCAGAGAGAAGCCGGAAGAGTACGGAAAGTTGTGAGAGTGGAGTCATTGGCTAAGTGGCAACAGGAGTGGAACACGACGGAGAACGGTAGATGGACACATAGACTAATACCGATTTTTTCGACCTGGGTGAACAGAAAACACGGAGAAGTCAATTTCCACCTAACGCAGTTCCTGTCTGGCCACGGCTGCTTCAGGAAATACCTGCATCGGTTCGGACACGCAGCGTCACCCCTCTGTCCGGAGTGTGGCAACGTCGATGAAACACCGGAGCATGTGGTCTTTGACTGTCCAAGGTTCGAGGCAGTGCGAACGGAGATGCCCGTCCTTAACGTGGAGAATGTCGTTGATGAAATGTGTCGAGAGGAGGACTCTTGGAATGCCGTCAGCAGGGCAGTCACGCAGATTATGTCAGAGCTGCAGCGTAAATGGAGAGAAGAGCAGCGATCTAGCAACGCCAGCTAGCGCTGAGAGTACGACAAGTGCATGAGCACAGGCACCCCCCGAAGTAGTCGCTTCACAGTGGTCCCGGGGGGATCCAGGCAGAGGAGAGAGTAAGGAATGGGTTTTAGTGGAGCTGCACTAGGCAACTAGTGGATACCACACCGTGCCACCTTCACTACAGGCCAGGCTTCTTGAAGTTTTCCTAAACCTTACTATTAAAAAAAAAAAAACACACACACACACACACACACACACACACACACACACACACACACACACACACACACACACACACACACTTAAGCATTCATATTGATGTAAGTTCTGGATTTTCTAGAGAACCACTGGACCACTCAGAGTTTATGACCCCCATTTTGTTACGTTACACAATGTTGCAGACACAAATCCGGACCTTTTTAGATCAAATATATGAGGTAATAATTTGTACGGATGTTCCAGATCTTCCGGGGGACCATCCAGTGACAGCTGTACTATGAGTTTAGATCACAATACATAATTACCATTTTGTTACATTCCATACACAAAATCTATTAAATTGGTCACATCATACACACTTAGAAAAAATCATGTAGATTTAGGTGCTGAGAGAGTGACATATACCAGCGTCCATATTGACATAAATTTGAGTCATAACAGATGGGAATTATAGCTCAATCAAACGTACTTTTCGTCGAACAACGAACTTTTCAGTCTCGGAGCGGCTATGTTCCATTTGAAAAAAATTTCACTTAAATTTGACACTTCGAAAATAAATTAAGATGTTCGAGAATCCCTCTGTTGTTGATCGACCAATTTTCAAGAAGGTGTCTGTCAAAATTGATTGCTTGTCTGTCAGAAATAAGTCTGCTGGAAAAGCAGGTTTATTTGAAAATTTTGCATCAGTCAATTTAAAGTGAAATTTCACCAAATAGAACACAGCCTTAATATTACATGACATGTTTATCACATCTTTTTTTGTCAAAGATGGATTCTGTTATGTGTAAAATTAGTTTTTGCTAAGTGTGTATATTTGAAGTTTTTTAGATGAAAATAACGGTGATTTTAAGTAATGTGTTTACATTTTTGGAAAGTAAATGAATATTTTCTATCCGATTTTTTCCCATACTATAAATTTAAAAATCTACCACAAATCCTGATCGCATCCAAATCCTTTTAAATTTATCACAGTTGCTGGGGACCTGGGGAAATTGGAAGAGCAATGAGGAGCATGATACGCCATATAAACATGACCCACCCTAACGCAGGCATTTCAAAAAAGGTTTCTATCTAGTTGCGGTTTGCTCGTTTTGAGGTTCAACGGTATTTTGCAAATCATGAAAGTATGTTCACTGTTTTCAGCGGACTAATATTATCCTTTTTTATGCTCAAATAGTAATAGTAGTTAATAACATATTTCCAAGAGTATTTCACGTCTACCATTCGTATGCTGGTTGAACTAGTGAAGATAAGTCGACATCTGTATAAAATATATCAGTTCCTAGTGAATTTAAATATGTGAGAATGCGTGCTTCGAACATCGCATCATATCAGTTGACAGTTGCATTGCCTTGATGAGCATAAAAAATTACCCATTGTTCAGGAATGAGTTCATCAACATCGTTTGCAGTCCAAATAGATTTTGTGTCGACACATTTAAGTTGTAAACGCCATCGTGCATTGCAACAGTGCAACATGCTTTATTTGTTTGCTGTCTGGTTCCTAGAACAGTCATCCCAATCTACATATGAGGACGATCTGGGCCCTAGAATAGTGTTGCAACCAAGCGAAAGTTCCTTCGGGTCGTTCTTTCCGCGTGGCAACTCAAGCAGAGGAACGGCCCGACGAACATTACAACGAGGTAGCTTACGATTATAAATATAAATTTGCAAAGCAAAAAGCCTGTCGCATCCACTTAAACATTTCTCTTGAACATAAAATGTTTCGTTCTCTGATGTTATCGGATTTCACTCTGAATTTTCACCTAAGGAAGGACTTTTCCCTGGGAATTTGAAAATGTTATATTCTCGATTTAAATTTAGTGACAATAAAATTAAAGAAACCGTCGAAATAGTACACCGCAAGCGACTGCTGAGCGATAGCTGATGTGAAAGAGTAAGAATTTATTCGCTTTGCCAGTGAGATTCATCCGTCGGTCACAGAGTGGCTTCCTTCGGCCGTTACAAGGCGACTAAATCAGGCGAGGAAGTATAAGAAAGAAGGAGACATCAACCGACTCAAGAATGTCGCGTACGCTGTTTGATATATTCCTATGGGTGGACATGATCCTACTTTTCCTCGTCGTATCACGGAATAAGCTCGACGAGCGGCAGACAATATGTTTTATTATATTTAATTTTTTTGTCGTCACTTCTATTATTACATCGACGGCCCTCGTTTCTACAGCACTAGGCATATGTGCACATCAGTTGGGACGATGGTTTATAAGTACTTCGTAACCACATACCGTCAAATCGACCAAGCGTCCGTTAAAATATGTAAATTGATGTTCCCAAGTGATCTTCTTCCCCAATCTGCACTTCTAGTGGACCCAGGCAGTGCGTTTGAAGGAGTTAAATGATACATGGTATTCATTTATCTTCGCACAATTTTCACCGATCAAGTAAGGGAACGCGATTTGATGTTGGCATACATATCCAGACATATTGTCTGCTTGAAATTCATCGATAAAATTATGCCATTTTGGCTATGGTATGCTGCCGTATGGCAATTTTTCCATAGGTTATGTATTTATTAAATTATTTATTTGTACGTATATCAACAGAAACAATCTGGTTCTGACGATAGTTTCTTAGCATATTTAAAGAGTCAGTTCTAATTCTACTGCATATAAGTTGAAAGTCAAATCCGGAGGATACCATATTTAGCGCCAGTGCTTTAATTATCAAAATCAATTGAACATGTTTGATGAAAATGAGAAAAGCAGCTATCCGCTATCAAAGGGATGTCCTTCGAATGGGTGATATCAGTTTGCTTAGTCATATGACGAAGGCATGGATCATTCTCATTTGAGAAACGCTTGATATCATTCAATTAAGTGTAACCAAAGACAAAATATCAAGAAAACTGGCAACTTTGTCTGACTTCAAGCGATATACACAGTAGCGCATGGTAGCGCTGCGCTCGAGCAAAGGTGGAAGCCATGCATAGAAGAATGAGCAAATATACAAACCTTTATTCTGAGGATGGAACCTTTGCTATTGACCCGACATTGACCCGACATAAACCCAAAATTGACACGACATCGACCTTAAATTAGCCTTAAATTGATCCGACATCGGGTCAACATGTTTGTTCGGGACAATTTGACTGATTTTCTTACATACTCCACTGTCGTATATCATATGATAGTGAGTGACTCTATTGACAGTGACGATGAGTTTCGATTGAGAAAGGGGCTCTTCAAATGATTAGCATGAGAGAATTTGTTTTGACGTAGGACTACGTCTGTGATTTCTATATGGGGGTATACTTTGTGAAAACCGAAAATGGAACATGTAACACAATTATGAAAGATTTTGAACATTAATAACTCAGCTGCCCCTGGATAAATTTTATCACCAATCGATCAGAAATATTTCGACGCATCAATAGCAATGCTTCCGACTAACGATGTTTAACAATAAACTATTGAAAAAGTGGTAAGGTCAAGCATTGTCCAATGTACAAGTGAAAAGTGATAATTTTATCACTGTTTTAATGCAATAAACGTTCTTCCTAAACCCAGCCGTCATAATCGAGTACCACTTGGTTGCACATCATTCAGCTTTAACCTGAAAAGATATAAAAGAGCGGTGCTGTCTAGCCTCACCTCATTTTCGCTTCGGACAACGTGGTGATCAAGTAGCAGAAGCATCAATAGCAGCAGTAGGAAGATGTTGGCAGGTTAGGTTAGGTAACCTAACAAGCAACAATGACTGGTCGTGGCAAAGGAGGCGCCAAGCGTCATCGCAAAGTTCTTCGTGATAACAGCCATCCGTCGTCTGGCTCACCGTAGTGGTGTCTAACGTATCTCCGGTCTGATCTACGAGAAAACACGAGATGTGCTGAATGTTCCTGGAAAATGTGATCCGTGATGCTGTCACCTTCTCTGAACACGCCAAGCGTAAGCGCCCATAGATGTCGCCTACGCTTTGAAGTGACAGAGACGCACTCTGTACGATTTCGGAGGTTAAATCACAGACAAACAGACGTAACACTTCATGGTGTATCTTCGTTCACGCATTTAACGGTTGATTTGAATATTATAAGTTCGGCGAACTACTCGCCGTAGCGCTGGGATCTGATCACTTTGACGTACGAAACGTTTCTATACATTCTATAGAACTTGTATGCAATTTTGTTTGCGAGTTAGCGAGCAAGCTTGTTTTCCGCGAGAAGCCCGAGAGATGTCGTTACTGAGGTCCTATGTTTTGAGATACTATGTTTTCAAAAAAAAAACTTTTTCAAACAGTTAAGTCTGTCACTTAAATAATCACCAACTTTGGCAACAAGCTTATTACAGTTAAGAGTTGGAATAGAACTTATCTGTGCCTGTTTGTCCGTATTCAGAACCACTCGCTCTCAACGACCACAAAATGTTCTCCAGAGTTGTAATCTTGTAACCAAACTTGGAAGCAAGGGTGAAAGTGATTTTGATCGATTCTCTTCATCAACTTTCTCTTTGAAAAAAATACTACAAATTTGGTACGCCTACAGTTCAAAAACGTAAAGAGTTTAGTTAATAGATGATCGATCAATTAAAAGAACTAAATGCTCTTCACATTTGTTCCGTCCACTAGCGGTCCTACGTCAAGCTTCCGTTCGTGCCCCTAGGCACAGACTCTTCTACTTTTTTACATAATTGATTGAATGGTTGTATTGGTTCATCTTCAATCGAATGATATAAAAATTAACAGCACTGTTGAGCGCACGTTGTAATCTAACGATAGCTTCGTTGACTCCATGGTACACCGAGGCGAATTTCCATATACCTTTTATGTGTGAAATCACATATTTCTTGCAATTAGATTTCAGAAATAAAAAATATATTTAAGAACGAGTTTGGGAACATAAAAATTATTTGGCTTCCCGCAAATAAAATCAATAGTCTGAAAGAAATTAATTTCATTTGCTTTGGCTAATCAAATTTATTTGTGAGGTTAATAACATTTATTTGTGGGATGAAAATAAAGATTATGTGTCTTTTGACGTAGGACTACGTCTTTGATTTCTATATGGGGGTAAACTTTGTGAAAACCGAAAATGGAACATGTAACAAATTAAGAAAGATTTTGAACGTTAATAACTCAGCTGCCCCTGGTCCAATTTCAATAATTTTATCACCAATCGATCAGAAATATGGCTACGGATTGATAACAATGCTTCCGAAGGTTGATTTTCAACAAGAAACTATTGAAAAACTGGTAAATAACCAGCATTGTCCAAAAGCGTAGAATTAACTAACAAATCCACCAATTACCTACATGCATATGCTGCTTTCCCAGCACAGTCGTCAGAGAGTAGTAAGTATAGATGAAACAAGTTGAAGTGGCATTCGCCTCCGATCCTCGGGCGCGTGCGAATAGGGAGGATGGAATTGCGTCATATTTTGCACACGCATCGACATATTCAGAACCACACGCTCCTAACGACCACACAAAATGCTCTTCAGAGTTGTAATCTTGTAACCAAACTTGGAAACAGGGGATGCACTCAAAAATATATCACATATGTAATGCATGAAATCCATGTGAATTTTACATAGCTTTCCAAAAAAAATTGACGACAACCTAAAGAAATCGTTTATGCACTTTGTCGTTCAGTTTTTTCCTGGATTTTTTTTTTGTTAAATAAGCTATCATTAAATAAAAAAAAGTTTTTTCCCATACATTTTTTAACCGCTTTACTACCAATCCCCAGAGAGCCAAAACATTCAAATTTGAAAGAGAAAATTCACTCTCACGATCTCAATATCTCAACATTCCATGTATTTTGATGAAACTCTGTAAAATTTGGTGGGGGAGGGAGGATTAAGATTTGAAGTCCCTCCCATTTTGCATATTCTGCATAGAAAATACATAAAAATTCCCTCCCTTTTAACAAGAAAGCCTGTAAGAAAATGCTATTTATCAAAAATTTCTAGGAAAAAACTGAACGATAATGAATGATTTCTTTTGACTTATTTTAACCATAATATGCATCCAAAGTGTTCCATCCACTTTTCCAAATTTCTAACTTACTATCAATGGAACAGCGCCATCAATGAGAAAAAAATAGCATTGACTTAATAGTGAAAACTATTTTTGTAGTTCTTTAAAAATTCTACTCTAACTCTTTTCTTAAATGAACTTGGTGGCCCTGAAAAGGGCCGTTTTGTTGCCGAGTTGGTTGTTGGTGATTATGATGCGTAGACGACATCCATGGCCAGGACTGTCTGCTCTTGGCGTGTTCAGTGACGGCATCACGGATAACATTTTCTCGGCACACCTTCAGCACACCTCGGGTTTCCCCGTACATCAGCAAAATTCAAATTGCATTTTCCAAGCAGACTTACTTGTCAGAGTCCACCAACCCGTACACCCTTCCGGACAATTCGATCAACTTCAAGGTCTACAGCACCTCCAAGAACAATCGCTTCCTAGGCCAGCAATCGCATTCTCCACTTCTTCAATACCTCACCCGTATGCCGTCCGAAGATCTGCTGCGACTGCATTCACCACCAAGGACAGCCGCCCGTCGCAAGTGCGAATGTTCCCGCTGAAATAGGAAAGTTCCTCCTCCGGATTGTTCGAGTTCTCGAGCGTATCCCTGGCAGTGAACGTCATCATGAAGTGCAACCACAGCGCGATCGATCACAAATGCACAAAATTCTTGTTCATTATGAAGCTGTGCTTTTCCTCCTCCATGAAGATGAACGGTGTGTGGAACAACGAGAACATCAAAAACACGTTAGCTTTGAAAGAGCGGAAGCTCCTTTTTCTGAAGAAAGGATTTTCCTTTTTCTGTGTAGTTAATGTTATGATTCGTAATTATAATTTCTTATTGTGTTAGTTAGAAGTGCAAAAAGGCTAAGTATTTTTACATTGTTCCTGTCTTGGCAATTCAGTATTTTAAACAGGTTTCTTAAACCTGCATGTCAGTATAACAATTGATAGCTTAAAACTAAAAACTAAAACTAAATCTTATCTAAGTATAAAGAGAATTAATCGTTGCAATTGAGGATTGCAACGATGTTAGCCTGAAATTATTAATTATTTTGTTGGACATTTGTTCTAAAGTCTCAACATTCGAAATTCTATGTACTTCGGTAGTACTGTACCAGGGAGGCAACTTCAAAATCATTTTCAGAACTTTGTTTTGAATCCTTTGAAGTGCTTTTTTCCTGGTAGTGCAACAACAAGACCATATTGGCACAGCGTAAAGCATGGCCGGTCTAAAAACTTGTTTAAATATTAGAAGTTTATTCGTCATGCAAAGTTTGGATTTCCTGTTTATAAGAGGATACAAACATTTTATATATTTGTTACATTTGGCTTGAATGCCCTCAATGTCATCTTTAAAAGTTAATTTTTGGTCAAGTATTAATCCAAGATATTTCACTTGGTTTGACCAGGAAATTAGAACTCCGTTCATAGTGACTATGTGAGTACTACTAGGTTTCAAAAACGAAGCTCTAGGCTTATGTGGAAATATTATAAGTTGAGTTTTGGAAGCGTTGAAAGAAATCTTCCATTTTTGTAAATAAGAAGAGAAAATATCTAAACTTTTCTGCAGTCTGCTGCAAATAACACGAAGATTTCTTCCTTTAGCGGAAATGCCTGTGTCATCAGCGAACAAAGATTTGTGGCAACCCTGAGGCAAATCAGGGAGGTCCGAAGTGAAAATTTTATACAATATAGGCCCAAGAATGCTACCCTTAGGAACTCCTGCTCTAACAGGTAGTCCATTAGATTTGGAATTTTGCTAATTTACCTGCAGAGTTCTGTCAGTTAAATAATTTTGAACTAATTTCATTATATAAAGTGGAAAATTAAACTTTTTCAATTTAGCAATCAAACCTTCATGCCAAACACTGTCGAATGCTTTTTCTATGTCTAGAAGAGCAACTCCAGTTGAGTGGCCTTCAGATTTGTTTGAACGAATTAAATTGGTAACTCTCAAGAGTTGATGAGTAGTTGAATGCCCATGGCGAAATCCAAACTGCTCATCTGCAAAAATTGAGTTCGTATTGATGTGAAGCATCATTCTATTCAAAATTATTTTTTCAAAAAGTTTACTTATTGAAGAAAGCAAACTTATTGGACGGTAGCTAGAAGCTTCAGCTGGATTTTTATCCGGCTTCAAAATTGGAACAACTTTTGCATTTTTCCATTTATCAGGAAAGTATGCCAAATGGAAACATCTGTTAAATAATTTTACCAAGAAAGACAAGGTACTCTCTGCGAGTTTTTTGATGAGGATATAGAAAATTCCATCATCACCTGGAGCTTTCATATTTTGAAACTTTTTAGTTATAGACCTTACTTCGTCCAAATCAGTCCCCCAGGAATCATCAAAAATATTTTTTCGAGAGAAAATATTCATAAAATCCCGAGCAACCTGATTCTCAATAGGACTAGTAAGACCCAAACTGAAATTATGGGAACTCTCGAATTGCTTAGCAAGTTTCTGAGCTTTTTCCAAATTTGTGATCAAAATTTTACCACCTTCTTTAAGCGCTGGAATAGGCTTTTGAGGTTTTTTCAAAATTTTTGTGAGTTTCCAAAAGGGTTTGGAACTCGGGTCTAATTTAGAAACATTATTTTTAAAAGTTTTGTTCCTCAGGGCAGAGAATCGTTTTACCCTTCTTACAAAGAAGGGTATAGATATCACTTGAAAAACCGACTATCGATCCGAGGCCCGGAGGGCCGAGTGTCATATACCATTCGACTCAGCTCGACGAGATCGGAACATGTCTGTGTGTGTGTGTGTGTGTGTGTGTATGTGTGTATGTGTGTGTGTATGTAACGAAATGAATGCGCTCACGTTTCTCAGCAACCGCTCAACCGATTTGGACAAACTTGGCGCCAAACGATAGGTCTTGGAGTCCCATTGAACGCTATTGAACGGTTTTGGAATCGGTGAACCGGTTCCGGAGATATGGCCAGAATAAGATCCGGTGAATATGGACCTTCACGCTGGATTTAACGGAAAACTTATCAAAACCATCATATACCATTCGACTCAGCTCGACGAGATCGGAACATGTCTGTGTGTGTGTGTGTGTGTGTACGTGTGTATGTGTGTATGTGTGTATGTGTGTGTGTATGTAACGAAATGAATGCGCTCACGTTTCTCAGCAACCGCTCAACCGATTTGGACAAACTCGGTGCCAAATGATAGGTCTTGGGGTCCCATTGAACGCTATTGAACGGTTTTGGAATCGGTGAACCGGTTCCGGAGATATGGCCAGAATAAGATCCGGTGAATATGGACCTTCACGCTGGATTTAACGGAAAACTTATCAAAACCATCATATACCATTCGACTCAGCTCGACGAGATCGGAACATGTCTGTGTGTGTGTGTGTGTGTGTACGTGTGTATGTGTGTATGTGTGTATGTGTGTGTGTATGTAACGAAATGAATGCGTTCACGTTTCTCAGCAACCGCTCAACCGATTTGGACAAACTCGGCGCCAAATGATAGGTCTTGGGGTCCCATTGAACGCTATTGAACGGTTTTGGAATCGGTGAACCGGTTCCGGAGATATGGCCGGAATAAGATCCGGTGAATATGGGCCTTCACGCAGGATTTAACGGAAAACGTATTAAAACCATCATGCGACACATCAAATTACTACAGAATTCAAAAATAAGATCAATGCAAGTCGTGTTAAGTGCAGGCCACATTGGACACACTTGGACATGTTCCGGGTACCCCGGGGAAGTTGCAGAGATACGTTTGACACCACCACGGTGAGCCAGACGACGGAAGGTGGTTATCTCGAAGAATTTGCGTTTGGTTCTGAATATGGCGATGAGTGTGCAAAATATTACGCAATTCCATCCTCCCTATTCGCACGCGCCCGAGGATCGGAGGCGAATGCCACTTCGACTTGTTTCGTCTACTTACTACTCTCTGACGACTGTGCTGGGGAAGTAGCATATGCATGTAGGTAATTGGTGGATTTGTTAGTTAATTCAACGTTTTTGAACAATGCTGGACATTTACCAGTTTTTCAATAGTTTCTTGTTGAAAATCAACATTCGGAAGCATTTTTCGATGCGTAGCCATATTTCTGATCGATTGGTGATAACATTATTGAAATTGGACCAGGAGCAGCTGAGTTATTAACGTTCAAAATCTTTCTTAATTTGTTACATGTTCCATTTTCGGTTTTCACAAAGTGTACCCCCATATAGAAATCAAAGACGTAGTCCTACGTCAAAAAACTTTATTTGTATTTAAACAAACAATTCCGTTTGAAATTATATTGCATTTTATTGTTTCGATAATACTTATTCAAATAAATTCAAAATAAGATTCTTTTTGTTTTAATAAGCAACTATTGTAAAAATAACAATATTCTTTTATTAAGCCAACAATATTAAATTGTAATTTAGCATTTATTTGTTGTGTCCGTTCTCCGGGCCATGAAAGCAAAAATAACTACCAACCACAAAAATGTAAACAATAACACAAAACTGTTCTCGTTTGATTCAGCTCTTTTCCGCGTTCGACTATAGACTATAGACTATAGAAATCTCCTTGTCTACAATACTCGGGAATTCGGGAGTGGAACTAGGGCTAATAAAAAGCACGTTTGTTTTTCTCGTTCACAACAACTCGACTCCTTTTATTCATTGTGCATTGGGCGATATCATATTTAGAGCAATGGGCGCTTCTGTGCAAATTATCGATTATTATTATCAACATCTTCCCCCCAGTTGGCACGCAGTGTCCAACCAAACCCCTAGATGGAGCTGTCTTCAATAGGCAAAACGGCGATCCTTCCAATCGCTCTCTTCACTTCGCCGTTTGCTGTCTGTATGCTGACTACTCGAACGATGTTGTCTGAGCCGGGGTGAGTCTGCACAATCCGACCCATTCGCCATTGCTGCGGTGCCATGTTCTCCTCTCGCAAGACCACCAGCATTCCCGGTTTGATGATCAACTTCTCCTTGTACCATTTACCTCTAGGCTGAAGTTCATTGAGGTATTCCGATGACCATCTCGCCCAAAACACCTGCTTCTGCCTTCGGAGATACTGCCAACGGGATAGCGACGAAACTCTAACTTCATCATAGCTCGGTTCAGGAGGCGCAGTGAGCTCGCGGCCCACCAAAAAGTGAGCTGGGGTCAATGCAGTCAAATCATTCGGATCGCTCGTCAACTGAGTCATCGGCCGCGAATTGAGTATGGCCTCAATCTGTACGACCACTGTTGTTAACTCTTCGTACGTCAACGATGTTTCGCATAGCACCTTCTTCAGTAATGATTTGGCTGCCTTCACTCCAGCCTCCCAGATCCCGCCGAAGTTCGGAGAGCGGGGCGGAATGAAAGACCACTGTATCTCTTTCACCTCACAGAATTGGTTGATTTTCATGGTAGTCTGCTGCGCTTTAAAAAGTTCGTACAGCTCTCCCAACTCGGACTTGGCTCCACGGAAATTTGTAGCGTTATCCGAATGAAGCTGCTCGGGTGTACCTCTCCTGCCGACAAACCGCTGCAAGACAGCCAGAAATGCTTCTGTTGTAAGGTCAGAGGCCACCTCCAAATGTACGGCTTTTGTGCACATACAAACGAAGAGCGCGACATATGCCTTCACGCGACTCTGGCGACGACCTTGCTTGATGTAAATGGGACCTGCATAATCAATTCCGGTTCTAGCAAATGCCGGAGCGGGCGTAACACGGTAATCCGGCAAGTTTCCCATGAACTGCTGAATTTCTGGAGGCTTCATCCTGAAACATCGCACACACCTCTTCACAACTTGACGCACAACGTTCTTACCTCTAATCGGCCAGTAACGGTGCCGAACGATGGCGAGCAGTCCTTGCTGTCCCACGTGCAAATGTTCCTTATGCAGCGACTCAATCAGTATTCTCGTGACATGATGACCGGATGGAAGCAGTAGCTGATGTTTTCGTTGAAACGGAACCTTTGCATGCTTCAGTCGACCACCAACTCTCAGCAAACCGTCGGTGTCAAGAAACGGTGCTAATTGTAGCAGCTTACTCTTCTTTGTCTTGTTATTCTGCAGCATGCTTAGTTCATCGGCAAACTCTTCCCGCTGTATCTTCCAGATGATCTTCGACGTAGCACTTCGCAGTTCAGACACCTTAAGAGGCCCAGTTGTTCGTTGGACCTTCTCCTTCATCCGGCAGTTGTTTGCGAATCGGTACAGGTAGGCAACAACTCTCTGCAGTTTTCTGAAGCTGCTGTACCTTGTTAGCAGCTCGTACGGTTCAGTGCAGACGACTACTTCGCAATAAATGGGACTCTTCAACTCCAGTTCCTCGTGGCTGAATGTGGGTGGTTCGGGAGGCACGTAACAATCTTCATTCCGCTGGAGCATCACAGGACCGTTCCACCAGAGGTTCGAATGCTGTAGATCCGATGGTGTAACTCCTCGGGAAGCCAAATCAGCGGGATTGTGGTTCGTGCTGACGTAGCGCCACTCGTACTCATGCGTCAATTGATTAATCTCTCGAACTCTGCTGCCTACGAAGACTTCCAGACTGGCATGCGACTTATTGAGCCAACACAAGACGATTTGGGAGTCACACCACAAAACTACCTTATCGACCTCCATATCGATAGCCTTCAACACACTCGTCACAAGCCGTG
Source organism: Ochlerotatus camptorhynchus (assembly GCF_037179485.1). NCBI lineage: Eukaryota > Metazoa > Arthropoda > Insecta > Diptera > Culicidae > Ochlerotatus > Ochlerotatus camptorhynchus. The sequence continues at coordinate 2,659,564 of NW_027040666.1, forward strand.
ACAACAGGAGGGCGCCGCATAGCTCAGCTCTTGGTGCAGTATAGGGCCTTCTTGCTTTTTTGCTCCCAGGTTTAGTAGGCAGTGGGGTTACACGAGTCTTGCTGCTGAGTAGATGGATTTCAGAGGTACCGCCGCTTTTCAAGCTCCACAAGTACACACAAGCTCCATAAGCCTTCTTACTAGCATCCGAGAACCCGTGCACCTCGAACGATTCGGCATCAGCTGCTACTATTCTGCGTGGGACTCTGATCTCGTTGATTTGCTGCAGTTGATCCTTGAACCGCCTCCATGCTGCCTCTAGCTCAGTAGGAAGGGGATCATCCCAATTCAACTCCAACGACCACAGCTGCTGAATGAAAAGCTTCGCTAATACCGTGACCGGCTCCAGTAGACCAAGGGGGTCAAATATCTTCGCAGTATCTGACAGTACGATCCGCTTCGTGTAGTTTTCTGGAGATTCACTGTTGCTCTGCATCCGAAAGAGGAACACGTCAGCCGACGGATCCCACAGGAGTCCCAGGGTCTTTATTACATCGTTGAACTCTTGGTCTTCAATTCTTACTTGCTGCTCCCTGTGCTTCTCCGGAATACGTTGCAGCAGTTCAGGAGCATTTGCGCACCACTTGTGGAGCTCAAAGCCTCCCCGTTGCAGTAGTGCAATGAGCTGCGACTGGCACTCCAATGCTTCTTCAAGACTGTCTGCTCCGGTTATTACGTCGTCCATATAAAAATCCTTTTTCGCCACTCGGGCTCCAAGCGGGAACTCCTCTTCTTCGTCTATGGCGAGCTGCCTCAGGCAAGCGGTCGCACAGAACGGTGCACATGACGTGCCGTATGTCACGGTCTTCAACTCGAAAACATCCAGCTTTGCCTGTGGATCTTCTCGATACAACACCTTCAAATAGCACGTATCTCTATCATCCATCCGCACCTGCCGAAACATCTTGATCACGTCCGCAGAGAACAGAAACTTGTACTTCCGGGAACGTAGCACTATCGCTGCTATGGTATCTTGAATCGCAGGCCCGATCATCAGCACGTCGTTCAAAGAGACGTTGGTATCCGATCGTGCCGACGCATCGAAGACTACACGCAATTTGGTTGTCGAACTCGAGGGCTTCACGATAGCATGATGTGGTATGTAGAATCCAGTGCTACCGATGTCTTCGACTTTGACGCAGTGTCCCAAACTTATATACTCGCGTATAAAGGCGGAATACTGCTGCTTGAGGTCGGCGTTCAAGTTCAGCTTCTTCTCTAACTGATAGAACCGCCTTTCCGCCATGGCACGTGATTCTCCAAGCTGATCCAAGTTGTCCCGAAAAGGTAGTCGCACTACGAAACGGCCTTCTTCACGTCGGTGGGTCTTGGCGAAATGCTCCAAACATTGCTGATCTTCCATGTTGCCTTGCGCTGATTCCATGACTTCCTCCTGATCCCAAAATCGCTGCACCAACTTTTCCAGGTTCGACTCCGATGATTCCAGGCGAGCTATATTGGATACCGCTACTGTACGCTGAATGCTCGTAAATGCACCGCTCACGATCCATCCTAGCTTGGTGTTCCACAGCACAGCTTGACAATCCTTGACCTTCAGACGCTCCGTCAGCAGCAGCTCGAAAAACAGTTCAGCTCCTATGAGCATATCCACCCTTGCTGGAACGTTGAATCTTGGATCTGCGAGACACACTTCCGAAGAAATATGCCACTGGGAAACGTCAAACTTCCGAGAGGGTAGGCAACCAGTAACTTGTTTAACCACCAGAAATTCGAGAGCCCAGGATGAATCCTGCTGCATTGACTTCACTCGTGCAACAGCTTGGTGCGTTACAACACGCTTATCTCCACTTATTCCAATTACAGGAGCTCGAACTCGTTCACGCTGCAGTCGTAGTTGACGGACGATGCTCTCGGTGAGAAAATTGGACTGAGAGCCGGAGTCCAACAATGCACGGCACAGATGATACGATCCACTGGAATCTTGTAGCTCTACAATCGCTGTTGAAAGCAGCACTTGCTTCTCACAGACTCTTTGCGACGACATCACTGTGCTGACGTTGGAACTAACAGGACTCGACGTGACACTGCGTTCTGACTGTGGAGCCTCTTTCTGGTCAACCGCCGTTCTAATAGGAACCGGTTGCTCCGACGAAACATCCTCAAAATGCAATAGAGTGTGATGTCTCTTTCCGCATCCACTAACTGTGCAGGCTCGTGATTTGCATTGTCCAACTCGATGGCCACGTTTCAGGCAATTGAAACACAAATGCCGCTCCTTTACCTTCGTCATCCTATCGGACATTGACATCTGCTTCAACACTTCGCACTTGATCGCAATATGGGAACCGTCGCAAATGGAACACTCATCATCAGCAGCTTGATGAACTGCATGAACCTTCTGCATGGGTTTCGCTACCGGTACCAGAGACCTCGGCTTACTCGATTCCAGCATCTTGCACTTAAATTTCGTCTCACAACGCTCAAGGACGAAGCTACGATTTTGTAGGAACTCAAGGGTCTCCTTATATTTCGGAAGCTCCTTCGGTTTCACGCTGTTCTCCCACAAGGCCACGGTCGCATTGTCGAGTTTGGAGGTTAGGAGTGAAATCACAAGTTGTTCTGACATTCCTTCCATCGGTAGAGCATGAAATTTCAGTGCCTCTACGTTCCGATTGCAATCGTCGACCAGCTGCCGTAGTTCGACAGAACTTTCCCTCGACATCTTCCGCAAATTCAGCAATCCTCCAACATGCACGTCGATAATGGTCCTTTTATTTTCAAAGCGCTCCTCAAGAACATTCCAGGCAATCTGAAAGTTGTTCTCGTTGACGATCTGGTCACTCAATACGCTCTCTGCCTTCCCTTTCAGGCACTGCTGCAGATAGTGCAGCTTTGTAGCATCCGAGAGTAGAGGATGCTTTTGCATGAGATCCTCAAACAGCTGTTTGAAGCGGTACCACTTCTCGTACGCTCCGTCGAAAACCGGTAGGGGCACGTTTGGCAATCCGGGTACATGGTTCACAACGTTTGGTTGCTGATAAGGTTGGACGATTTCTGCTACTGCCTGCTTAGTGGGATCGTTCTGCTTCCGTAGGCCTTCGATTGCCTGGCAAAGTTCAACTCGTAGCTCCTCGTAGCCGATTTCAAAATCGATGAAATACTCCTCTTGCTGCAATCGTTGGTCGGGAAACTCCAAGTACACCTCGTTCTGGATGGTGTTATATTCGTCATAGCACGAATCCACACGTCGCAAATACGTTTCCAAATGGTAAACACTGTTGTTCGCAGCCTGGCCCAACATATCCTTTACACGCTGGAGCTTCGCAACCACGGCGTCCCGTCTAGCCATCAGAGCTTGTATCTTCATTTCCGCCACCGATTGCTGCCGACGTTGCTCTTGTTTCTTCTTCTGCTCGTCCACCGGGGAATGTAGAACACCTCCTCTACCTCTTCCCACCGGTGTATACAAAAATTCATTTTCTTCGGTCATCTCAGCTCACTTTGTTTACACTTTTTCTTCTCACTTCGACCGCGCTTCGAGCGGTGCAAGCTTCTCACTTCTCACTCTGTTCGACCGGCTTCCAGTCCGACCGGTGCCTTTCTCTCACTAATGTTCGACCAGTCCCACGGAGGGTGGTGCTTTTTCACTCACACAAAATGTCCGACCGGCTTTCACGGAAGTCGGTGCTTCTTCTCACTCTGCCACAGACCGGACTTCCGCGAAAGTCGATGCGTTCCACACTCGTTGTGGAAGCGAACGAATTGAGGTTAGGAACCTCAAACACAATGAAAATCGCGTCCGGATGCAGCTCTTTGCCATGCGCGAACACGAAATCGCATTTCCCGCAGGATCAATACGATCTTCTCAACTTTTTCCGGCCACTACGCGCGGAGAACACTCCCGGGGGTAATCCGGTTCGAAATTAGGACCAAAAATGTCTACAATACTCGGGAATTCGGGAGTGGAACTAGGGCTAATAAAAAGCACGTTTGTTTTTCTCGTTCACAACAACTCGACTCCTTTTATTCATTGTGCATTGGGCGATATCATATTTAGAGCAATGGGCGCTTCTGCGCAAATTATCGATTATTATTATCAACACTCCTTATACCTTTTGGCAAATTCCTATTGCTGATTATTCAAAAAATGTATAAGTCAACTAATAAGCAGACGCCTTGCAAAAAGTTAACGAAGATCATGTGTCAAATTAAATGTATAAGCGGTCACACATACCTTTTATCCATTCTTATAGGACCTATGTGGTTTATCTTGAATGTATAAGGCTGATGTTTTGGCAAAAATGGATAAGTGAAACACATGAATAAAATAACTGTTTTTCGTTTCGTGTAGAATTTCGTATTTTGAGACTTGGAACAAATGTTCAACAAAATAATTAATGATTTCAGACAAAAGTCATTGCAATCCTTAATGGCAACAACTAATTCCCTTGATAATTAAACAAGATTTAGTTTTTAGTTTTAAGATGCTAATTGTTATACTGACATACATTTGGAGGTTTAAAAAACCTGTTTAAAATACTGAATTGCCAACGCAGGAACAATGTAAAAACACTTAGATTAATATCATAACAATTAAGGCTGGTAAGTTACTGTAGGTTAAAATGAAATGTAATTAATTTTGAATTTGGGACAAATCAAGAGAGCTCCATCGTATGTAGAGATTTCTAAAAGCGTAGGTCACTCAGCGCAGTATATACATAAACTTTGAGACATTTCTCGAGCCGAATAAGTGAATGTGGCTCACTCTCTGTGCAAGATTCGTTTTCACTGTGCTTTGGGCTTTTCCCCGCTGCACTGAAAACTAAACTAACACAGTAAGTCGCTTTTACTCAGTTATAAGTTACTTTTACTCCATCGTATGTAGAAATTTATTAAAACGTAGATCTTAACACAGCGCATGATAGGTACGCTTGTAGAAATTTTCCATACGAATAAGTGAAAGTGGCTCACTCTCTGAGTTAGATTCGCTCGCAGTGTGCCTTTTGGCTTTTCCCCGCTACACTGAAAACGAAACTACCTCAGTAAGTGAGTCCCTTTAACTCAGTTATTTTTACTCCATTCTATATTCCATGCACGCAAGCACGCTAAGATGCACAAAAGAAGAAGAATACCTACATATCGGTAAAAATACCGATAATCGAAGAAAGTGAACATACCTTGATATATTACCAAAAATTAACGTCCTAAAATGTCCTACTTTATAGTAAAATATAGTTTATTGAACGAAAAGAGAAACGATTTTTATACCGACAATATCAGGTAATCGTAGCTTAAAGTGTAGATTACCAGTAACCTTCGCTTTTAGAAATTTCACCATACTAATAGTGAGAGTGGCTCACTCTTTGAGCAAGATTTGTTTTCACTGAGCTTTGAGATTTTCCCCGCTGAAAACGGAACCAACTCTGAGAGTGAGTGGAGATATTTCTAAAATCATAGATCACTCAGCGCACGAGTAACCTACGCTTTTAGATATTTCGCCTAATGATAATATTCGATTTGAGTGAGTAACAACTGAGTAACAGTAACTCACTATCTGAGTTAATTTTATTTTCAGTGTGTTTAATATTCGTAGAATTTACAACTAGATGTCACTATAGCTGGTTTTAAATTTCGCCCGTGCACGTAACTTACACACTCACAAGGGACAGCAATGGGGTTGCAATGGTGACATGGTCTCATATAATAAATTTTAAGTGGACCCTACACGATTCCTTTTATTGACAATAATCGTATGGTCAATACATTCTATATTGACGTCAATACATCAAGATTGACAATATTTCTGAATTCACATCATCAATATTATTGTCAATAATTCCCCTTCGCGTCAATATATTGATGCGTGTGGGGATTGCTTTATATGTTAACTGCAGCAGGAACTTTGTTTAGGAATAGGAATTTGACGCGCTTGACATAGATGGCCCACATAGACTCACGAAGAGCTACTGATTCCGATCAATAGCGGTGCGGCTTCTTCCTCCCCTGAATTGAAGAAAAACCCGTGAATTGAGGGAAAAGTACTCAATTTAGAAATTTCTCCTGTTAATAGTTAAAACTTACTGTCTGCTGCGATTTCAGTGTTATCTTTCGCTTTTAGATATTTAGATATGAGTGGGTAGTGGGCTTTGTAAAATTCGATTCCAGTGAGTAACAGTTACTCAAACTGAGTAAAAGCAATGCACTCTCTGAGTTAGTTTCATTTTCAGTGTATTTGAACTCTAGAATTTACAACAAGATGTCGCTACAACTGGTTCTACATTTCGCCCGTGCACGGACGCTATTTCAAAACTCCTCAAATTTGGGTAGAATCCACCCAGATCTGTTAGGAGTGACAAGTTGGCAAATGGACAACATCGACATGAATCCGATCAACTTTGTTCATTTGTCAACTTGTCACTCCCAACATAGTTTACCAATTTTTGGGTAGGTTTAGTTTTGATCGATCTGGGTGGACTCTACCCAAATTTGGGAAAATTTTTAAATAGTGTGTATGTAACTCAAAGACTGATGTTTTTTTGCATTCAAATTACTCACTTTCGTTAAAAAAGCTGTGGGCTGTGGATATTCAGTTGACACAGTCTATGAGTTACTTTGATTGTCAATGCTTCATGCCAATGGAGAAATTTTTGACGTAGGACTACGTCTTTGATTTCTATATGGGGGTACACTTTGTGAAAACCGAAAATGGAACATGTAACAAATTAAGAAATATTTTGAACGTTAATAACTCAGCTACCCCTGGTCCAATTTCAATAATTTTATCACCAATCGATCAGAAATATGGCTACGCATTGATAACAATGCTTCCGAATGTTGATTTTCAACAAGAAACTATTGAAAAACTGGTAGATGTTCAGCATTGTCCAAAAGCGTCGAATTAACTAACAAATCCACCAATTACCTACATGCATATGCTGCTTCCCCAGCACAGTCGTCAGAGAGTAGTAAGTAGACGAAACAAGTCGAAGTGGCATTCGCCTCCGATCCTCGGGCGCGTGCGAATAGGAAGGATGGAATTGCGTAATATTTTACACACTCATCGCCATGTTCAGAACCAAACGCAAATTCTTCGAGGTAACCGCCATCGGTCATCTGGCTCGCCGTGGCGGTGCCTGACGTATCTCCGGTTTGATTTACGAGGTGTGCTGAAGGTGTTCCTGAAAAATAAGATCTGTGATGCTGTCATTTTCGCATGGATGTCATTTTCGTTTTTGAAGTGGCAGAGACGCACTCTGTTTGGTTTCAGAGGTTAAATCATCACCAACATTGGAAACAAAACGGCTCTTTTCAGGGCCACCAACCTTATTACAGTAAAGAGTAGGAATAGAATTCATCTGCCTGTTTGTCCATATTCAGAACCACCGACCACACAAAATGCTCATGTGATCAAACTGGAAGCAGGGATACAAATTGTTTTGATCAACCTTGATCAACTTTGAATCGCCACGGCCGGATATTTTCGATGGAAGAAGCAACAATCTAGCATCTAATTCGACGAAGACGGCAGGAAACATTTCTGGATCAACAATAGAATAGGGCCCATCAGCATTTGTAAACAAACCGTTCCAAAGCCTCACAAATCGAAGGCCGCTCACACAAACCAACACCAACATCTTGTAGGTAGAAGTTTCCCCTATCCGATGATGGTGTTGGTTTATGTGGGTGGCCTTCGCTTTGTGAGTAAAGGGTTTTGGAACGGTTTGTTTACAAATGCTGATGGGCTCTTTTCTATTGTTGATCCAGATTTGTGAAGCCGAGTTATTTACGAAAGAGAGTGTCGATGAAGAGAATCGATCAATGTAGATAGGACCTATTGAAAAGTGACACGAGATTTGTTTTCCGTACTGAGCTCCAATGCTACCGACGCCAGGGAGGCAGCTCCCAGAGATGTTATGCCTTAGAACATGCCGATGGCGCCGACTGAGATTGGACCCAGGCCTGCTGGGGTGAGAGGTAATCACGCTAACCACCGGCGCCGATATCTATCACGGCGAATGAGAACGACCCAAATTTGAGTTTAGTTATCTCAGAAACAAGAAATAAAGTGCAGGAGCTCAGCGATGAGTAAATATTCCTCATGTTTTCCCAGGTTTTTCCAGAATTTTCCAGGGAAAAATTCCCGAATTTGAGAAAAGTAAAGATTGGATTCACTCAGTCTATTGGTACTACTCCGAGACTGAATAAAATTTTCGTCAATTTCCTCATTTTCTGACAGATTTTTTAGGTTTTCCACAGGAAATCATGAGACAAATTTACTCATCGCTGAGTTCCTACACTTTTGGCGATTATGAGTGAACTAAACTCAAATTTGGGGCGTTCTCATTCGCCGTGTACGCAAAAAGAAAATAGCCAGTGTCGCTACTTGATAGCAAACTACTCATAATGGGAGGAGTCTTTGTAGCTTTTATACCACTTGGTTGCACATCATTCTGCTTTAACCTAAAAAGATATAAAGCAGCGCTGCTGTCTGGTATCAGCTCATTTTTGCTTCGGACGGCGTGGTGAGCAATAGTAGCAGTAGGTCGTGGCAAAGGAGGTGCCAATCGTCATCGCAAATTCTTCGAGATAACCACCATCCGTCGTCTGGCTCGCCGTCGCAGTGTCTGACGTATCTCTGGTCTGATCTACGAGGTGTGCTGAAGGTGTTCGTGGAAAATGAGGTCCGTGATGCTGTCACCTACACTAAACACGCCAAGCGTAAGTGGCCATGGATGTCCTCTTCATTAAAACGGTTCTTTTCAGGGCCATCAAGCTTACATCAGTAAAGAGTTGGAATAGAATTTATCAATGCTTGTTTGTCCATATTCAGAACCACAAGCCCCCAACGACCACACAAACTTGGAAGCAGGGGTGCAAGTGATTTTGATTGATTCAGGGTGGCCAGCAAACCGGGAAATCCGGGAATACCGGGAAATATCCGGGAATTTGGAAAGTAACCGGGAAAAACCCGTGAATTCTGCAAGAGAACCGGGAAAATAAATTAACCATATCATAGGAACAAATTTTTACATCAGAATTTCAGAATAAACCATTAAAACAGAGTGATCCTTTAGCAAATGAATGTCTTGCTCTATTTGTTGCATAATTTTCTTCAGTATACCGTCTTATTGTTTTTAGAATTTAATCACTCAGCAATATTGCAAATTGATTTTTGTCGTTTCAATTTCAGATCTAAAGTGTATGGTCCTCTAAAGAAAATATTGAAGATGCTGGAGTTTGGAAACAAATATTTGTAAAAACCGAAACTGAATTATTCTTTTCCGGGGTTTTAATTTTTCGTTGTTCAAAATTCTCATGATGAATTCCAGAATTAACTTGGAATTCTGCTCTGAATTATCTTGAAATTGTTCTGAAATAAACCAGAAAACACTCCGCGTAATAATTACCGTTGAATTCTTTTAGGAATTTTCTTCCAACCCCTTCTAAGAATTTATTGGAATCCTTCATATAATTTCCGTTCCCGCCTATCCGGAGACTTTGATTCCTTTAAAAATCTTTTCAAACATTTCTTTTAACTCTATTCAAAACAAAAGAAATCTTTCGAAAATTAATTTATAAACCCCTTGGAGTATTTTAAAGAATTTCTTTCTAATTATCAGCAAATTTTTTGGAATCAATTTTGTTTGGGTTATGTGATGAATCATTCGCACTAGGGTTGAAATTATTGCCAGAACATTTTAAGAACTCTGTTTCTTGTTGAATTCCGATCATAATTCTCTTGGAATTCTTCTTAAAATTCATCTGTCATGTTCCTCACGATGCCCATACAAATCTCATCAGAACCACGTAGGAATTTTCTGCAATGTTTTATTTTTATTTTCACAATTCTTTTTTAATCTACTAAAATTACCTAACAGTTTAATTTAGAACTTGCATTCTTCTCCAAAGAAATCCTTCCAAATTCATCTAACAATTTCTATGGATTTCATGTAAGAATAATTCTGGAAATCTGCTCTTCTCCTTTGAAAACTGTGTGGGAATCCTTCTCAATATTTGTTTTAATAAACACTTTGAATTCTTTTAAATTTTACTAAAAATTCCAGGGTTTGTCCGCCAGATTCTACAGATTGCTATGTAATTTGTTATTACCCTTAAAATGCTTCCAAGTCTCAGAGCGTGACAATTATGACTCCACGACTCATAAGTATGATGTTTTTTTTTTATAAATCTGTGATCTTGAAAAAAATTCAAAATTTCACATTTTAATTATTGTTTCTCCAAATCTTGCATCACGAAGCATGTTATTAATCACAAATTTTGAAGAAAAGTTCTAGTTTCAGACTCTACACAAATTTCAAAGCTCCAGAATCTTGGGAATCTTCTTAAATCACATTTTTTTTATCCTATCAGTAAATTTTGTTTTTTTTTTGTTGCATATTAACAACCGGGAATTTTTAAGATTTGAACCGGGAAAACCGGGAAAAAACCGGGATTTTCAAAATGAAAATTCACTGGCCACCCTGATTGATTCTCGTAATCAACTTTCTTTTTGAAAAAGATTACTACAAATTTGGATCGCCTACAATTCAAAACCGGAAAGAGTTGAGATAATAGATATTAAATATGTGTGTATGTGTATGTGGAATAAATGTGAAGAGCATTAAGTTCTTTTAATTGATCAAATTTGATCAATTAAAAGAACTTAATGCTCTTCACATTTATTCCGTCCACTAGCGGTCCTACGTCAAGCTTCCGTTTGTGCCCCTAGGCACAGACCCTTCTACTTTTTAAAAGCGTAGGTCACTCAGCGTAGTACATACCCTTATAAAATTTGTATGATTGTTTTGCTCAATGACGTGTTCAGGGTATCATCCAAACTATTTGTGGAATAGTTCTATCATTTGGGTTGGAATTTTTTTTATTAGGGTACGCTTTTAGAAATTTCTCCAACGAATCTAAGAGGAAGAGGTGACAGTTGGCTTCTTCCTCTTTTATTTATATCTCTATCTCTATCTTTATCTATCTCTATCTCTATCTTACGCACATGAAATCGGCAAATCAGGAGCTGGTTCACGTTTGACAGAATAGTGGTTCATTTTCGCCCCCGTATTGTCACCTCTTCTCTTAGCAACGAATAAGTGAAAGTGGCTCACTCTCTGAGCGAAAATTGTTTTTGGGCTTTTCCCCGCTACACTGAAAACTAAACTATCTCTGAGAGTGAGTTACCCAGTTTTAAGTCACTTTTACTCAATTGTATGGAGATATTTCTAAAATAATAGGTCACTCAGCGCACGAGTAACCTACACTCAAAAATAAATTAAATCAAAAAAGGTTAAAAAGTACGCCAATTTCCGCTTCACCTTATTGAGTCCGAGCGAAGACAACAAAACCCGAAAAAAAATATAATTATAATAAAACAACGTAAGAACAATGATTTTGACGTAGGACTATGTCTTTAATTTCTATACTGGGGGTCACATTGTAACGAAATATTCCAAACACGGACGCAACGATAGAGCACAAATCGAACAGACGACACTTCATGCATGCTCACATGAGCGAGCTCAATGCTCGATTGATCGACCAATGAAAGGAAGCGAGGAGAAAAGCAGCGATGATAAAAACGCTTGTCAAATCGTGTTCTTCGTCATTTGCTTTCGAGCAACGGACGGATAAGCGTCGGACACGACATGTGAGTGGAACAGCACGCATCGCACCAATACAATACACCCACATCGACCGGAGAAAAGGCTTCCCGCAATAGGAAGCATGACTAGGCCGCCGTCATCTGGTTGGCATTGACTTGCACTGGTGTGGCCACCATTTGAAAAACAACTGGCCCTTTTCAGGGCCACCAATTCAAAAACGGAAAGAGCTAAGAACTAAATGAACAACATATTTGTTCCATCCACTAGCGGTCCTACGTCAAGCTTCCGTTCGTACCCTCCCTGTTCTACTTTTTAATGTTGAATTTCCAGTACATTATAATTTATTGTTACATTATTGTACGGGAGAACACATAAATTTCGAATTTTAAATATGCTGAAACAATGAAAAAGTCACTTTTTTATTATTAAGATGTTTGTGTATTTGCTCATTTTTCTATGCGTTGCTTCCACCTTCTCTCAAGCGCATCGCTACTGTATCTGTCGCTTGGATTCTGGAAAAGTTGCCAGTCTTCTTGATATGATGTCTTCGGTCCGAGGCAGACAGTAGTCATGCATGATTAAATTCTAAATAATCACTTGTGATAAAATTCTTTTAAAATATTAATATAAAATCAAAAATGATTAAAATGTAATCAAAAATAAAAATAAATAGAATCATCAATGATTAAAACAACCACAATCACAAACGAATACACAAAATTAATATAAACACATTTCTTGGTGTACAAAATAAAACACCAAGAAAATCATTTCGTCTCAACTTCTTTCCTAGCGAACGTAAAACCACCGACAAACCAACATGACACTTAATTCTGACTTATGCCCGAAAATCGTAAACGGTCGATTTAAATGTGCAGTGATCCGAACTGTCAAAACCATAGGATTTTTTTATCTAGATAAAAATAATTTATCAGACACGAAAGAATTCATAACTTTTGCATACGGGCTCATGGCTTAGCTAAATATTTCCCGCGAACCCGGAGACAGATGTTATTAGTGTGCTTTGGTCAGAAATTTTATTGTTTTTGCTATGGTCATTCATGTCGGTTTGTCGGTGGTAAAACAATCATTGAACAAGACTTGCTAGATGTATTACCTCTATCAGTGAATATAAGTTTATTAAAACCGAGATTAAAACATGCAAATACGAAGATTAAAACAATAACTTAGATGAGTGGATGTTTTTAATGGTGAATAAGTATCAAAAACTGAATAAATAAAACTAAAAAGACGTTTTTTGGAACTTAAACCACAGACAAACAGACGTAACTCTTTGAAAAAGTTTTTCTTGAAAACATAGTATTTTAAAAACATAAGACCTCAGAAACGACATCTCTCGGGCTTCTCGCGGAAAAAAATCTTGTTCGCTAACTCGCAAACAATATTGCATAAAAGTTCTATAGAATGTATAGAAACGTCAAAGTTATCCGATGCCAGCGCTGCGGCGAGTAGTTCGCGGAACTGATAATATTCAAATCAACCGTTAAATGCATGAACGAAGATACACAATGAAGTGTTACGTCTGTTTGTCTGTGGTATAACAATTGGGTTCTTTAAGGGTATTGAGGTAAATGCATATTCGTAATCTGCATTAAAAATGGAACCCAAACTCAAAATTTCATCAATTTTGGTACACTGGCACTATTTTAAATAATTACGATTGCATTTGCAAAAATCACCTTATTAGCGCCCCTCGGTGTCACTTTGTATGGGAGCGAGCTGTCAGTTTGTTAGTTTAGTGTCAAACAGTGAAATTATTATTTTGCTTTAAATCTTGATTTAAAAATCGAGATGAAAGTGTGTGGGTTCGAAAAAAATATCGCTGTGCTCAGAAAACGAAGCTCTTTCAGATGATATATAAAAACCGATATATTTTTCAAAATTAAAGAACCCAATTGTCATCTTAAAGCTAAAACAAAACTAAAACTAAATATTATCTAAATATAAAGGGAATTAATCGTTGCAACTGATTGACTTGAAAAATATGCCTGAAAAATATGTATAAACGAATTATTCGGTTCCTCGTTGGTGACCTATGAGATTCAGTGATTCGAGTGATGGTTAGTTGCCTCTTAATTTTTAATCATTCGATATGACTAAACAGGGTTTAATGTCTAATTGATTATGAGACTAGTTTAATTTATAAGTGTACGCTTTTAGAAGTTGCTCCCTATGAATGAGTAAACATTACTGTCACGCTAAGTAATAACGAATGAGTAACAGTTACTCACAACTGAGTAAAAGTAACTATCTCTCTGAGTTTATTTCATTTTCAATGCGTTCATACTATTGAATTTACCACAAGATGTCGCTATAACTGGTTCTACATTTCGCCCGTGCATTCATTCAACTTACACACTGAATTATTTCGCTTACAAATTTTACTCTCTTCCGTAAAAAAAAGGTGTCAGATTTGGGCTGTGAAAAGATATTCAGTTGACGCAGGCTATGTGTTACTTTGATTGTCCACACGCTAAGATCAGTTTACCCAGACGGTACAAAGAGATTACCGAGATTGACCGTAAATTGCACAAACTCACATATGGGTAATTTTTTTAACCTAAATATGGGTTCTTATGATCCATAAATGATTTATTTTTATGCAAATTTGACTTAAATTTACCCATATTTGGGTTAAAAAATTTACCCATATCTGAGTTTGTGCAGTTTACGCCTGATTTGCGTAAAGTAAACCTACATTTGGGTTATCTGATCTTAGCGTGCATGCAATCTTTTCACGGCCGTTCAATCTCATCTTCTCAGAGAGCTAGTCGAGTAACACACACGGTAATAGTAAAAATACTCTTTTATGACTATAAAGAACGCATTTTTTAAAGAAAACGGGACCACCCATATATTAACCACAGACAAACAGACGTAACACTTCATTGTGTATCTTCGTTCACGTAATTTAAGGGATGATTTGAATGTTATCAGTTCCGCGAACTACTCGCCGCAGCGCTGGCATCGGATCACTTTGACGTTTCTATACATTCTATAGAACTTTTATGCAATATTGTTTGCGAGTTAGCGAGCAAGCTTGTTTTCCGCGAGAAGCCAGAGAGATGTCGTTACTGAGGACCTATGTTTTGAGATACTATGTTTTCAAGAAAAACTTTTTCAAAGAGTTACGTCTGTTTGTCTGTGTATTAACTAAAATTTTACAAAAAAAAATCCATAAATTTTTGCATTTATGAGTTACAGATACTCATAAAAGGTGTAAAAAATACACACATATAAGGTGTAGTCCCGTTGTAGCCGAATATGCATACTTTATAGTCAAAATTGAGTCCTTTATTGGCAAATCAAAGTTGGTACTCGTGGAGAATAGAAGAACTATGAGAGTGATGATGGTTTCAAAATTTTACACCGTGAGGTATACGAGTGCAATCTTAAAATGCTTTTATTTTGCAAATGGAGCATTTTATTTAAATCTGGCTGGTGCTATGTTAGTAGAAAACTTAAGGACTACTCAATAGACAAATAATATAGAAAAATTAATTTCTTTTCAGATTTTTAGGTGTACACATAGAATTGAGCTTTTCTACCACTGTAGCAGCAACCAGATGTAAATAAAATGTTCCATTTGCAAAATAAAAGCATTTTAAGATTGCACTCGTATACTTCCCCGCGGAAAATTTTGAAACCCTCATCACTTTTATAGTTCTTCTATTCTCCACGAGCGCCAACTTTGATTTGCCAATAGTCATTGTTGCGATTTTGCGGTTTCCGTAAAGAAAATTTTCTTTCATCTGAGTAGAAGCTACTCTATTTCTGGGGAAGTTTAACGACCGTATTCATCGCAAAATGACTGCTGCCACCTTGCGTTCACTTGCGGAACCTTACTCAAAGATCAACGTACCTCCAGCGGACACAGCATTAACTAACGCGATTGTAAACATAAACAAATGACGCCACAGCGGTACATATTTCAAAACAGTTTTCTTCAATGAAAAACACTCTTCATGGTTAGGAAAATGAGTCGGAACAGCGGATTATTTCGGGACATGAGTGATTGATTGTCGATATCCATAAAAAATCATGCATTAACAAAGTGATTGTCTGTTTCGTGCCGGGAATATTTACAAACATTCTGGCAGGCTGTGTGAATGAGCCCATCTGGTGGATCTGCTATGTTGTAGCCTACAATC
Organism: Ochlerotatus camptorhynchus; assembly: GCF_037179485.1. Lineage (NCBI taxonomy): Eukaryota > Metazoa > Arthropoda > Insecta > Diptera > Culicidae > Ochlerotatus > Ochlerotatus camptorhynchus. The sequence goes on from NW_027040666.1 coordinate 2,675,345, forward strand.
CCATGAGGCAACTTTCGCCAGCATGATTACCGTAAACATCGTACAGACAGATATTGACACTGCTCAGCTTGATGCTTACAGTGCATTATTTGCACTGTTTCGAGGTTTTATTTAAGGTTCTTTGGTTTTGAAAAAATCGATTAATATTCTCCTTCTCTTTGTTTCGAAATTATCAGGCAAAGCTATGGAAAACGACGGAAAATTGTGTTTTAAGGATTCGTACCTTGTTTGACCATCTGTACCTCAGTCTGTGGCCATCGAACAACTGTCAAAATAGGAAAAACAAGATGGCGATCGTGTTTGCAAATCAATCTGTGATGTTTAGTTTTTCGTAGAAAATTGTGCTTTTTATTTAAATTCATGGAATATATTTATGTTTATTAGCAAGTTAAGAAGGTAAGCAATGGGATGAAGATAAATTTTCGTGGTTCTGTGCGTGCTTGGTGGTGCATTTTGTGGGAGAAAATTACACAACAAACTAGCACCTATTTGGGTGGGTCTAGGCCATTTGCGCCTGAAAAGAGACTGATCGATGACTAATTCAGCTGATAAGGACTTGATTATCTGATAAGCGTATTGTTTCGCGTTGAAGTAATGCTTTTCGTTAGAAATCGACGTGATTATCGGCCGAAATGCGTCATACGTAGTTTTCAGCCAGCCATTAAATATTGATTTGTAAAAGTACTTCCCGTTCCGAAATCGATTTTCCACGGTTGTCAAGTTTGGCTGGCAGTGTGCTGTCATTTTCCAAAGAACACTTTTGGGAGGGGTGGGTGGTTGTGGGAGTGAATGCTGTCTTTTTGTTTTGATTCTGAACAGTGGGTGGTTGGGAGAAGTTTGTTTACGTTTTTTATGCAAGCGGAGAAAGCGTCTCGGTTTATTTTCGTTTTTCCCTGCGTCTGGCAAACAGCTGATTGACGGTGAACCGCTATCGAACACCAGTTGCTTCTTGTTGTGAACTCGCTCGTCGTTGAGAATATAATAGTACTATCAGAAAACGTGCGTTGACCTTTGCGCTACATATTTTTTTTTTCTGTTGAGGAGCATCGTTCTGTGGTGGACTTGTTTTTTTATACTCTTTGTTCACCCCGCTCATATAGTGCTGTTAACGAAGGTCGCACTTTTTATAGTTGTATTTCGCAATCGCGAGTCGCGTTAAGAGTTGCTACTTTTTTTTGCTGGGAATAGGTACTTATAATCACTTTTTAACTTGCTTTTCTACTTGTAGGATTACGTCTAACGCAAACGCGGCATCAAAATGAGCTACGAAGTGTCGGAGGAGCCAGATCTTATCGATCTGGACCTGAGCATGGGTCAGTTCAACACGACTCAGTCGATCGAGGACATGAAACTGGACAAGAATATGGTAGGTGGCGGTTCTTATAAAGTGCGCCCTATTCTGTTGGAAACTAATAATTTTTGGTTTATTTTTAAGGTGTGGTTGCTGCTGTCGTTACTCTCCTCGATCGTTTGGGTGGTGTACATCACATTCTACAATTCACGCGTTTTCGGCTACTTTATCACCAAACTCGTCAATCGGCTATTCATAAGAGATGCTTATTTCAAGATTGGCTCGCTCAATGTAAACCCTCTTGCCGGAAAGATTATGTTTCGAGATGTTGTTTACGTCAACTATGACTACACGATTCGCGTGCAGGATGGCTATTTCATAGTCCGTTGGTGGAGATCGTACGTTCCGAAAGATGTATCGGAAGACTTGTCCCACTCGGACACGAGACTGTCGGTCATGCTGAATGGATTCGAGCTGCATGTGTACAATCGATCGGATCTGTACGCCAAACTGGAGCGAACATTCGGATTGAAGCCTTCGATTCTGATGCCAACGGACAATATGAGTGCCGAAGAAATTGCACGTTTCAAAGAGCGAGCAATGAACTATGAGAATCAACGGCAGAGCAACGAACAGCAAGCCAAGGTGAAGAAGCCGAGGCCCGAAGCCATGACTGCTACAACGTGGCGTGATTTGATTCCGGTGATCAAGATTGACATATGTTCCGGAAGGTTTGTGTTTGGAAATCGTCTGACGCCGACAACGCTTTCGATTTGGGTAGAAGAGGCGCGCTGCGTCTACAGCACCAAGCCAGCAGTGTCCAAGTTGGATCATTTTATGCACATTGTCAAGGCGAAAGTCGAGAATGCGAAAGTCCTACTAGCGCCAAGTCCTAAGTATACAGGATTGGTTGACGAACCACCTCGATATATGGGTGAGGGATTTGTTGTCATGATGTCCAACAACATTCAACTGTATTTCTACATGGACGAAGCCGGCGTTGTTCCGGAGGAACCGGTAACCTTGACGCTTGCAAATGGAGACGTAGTGGAAGCAGCTCCACCCGTTTGGGGAATCGACATCAAATGTGGCAAAGGCACCGATTTCAGCTACGGTCCATGGGCAGACCGTCAAAGGGATAACTTGTTCAAGTTCTTTTTCCCTCCAGACTACCAGGCGATGCAAGTGACAAAACCACCGAAACCTGGCGATCGTCGAGAAATGCAATCCTTTGACATAAATCTGTGCACACTGAACGAAGCGACAATCGATATTCTGTTTTCTAAAAACAAAGAAACAAACGCTGTTCATGTGAACATCGGAGCCGGTTCATGTTTGGAAGTCACCCTTCCTTGGATCACCCTCCAGGATGGCTTCACAACCAAACTGACAGGGCAATTGCTACATGTGGAAGCTACAACTAGTCTGCAGTACCGAAGTCTCGCTGAATGTGAAACGCTACAATTCAACGTTAAAGTTCACTATCCAGTCCGCTGGAACGAGCACCAAGAATGGAGTATAAATCTGACAGGGACCAAAGCAACCGCCTACATCGTTTACTCCCACAAATACTTTTTCGCCGATCTAATCGACGATTGGGCATCCAAAACTCGACCCGACATTCTCAGTTTCGTTCCGTACACGTGGAAGTTTGGTGTGATCCTAAAAGAGTTCGAAATCATCACCCTGAGTAACGAGTTCAACTGGATCGACTGCTCAAGTACGAATCAGGAAAATCACCATCTCGCTTTCTGTGGTGATCTGTTTGATCTCGGTTTCACCTTACCGTTCGACGATTTCCTCCCTTTGAAAATCCCCATCGTTTTCTGGATTCACGGCGAAGGCCTGGATCTCAGCATGTATCTCCCGGAGCAATCCAGTACTAAACCCATTCTAGTCGCGCTGGACAAAAACGCTCACATCCTGACACGTGACGGCAGCATAAAAAAACGAACTGACCTGATTACGAAAAAGTGGCGACGGGTTTGTCTGCGTTCGGCCGGTTGGATCGACTGCTGGACCGTTCCGATTGTAGCTCTCTCTATCAAATACCTCTACCATCCGATGCCACCGCTCGGGCCAGATCCCCAAGCGGACATCACCACTCCCGAGAAGGAGGAGATCCTGCTCAGTCCTATGCGCATACCGAAAATGCGAAAATCTCCAGCTATCACGTGGAATGACGCCGGACAGCCGCGATTCGATCCCACCAGTTTACCTCCGGATCAAGTATCGGTTGACGTTGAGATCGGTTCTTCCATAATGCTCGCATATGGTGCTATTTTGAGAAATTTTATTCATCTGAAAGAGAACATCTTCGGGGAGGATCAATCCTTTACAGATATGGAAAACTCGAACGCTAAATCAAGCTCAACCGGGCGAAGCGGAGGTGGTGGTACTAAATCAACTAGCTCAAAAGATGATCCGAATAAATCCGTTTCGGAAACGAGTGTCAATGCGGACGAAAAACCGAAGCGATTCGATCCGAGACTGTATCGTCCATTGGAGGTCATCGTAAACGTTACGATACACGATCTGCAGGCGCATGTGATAAAAAATTGCAACGAAAATGATCCCCCTTGTCCGGTGGTGTTAATCGAGCGGCTTGGATTCGAGATGAAAAAGCGATTCCACGAAACGGAACTGCAGGTGCTGGTTAGTCCATCGTTTCTCATATCGTCGGACAATTCGATCCGCCCATCAAAGGACAAACACCTGAAGCAAGGCCACTTGCTGCTGTCGGCTGTGCAGGTTCGTGGACATGCCATGTTCAGCAATGAAGGCCGCCAGCTAGACGAAGAAACCCTCGAATACGCTTGGTTGCTGGAGGTGCAACTGGGAAAGCTGTCCGGTAAGATGACCCTTCCCCAACTGTGCAACGTCGTAACCGGGTTGGAAACTTTGGCCTTTCTAACGATGGATTCGGAAAATGAACTCAAGTCTCCAAAAACCGTCCGCTACTGCCACCACGGAATTCCTACCAATGTGTGCCCCCATACCAAAGAAGATGCCAAGTACCGCTGCCCATCGACGGAGGACATCAAGTACCGAATGACCCGTGTAGCAATCGATGCGGTAGACTTCTATCTGATGGAAAATGGCACCGCTCTGCACACGTGGATGTCACCCATTCGAATCGCCACCTGCAACCTACACGGCCAGCAGGTGAAATCCGGTGTCACCGGGTTGATTCCCACCATCCTTCTGCGGCAGTTTGTTTCCACCGGAGGACATTTCAGTCACAGCAATGGAAACTCACACAGCAACACCAACACAACTGGCAGCAATCGATCCGCCAAGATTCGCCATCAAAACTCCCTCAAGCATGAATCGGAGCAAAAGGACGATACAAATCCACTCTACAAACGAGTTGATGAGCCGGGTACCAAGCAGAAGAAAACGTCCGAACAGCATCAACAGCAAATGCCGCATGCACATCGGCGCGATTCCAAAGATGATTCGTACGGATCGTTACCGAATCGACGTAACCATGAATCAGAACATTTCCGACGAGATAAGGAGGAAGTCTACGCATCTATTCATTCCACCACCCGGAACAGCAACAGGGATATCGATTCGACGGAAACTTGGCTTGAGGTGGGCTGTCTCTCGCTGGGACCCGTAATCATTGAAGCTGCCTCGGCGTTGCCCATCCCGGAACATTGCTTGCATTTGGTGCAGCACAAGTAAGGTTATTTGTCCGTTAAACTAAAGCTTAATTTAACATTTTCTAACATTATTCCAGCTATCTAAAACTACACGACGAAAGAAACAAAAAACTATGGTTTGTGTGGGCCAACAGCAGTGATCCGATTCGTTGCGGGTGCGTCGGAGGATGTGCCTTCTTCGGATCCAATCGCAATGGGCCTCGTTTTTTTAAACCTTCGGCCCAAGATCTGCAGGACTTTATCAACATCGCCCGGTACCACATTCATCCGAATCCACGCGAGTATGGCTTCGGCCAAAGTCTACTGCACGACGAGCAACTAGTGTTCCACACGCCTCCGTACAGCATGCAACCGGTTTCGCTGCAGGAATGCTACGATTATGTCGGAAAACCGAATCTGCGCCCAATGCGACACTGTCCGGATTCGAAGTCTCCACTGCCGCCTAAGCACGAGTCTTTCATGACTCAGAAGCAGTGCGACGTTTCGCCTAATAGTACGATGATACGAAGCGGAGGGGACAAATCCGGAAAGTCATCATTGGAACGGGTTAAGGAAAAGGATAGTGGTGGTTCACCGCTCAGCGCTGACCGGAGCAGAGGAAGACGCTTCTCATACACCAGTGCAAGGTAATGTTCGTTGGATTACACACACAAAAACTTCTCCTGTGATTGTTACTCACAAATGAATAACTTTTACTCATTTATGTAGTTGGGAGTGACAAGTTGACAAATGAACAACATCGAACTGAATCCGATCGATGTTGTTCGTTTGTCAACTTGTCACTCCCAACATAGTTTACCCGTTTTTGGGTACATTCTGTTTTGGCGATTTCACACTGGAGGGAACCTATTAAAAATCACGCGTTTTTTTAATTCCTTGGAAATGTGCGATTTGACAAGGATAATGTCTTTGAAAAAGTTTATTGACGTAAAATAGTATATCTTTTCGTATGTGCTTTTAGGGCGATAGTGTATCCACGTATTAGGATGATATTTTTTTTAAATTTGCAACTTTGTCGAAAACGGCAACACTCCATTTGTAAACGTTGACGACATATGTTGCATTGTTTGTGGAAAACCCTTTAAAGTCAGTTTTTCGCTAATAAGTTTGCGTATAATTATTTTAATGCTTTCAAATTTTCTACAAAGTTACACATTATATCCAAATACACATTTTTCTTCAAGATTGTGTATCACTATGACACATATTTGAAAAGTTATTACAGATTCTTATAAAAATTTAGACACTTTTCAATAACTTTATCTTAACTGCAAGTTGTGTCAGATCTATCAACTTTTAGGCAACAATGCTAGGTTTTGGTTACAAAATGCATATACTTTTAGTTACAGTTATAACAAATGGCGCCATTGGTAATAAATCCCACAGCCACTTATTAACTTATAAGGTTATATGAAAGGAAATATCATTGACATTGCTTAATTATGGGTTATTGTTTAACTTTTCATTATTCAAGTTCGCATTAAGTCTACTTCATATAAAAAATGGCATATCTGTTATATAAAATGTATTTATAGAAGTCTGATTTTTTTTTGCGAGGAGGAAACCTTCAAAAAGGCCATCATGCCACCGCTTGACGACCGGGCGCACGGTCGCGGGATTCTTACCGCACTAAAACCTCCATGGACGCCTTGCCCTTTTCCCCCGGTACCACTTGTCGTATTACTTCGGAGGTGGCTGTGCATTACGCACTTCACTTTCCAGAAGACGCCTCTTGCTGCTGCTTGGACCAGAATTGTTCGGCATGATTCCTGGCTATTGCTGAAGCGCCCATACTCCGTTGCGCATCCATGTTTCACTCCCGTGTTGAAGTGCCCAACGTAGAGCAACAACTCGCGTGGTCTTTCTTTCTCCGTAAAATGAAAGACAGTGCAATTCCATTTCTACTGTATGGAAAAAGCTCTTTGATGAATCAGTTATCCTGAGGTTGGAACTGTGCTCGTCCGCACCTAGCAAACCTCGGATAATAAACTCATCAGAACAACTGCCCCGATTCTTTATTATTCGAAACCTTTTATACATGAATTTGTTACTTAAACTCTACACAATAGTTTTTCTCCAGTATGTACATATAAAGCGAGACAGATAGTTTTTCTCTTGGAAAGTCGGTGTCTTAACAAGAATTAATGCTCCTCGCGGTAGGAACGGCTATGTAGGATGCTTACTCACCAATGTTTACTTTGACCTTTCTCGAAGCACCTAGTTAAGCCAGCGCGCATCGCTGACGACGCGGTAGCAACTGTTTATAAACAACTGACCCTGGAAATGTGCGACATTGTCACTGCTGCTGTTAAGTTGTGTATTTGCTCCTACCGTATGGGGGTCTATTACTGGTTAATTTCTTACTCAGATTGATATTGGAATTTGAGGCCTTTGCATCCCCTCTTACTTAACCAGCTTGAGAATAATATCGAAGAGATTCTACTCAAGGATATGCGCTGGTATCTATTCTATATTTGCTAATTTTTTACTGGATCTTCTTACTATGGTTCTTACTCCTACTGTGCCTTTCTTAAGAGACTACTTTGTACTATTAATAAACATATTCAGTCGTTCATACTTTAACTAAATTTTGTCATTTGGCTAAATCATCTGTGTTAACAAGTTTTATCACGCGTTTTGCTGATATGAAAATTTGCCTAACTGACTTACGTTAATTATGCGTTTAGTTGAGTTATACCATTCTTGTTGCAATTGATATTTAATGTTAACATTGTATAGAACTATTGCGAATAATTCACTATAAGGAGTGATATTAGAATTTGGGGTTGTTGCATCCCCCCTACTTACTGAGCTTGAGAATCATTTTTCAAAAATTATTATCAATAAGCTTGAGTTGGTAATCTTCCATTTGAAAATTTCGTGCTTTCTTGTTGCCATATTTCTCCTAACCTTAGGGTGATCCTCAATTGTGCCTTTCGTAAAAGCGCCTTCGTTTCTGCTCGTTCATCCGTGCGATTGAAAGCTGTTCCTGACTCGTCATTTGGTTGATATCAAATATTAGGTGTGGGTGTATCTGCCATTCCCCGCCATCTATGATTCGTTGTTTGCCGCATTCAGGTTACCCTGCATCGTCTTTCATATCTATGTCTTGTACTGATCGCATCTCGTCATTATGTATGTTTCTGTTGGAAACTTTTTTAGTGCTTATTAGAACTTCAACTTTCTCTATGGTGTAGTTTGATTCCACATCTTCGATGATTTTCGTTATAAGATGTAAACTTGTTTTGGATTATATCCACGACTGTTTTCTATCTGTGTTTATATATGCAGCTAGTCAATTTATTGTTTGTGCCATACCAGGCGTTAGTTTTGTACTTGATTGTGCTTCATTGCCATTTTTGAGTTTGATGTGTAATGATGTCATATCAAACGTTACGTTGTATGTTCTGTAGTTTTATGATGATGTTTGCGAAACCGTTGCTGAAGTAGTTTGTCTTTTTAGATACTGTGTGATGAGCTTATGCCAAAGATTGCTCATCAATTCTGTTATCCTCGATAAACCACTCGATTCCATCTTCCTGTTCCTTATACTTTTCCGATGATCCTAACCAACACCGTCAATCTTCAATCTTCCGCATGATTTGTCTTTCGATTGTCATCTAGCCATTTTGAATGTGACTCTTCCTTCGCTGTTGACCGTCTCTGAGATTCGCCACCTGGTACATCCAAGGATATCCAAAATCGATTTTCCCTTTCTCACTGTATCACCAATAATTATCTTTTCTATAATTTATTTTTTATCAATTTCACTCTAAAACATTCATTAAACTATAACTTTGGTATATTCAAATTATTTTCTACTCATCTTTTGAATCAACTATAATTATTTTTTTTTAACTTGGTTTACATACTTTGATATCATTGACATGATGTGATTAATAATATTCTGCGTTAGTTGCTTGCTGCTCTTATTTTTTTCAAATTTATATTTTCATCTACACAATAAACTATCTATTTTCTGCAAACAAATTCAGAATTAATTACTTTAACTGAACATTTTTATCTGATTTTCGATATTACACTTCTTGTTTTACTCTTAACTTTGTTCCTTTGTGTCATACTTCTTATTCTGATATCTTTCATCATGTTTTGCTAGTATTTTTATTTTATTACCCTACTTTTTCTGTTACTTCGTTTAACTCTTTTTGTCTGTAGCTGTAACTCACCAATTAATCAAAGCATCTGAATGGCTACGTCATGAAATTGCAGCAAGTACTCTCTTTCTCCTAATGAGGTTTAAAACGGCACGTATCTGTAATTCGATTCATTTATGCTCGGTTCCAGGTTCCTCTGGCCATACGTTTATGTTTTTATTTAGTCAATTCAATTAATGTCTTGTAAGTGGCCAAATTGCTGCAAGTGCTCGTCTTCGCTAATTGAGTGGAAACGGTGGGTATCTGTAAGTAAACTTAAATTTCAGTTAGACTCATTCATAAATTCTCGTGCATTCTGGATTCCGAATGCCATTGTCCAATTGTTCATCTCCAGATCTGTAACGGTCTGTAAAAAATAAAACGGTCTTTAATAAATTGTCAACCATAACATCATTTACGACTCTGGGATCATTTACAGTATATTAATGCTGTGTTTTGACGGTATTTTCCGTTCAAAATTGTTTTGTATTCAATCTCGCTGTAAGATTCTAGTACACAGTTAGTCCAAAGCGTTTTGTAGGTACAATCTTCTTGTCCACTTTGATCTTGTTTGTCACCGTTTTTTCATCATTGTCATAAGTATTATTTTTCAACGTGAATTTTTTTTTTTTTTAATGAAATTATTGTATAAATCTGTAACTGTTTTTCAGTAATTTAACCCATATTGTGTGCTGTAATGTCAATCCTTAGCTCTTCGATCCATTCAAAATCGTACTGCGAAATATTTTGCTCTTTTTTTGATGAATACATTTGTTTTATTAGCTGAATCATTCAATTACTACATGCATTACACATAGGTCGAAATTTTTTGTATCTCTTTGAAATGTTTTCATCACTAATTATATTAGAAAATACTGTAGAGTTAATAATAGAACTCTATATGTTTTTACCTTAGTTTTCATTTTCTTGAAACTTTATCTGAAGCTTCGCTTTTATGTTTTCATCTCCATATATGCATGTTTTGAACATTTTGTTCAATTCCTTATTAATCCCAATTGAAATTTAATATATACTTTTTCTTTACAATTTTCAATTGTCTCTTATCATTCTGGTTATTCCATAAATTCATTTTCAAATAACAATACTTAATTTTATATCTACATACCCCGGGGTCATTATCATTTAGTCAATAATTTCCATTCGATTTTTATTCTTATTGTTTATTTATATTACTATTCAATTTAATCATCACCATATACATCATTCGTTCCGGGAACGTCTTCCCTTGTCTAACGCACGCTCTCACAAACATTCCATGTATCTCTCTTATACATTAGCTACAGTTTATCACCTTTTTTTTCACTTCACTAATATTTTTATTATTTGCTCGCACTATTCTTTCCATTTTCATAGCCATCTCCCATGTTCCTCCAAATTTTAATTGTTATTTTAATATGTGTGTCTCTCTATTCTTAATTATAATATAAACATTATGTACATAATAATCGATAAATAAATAATTATTTGTCGGTACTGACGAATTTGTTCCGCGTACTTTTCATTGTTCATTGATTAATCATTGTATCGCTTTATACGATTGACGTGGATTTTTTCTAATTTCTTCCCATTCTGTATTACCACGGTTTGTTCACTAGGAATTTCCATTACTGTGTATGGGCCACGCCACATACTCTGTAGTTTTTGTCCTACCCCCATAGGGTTTGATTGCACTAAAACTAAATCTCCCCACATTGGTTGCCATTGATTTGAATTTTTGTCATATTGAACCTTCCGCTTTTCTTTTGATATTTTCAAGTTTTCTCTTGCGTTATAATGAATGTTGCTCAAAATACTCTTCATTTCACCAATGTAATCATGATAGTCCATTGTGGAATTACCTTTTTTATATATGGATGTAGGAATTTTCGCCTTTCGTCCATACAATAATTCAAATGGGGTGTAGTTTGTTGAAGAGTTAATTGTTGTATTGTATTCAAAGTTGAAGTATGGTATTAATTGGTCCCATGTTCTTTGATTCCCTCCAACAAATTGTCTTAAATAGGTTTTTAACTCTCTGTTTGAACGTTCCACTAAATTAGCCTGTGGATGGTATGTACTTGTGTTGATTTTTTTAATTTTCAAAATTTTACATATGTTTTTCATGAGGTTACTCATGAAGTTCGCACCTTGATCGGTCACTATTTCTTTTGGACACCCGAATTTACAGATCACATTTTCGACAAAAGTTTTTGCTACTGTTTGTGCTTCCTGATTTTCCATACATGCAACACTTAAATATCTGGTTAAGTCATCTTGAACGACTAATCCGTATTTATTACCCCATTCCGATTCGGGTAAAACAACGATATCCATAAATAATTTTTCAAACGGCTCTGTAGCTGTTGTAGTAATTTTCATTGGAATTTTGTTAGACTTGCAAATTTTGTTTTTCTGACACGAATCGCATTTTCTTACATAATCTTCAATGTCTCGTCTCATATTTTTCCATGTAAAAAGAGATCCAACTCTCTTTCGCATACGTTTTGCTCCTACATGTCCACCTAGGGGTGCGTCATGAAATTCTCGTAAAATTGTCTCAATTTCTTCACCCTCTATTTGAATACGTTCAGAGTCTGCATTGTACAAAGAAATTTTCTTATCAAATTTCAATGATATGAATTGTATCATTTGTAATACTTCAAACTGTTTTATTTTGCGAAATGATAATATATGGACATGTTTTGCTTGCTTTAGATAGTCAGGACCTTCCATAAAGCTCCTATTGAGTTTCTTTAGGAAACTTTTACCATTGAGCAAAGAGTTATTTTTCCCCTCGATAATCAATCCTGTAATCTTTTCGTTTGGTATATTTATAATTCCATTTTTATCATAATCCTTCAACCCATGTGGTAGATTACACAGAGTTGAAATTTCCTTGTAGGCTGATCTACTATTTAATATAACTAATGTAGCATCTGCTGAGTCATTAGTTAATTGCCCTGAAATCATAAGTTCATCTGTGTTTACTAATGATTGCTCTACGCTTGCTTTGAAATCATTGTATAAATTGTGGTTATCATCTTTCTTTGTGGTGTTTTCATTGTCACTTATATCCATGTTAACTAATTCATTAAAAACTGAGTCCCTTTGAGGTTGGTAAGTTCTCAAATTCTGGTCAGTGAAATCGCTTGATGGCTTGTTGTTTATTTTTGTTTGGGTTGTCTGCCTCTGCATTCTTTGCTGCTGTCGCGTAACGACTGCAACTACCTGCTCTTGTTCTACCGACGTATGTTGTTGATTCTTAATGTCTACGCTACCTTTTTTAACCTTACAACGTTGTAACCTTGCTTGCCCCTGACAATAACTTGTTGGTTGAATCTGGTTGACGTTTTTGTTTTCCTTCGTGCATGGTAGCCTTGACAAAAAGTCTGCAACAATGTTCTCTTTCCCTTGTTTGTAGCGTATATCACATTTAAGACCTTGCAGCTTAAGTCGCAGTCTTGTTAATGTGGGTGACGTTTCCTTTAACCGCCAAATTGAAATTAGAGGCCTGTGATCTGTGTAAACAATGAATTTTTGATCAAATATAAAATGTCTAAAATAGTCAACCGCCCAAACGATCGCTAATAATTCTTTCTCGATTGTGTGGTATCTACTTTCTGTACCTATTAATGCCCTGCTCGCAAAGGCGATCGGTCTATCGACAGTTTTCTCATTAGATAACACCGCTCCTATCGCGTAATTGCTAGCATCTGTGGTGATGACAAAAGTATCCTCATAATTAGGCCTTACTAACAAAGGTTCAGATATGAGGCATGTTTTAAGCATTTCGAAAGCTTCCTCACATTCACGCGTCCATACAAATTTAACATTCTTCTTCAATAAATCGTTCAAAGGTTTCCTGTACTTTGCAATGTTTGGAATGAATTTTCCATAAAAATTAATTGTACCTAAAAATGACCGAACATCTTTCACTGTAGATGGACTTTTCATCAATTGTATACTTTCTACATTTTCTTTGGTTGGTTTTATACCATATTGATTTATTATATGACCAAGATATTTGATTTCTGTTTTCAAAATTTTGCATTTCACCGGTTCCAATTTTAAATTATGTTTGCGTAGTCCTTGCAACACTTTATATAAGTTTTCATTATGTTCTTCGATTGTTCTTCCTGAAATGATGACATCATCCAGATAAACAACGGCTCGAACATCTCCGATTTCGTATAATACCGTATTCATTAATTTTTGAAAAGTTGATGGGCTATTCCTTAATCCCATAGGCATTCTTGTAAATTCAAAGTGTCCTTTTGGGGTTGAGAAGGCTGTTTTAGCGGCATCTTTTGGATCGATTGGGATTTGATAAAATCCCGACTTTAAATCCAATGTTGAAAAATATACACTATCTCCAAGATTATCCATGATTTCATTGATGAGTGGAATTGGATATACAAAAGGCTTAGTTATCAAATTTAAAGCCCTAAAGTCCACTACAATTCGATATTTCTTATTTCCAGCTGCATCCAAGTCCCTTTTTGGTATACACAAGACTGGTGCATTCCATGGGCTTTTACTTGGTCTGATGATACCTTGCCTATACATTTCTTCGATTTCTTCATTAATTTGCTTTTTTGTTGCTTCTGGGAATCTGTATTGCCGTTTATTAATGGGTACGTTCGTTGAAGTTTCTATTTCGTGCACTGCCGCATCTGTGTGGGTCAGTTTACCACCCTCAAGAAAAAACACATCACTAAAATGGCTTAAAATTGATTCAATTGATTCTAAAGCGCTTCGTGATAAATGATCAAGTTCGATCTGTTCGAAGATTTTATTATATCGTTCGTGTCCTTGAAGCATTTTAATATTTTTGTATTTGACAATATCGTAGTCTATGTCAGCATTTAAGTCCAACATTTCTCTGTCGTCATATTCACTTCCTTCTTCATTATATTCTTCATGATAAAAATTATTTTCCGACGGGTCATCTATTTCCATTCCATTGAATGTATGGACTTGTGTAAAATCTTTACAGTCTTCTTCATTATAGTTTTTCTTGCAAGTGTCAAGCTCGAAAATAGCATATTCAAAATTTCTTCCAATTTGTGCTACATGTTTTTGAAGGAACTCTCCTCCGAGTATACATGGTACTAATAAATGTGTCATTAAATGAAATTTTGCTGGGAATACTATGTTTCCTATGATTAAACCTATATTAACTGATCCCATTGTTTTTGTATTTCCACCAATTCCCGCTATTGTTATAGTATCATTTGTATTTACTTGGTCTATTCTTAGCGATTTGACTGCTTCATATCTGAGCAGATTTACTGATGAACCTGTATCGAGTAAACATCTCAGCCTATATGCGGGGTTATTAGATGTAGGTATCTCGACAAAAAATAAGTTATCTCTAGAATAGATTTTTTTAAGTGCTATTTTATTTGATATTATATTATAAAGGGGTGATTCGCTGTTATTATATTGCTTATTTTTATTTTGTTTCCCCATTATTGCATGAAAATTAAATTCTATTTCATGACTTTTTTTACTTGAGAGCTCCTTATTTCTCTCAATTATATTTTCATCCGCTGTGATTCCTACCATGTCCTTTTTAAAAACGTATGGTTCAATTTCCACATATCGTTTAATGTCTTTCACACTACTTTCTCTATGTATATAATCAATATATTTTTTATTTATAGGATGAGAGAAGCTTTTGAAGATTGCAAATCTGAAGCTCCCACCTATACTTTCGATATGATCTCTTGCGAATGCTGTGCCTATCGTGGCTGGTACAGCTAAATTATGAACTAAGTTAAATTTTATTGGTATGTTACTTCTGCCTATTTTTAAATTGACCCAAATGTCTCCAAATGATTCTTCTTCTTCTCCGTCTATCTCTGTATATGCCACACTAAGTGGGTTTATCAGTTTTGCTCCCACTTTCAATGCTATACTTTTGTGCATAAAATTTTCGGTTTTATTTGTGTTAAAATAGTATCTGCAAAAGAACTCCGGGTTTTCTGCTGTTGACATATACCAGTAGAAATCTCCGTTATTTCCACCGAACATTGGATATTTATGCTTTGTTGTAATGATTGGGTCAAATTTTATCCCAGCGTGAAAACATTGGGAATCTGTAACATGTGTCTTTCCATGATTCCGGAATTTTAGTTTTTTATGTCTTGTGTTGAAATTATCTCTGATACTGAAATTCTCTCTGCGGTTTTCGTCATTGTATCTATTGCTGTATTCACCTTGGTAATTTATGTTGTAGTTTCCGTTATCATTCCTGTTGTAATTGTCTGACCTATTCGGTGAATTATTGTTATTCATATTTCTGCTAAAATTATTATTTTCTTGGTATTCGTAACTCGTGCCCCTGTAACCATTTTTATTTCCATTGAACGGCCTTTGATTAGACCTAACGAAATTATTCGGAAAATCTCTATGAGGTCTGAATTTTCTATCAAACGAATTGTTTTGTTGATGTTTTCGTTGGTACCGGTTAAAATATTTGGGTTGATTAACATGATTATCCCAATTATTTCGGTTCCTTTGTGATTTTGATTTTTCAGCGATGTGAATACACTGAAGTCTTTTTTCGATATCCTCAATTTGTTTTTCATAGATACACTCTTCCTGTAAACATTTGACTAGTTCATTGAAGGTGTTATTTTTCTGTGATTTTGCCATATTTTTCAAGTTCCTATTTTTCAAACCTCCCAAAAAATGTATCCTCAAATTCCGTAGTGCATATGACTCTCTGCCTTTGGCATTATTTTCTTCATATTCATCCACGTGTTCTTTTAATGTTAATGCCCTATCTTTGTAATCTTGAAAGGATTCGTTTGGTCCTTGCTCCAAAGTTTCGATTTTCTGAAAAATTTCTTCCAGTTTAACATTTGTCCCAAATTCTCTTTCGAGATTAATTCTCACTTCGGGCCATGTTTCCGCATAAATGCGTTTGAAATACCCTGATGCCGGATCTTTCAATTTCATCAAAATTACCTGAATTAAAGGTTCATGCGATTCTTCTACTGGCAATTTCTTAGCGAAGAAATCGCACTGGTATAAAAACGATCGTAATTCTGAGGCCGCGCCTCTGAACTCTGGAATGCATTGAATAGCTCTTTCAGTTGGGAACTCTGCCATTTTTTTGTTTGTTTTTCGAAGCAAACGAGAAAAAATGCGACTGTTTCTCAGTCCCTTATTAAATTATGGATATTGCTATTATCTTGGCTCTTCGCGAATTTAGGTGGATCAAAAACGTTTTCAGCGTAAATTCAAGAAATTTTTTTTTCATGTTTTGTGCTTTGTTAATCAAATTTGCCTGTTGGCCTTTTAAATTTGTTTAAATTAATTTAACGTTCCTTAAAGTGGTTGATTAAGCATTAAGCATCTTGCAAGAAATGTTGCTTACAAAGATGAAATGTATACTGTTTATAATATTGTACGCGTAAAATATTTATAATACGGTAATGTATCAGAACTTTACACATTTTTTTTAACTGTGTACTCACACTATCAGGAGCAGGATCAGGGTTATTCCTTGTTGAGTCTGCGATGAAGTTCCCAGATGAAGTCCCCATATCTTTATAGTTGACCAGATGTGCACCAACGTGCTGTACTCTTTATTAATCACTAGTTCACTTTTTCCTTTTTTTGTAATTTAATCAAAGTCACTTTTTGGTTTTTTAACACTTACTGATTTTAGCCAGTCGAAATTTTGGCGTTCCAACACTTGAAAATAGCGGTTTAGTTTCCGCTGTCACCAGATGAAGCGCCCATACTCCGTTGCGCATCCATGTTTCACTCCCGTGTTGAAGTGCCCAACGTAGAGCAACAACTCGCGTGGTCTTTCTTTCTCCGTAAAATGAAAGACAGTGCAATTCCATTTCTACTGTATGGAAAAAGCTCTTTGATGAATCAGTTATCCTGAGGTTGGAACTGTGCTCGTCCGCACCTAGCAAACCTCGGATAATAAACTCATCAGAACAACTGCCCCGATTCTTTATTATTCGAAACCTTTTATACATGAATTTGTTACTTAAACTCTACACAATAGTTTTTCTCCAGTATGTACATATAAAGCGAGACAGATAGTTTTTCTCTTGGAAAGTCGGTGTCTTAACAAGAATTAATGCTCCTCGCGGTAGGAACGGCTATGTAGGATGCTTACTCACCAATGTTTACTTTGACCTTTCTCGAAGCACCTAGTTAAGCCAGCGCGCATCGCTGACGACGCGGTAGCAACTGTTTATAAACAACTGACCCTGGAAATGTGCGACATTGTCACTGCTGCTGTTAAGTTGTGTATTTGCTCCTACCGTATGGGGGTCTATTACTGGTTAATTTCTTACTCAGATTGATATTGGAATTCGCCGCCTTCTCGCATGCATATTCGATGTGACTGTTAATGTTTAGCCGGTTATCGATCATCACTCCCAGATACTTCAGCACGCGCTTCGAAACAATGGCGTGCTCTCGAACGGTGATTTCTACCCGCTGTACTGCTTTACAGTTACTGACCAACATCACTTCTGTTTTGTGGTGGGCTATCTGCAGCTTCGCTCCTTGCATTCAATTACCAATCGTATCTATCGCCTCGGCCGCCAGCATTTCCACTTCTTCCAGGGTCTCACCTGTTACCGTCAAGACAACATCGTCCGCAAAGCCAACGACCTCAACTCTTTTGGGCAGCTTGAGCGTCAGCACGCCATTGTACATTCCGTTCCACAGCGTGGGACCTAGAATGGAGTCTTATGGAACTTCCGCCGTGATCCTAAGCGACTTCTGTCCCGTGTCTGTCTCGTAGACCAGGACCCGGTTCTGGAAGTAACCACTTAGAATCCTGTAGAGGTAGTCTGAAACCTTCATTCTATAGAGCGCCTTGGCGATGGCCTCCCAGCTGGCGCTATTGAATGCATTCTTCACATCATGGGTGTCGGAACCCCAAGCAGTGTGGATTGCTCAGTTGGAACTCCAACTCTGTAACTGTAGATGACGAAGGCAACTATTTGAATCTATAATACATCAAAATGTTTTCGCACAAGAGCATTAATTACCGGCAAACAGCATGGTTTTGTTTGTGGGCGTTGACCAAATTAGGATATTTCAGATATAATCCTAAATAGGACCTAGGTTATTTAATATTCTAGTAACCTCAAGTCCGTGCTCTGTCACAATGTATCATTGTGATTAATCAACACTCAAAGGGGTAAAATATAAAATTTGGGGTAAATTTGAAAGAAAGGGAACTTGGAGTGTAGAGCGCACTGCCCACTGGACGATTCTGAAGCCTGGCCAAGTGAGTGGGGTATGGGTTTGTTTGATTGAACTTCATTTCCAATGTATATATTGATACATTCAAACCATTGGCATTTGAGATAAGACAGAGATAGGATGCGGAAGGTCCGCTTAGGATGAGCGTAACCCATGTTGTGGTTTCCATTTATTAAATAGTTCAGATAGGCTAGAAATGACAGGTTCATAGTGAGAAAATGTACCAAATGGGGCCCGTTCACTGATCAAAATCAGATTCACATCGTCAGGCCCTGCCCAAGAATAAGGGGATTGACGATGTTTGGTCAAGTTTTATTTTGAATTTGCATTTTGCATTTAATACTCTAGTAAATCTCACGTCCGTGCTCCATCACAACATTGTGATGTATCAATACTCACTGGGTTATATGTCTTAGACCAGTTCCAGATTAGTTTGCTATTAATATCTTCTGCATCGCAGTTCACGAGAGATTACTGAATATGAGTTCTCTTTTCCGATCATAATAGTGTGAGGGAAGGGGGTGAGTTAAACGTTGCGATCTGAGAGCGAAATAGAGGCAAATAAATAGGGAACACAACACCATGACCCACATAAGTAACCAATGCATGCGGCTCACACTTAACTTGTTCTATTTCTTTCTTCCTATCAGGGGGCGACCCCGGCGTAGTGGTTAGCATTCATACCTCTCACGCCAAAGTCACGAGTTCAAATCTCACCCCCGGACAAGTCACGAATGACCCAAGAGCGTTAAAGTGACTATAATTCAAAAAAAAAATCTTCCTATCATGTACTAATATTAACTAACTAGCCTGAGGACAAAAGGGAACACGACCAGAAGTGTTCAATAGGAGGAAAGCACCGAAAAAATTGAACAAGAAAAGAAGAATTAAACTTGCACCGGCAAGAGGAAGCAGACAGAAAGGATGATGCCGGTTGGAGACAGCCAATGTATACTGGACAAAGCTTGTATCTAGGAAAAATCGTATGTGCAGGAAACCCAAACGTATCAAATGATCCCCAATGGAAATTGTTGCTGGCAGCGTACTGGCAGCCGAAAAACAATATAAAAATAAAAATAATATGCAACCGACAATATCACTGCAGGCAAGCGTGTGAAGCATGTGAATCAAATTTATCAGTACGTCACAGCAAAGGCACAGGGGCTTATGGCAGCAAAACCCCAACAAGGAAATCAAGCAAGCCAATAGGAATTTGACCTGGGCCCAGTCTAGCAACCGCTCAGAATGGAGGTTTCTCATGTTGGCCCTCTGCACCTCTGGAGGTTCCCAGGATACTTGAGTGAGTGAGCACGTGAAGAGGGACGTAACCCGCAGGAGTGGGAATGAAAGCGAACATGGCTCATGCAGCACAACAAGTCGGCGTGCTGTTTTTGTTCCTCTCTTTTCAGAAAAACAACAAGTACTCTGCCGCTCTTCTCTATTCTTTTATTCTCTTACTATCCCCAACAAATCTAAAGCTAGTCGTTATGCTATACGGTCTAGCATAGGTCACGACCAAAATTTCCGTAGGTTCATACCTAGCTTAAGTGCAGATGGGCGGGCGATACCCGAGCAAAGCTGGATATCAAATTGAAATCAAAATTTGCTGTTATGTTGTAACTTATTTAAATACTCCAGTTGATCTCATTTTGGTTGACTTAACAGTTAACACAGCAAAAATGAGAGCAAACTTTTACACTGTTGAATCAAACGGAAAACTAATCCTGCTTTTAATGAAATCAATTTGATTACTCATTTTGCATTCTACATGTTTTACCGAATACGGGCCTGTCGTAAATGGTTAGCATCCATGCTTCTCACGCTGAATGACTGAAAGGCTGAAAGAGTCAAATCTCACCCCGGGCAAGTCACGAATGACCTAAAACGATTTAAACAAAACAAATAAACAATAATCATTAGTTCAACAACAGATGAACTTAAATTAAATTTTAAACAAGGCGTTAACAGCAGAACTTCAAGTTAAGTTGCTTTAATTTAAAAAGTTTTGACTGCGCAATGAAAGCACAATATGATATCAGACTTATGTCGCGACAGTTGAAATCAAAATGAGTTTTCATTATGATAGGAGCTGCAAACTTTAATATCGATTTGCTTTCATTTTGTTAACCGACTTTGCTCAGGTAGTCGGCCAGGGTGTGCGCTGAGCAATAAGAATAACAAGTTAAGCATTAATTACCGGTAAACAGCATGATTTTGTTAAAGGACGTTCAAGAACTACCAATCTGTTGAGTTTTGTAACATTTTCTATTAACGCAATGGATAAGGGTTACGGTTCTGTTGTGATGTGATTGACACCATTATCTGAACCTATCCTATTCGGTACTAACGAACTGTGTTATGTTATAGAGATTTTTAGCAGTAGGCTAGTTCATTTCTTTGCTCAATGAACTGTTCAGCAGGCAACATTGGTGTTTCTGGTGTAGAATAGAGCAAACAAATCATGACTACTATGTCACACTACAGAATATAGAGTTGCCCTCAAAACTGATGCTTGATCATGTTGTAACCACAGACAAACAGACGTAACATTTTCTCCTCAATCGTCCTACACGCATTTAACGTTCAACTTAATTTTAGTAGTTTAGCTGGCGTCAGATCACTTTGATGTTTCCATAAATTCTATCGAACTTGTATACAAGATTGTTTGAGACTTGGGAAGCCAACTGTTTCCGGGAATAGCTCGCGAGATGTCTTTAGTGAGTTCCGTGACGATGTTTTAAAGGAAAATTTATTTAAAGAGGTTTGTCTGAAACAGGCTGAGGCTAGAAGAAAATGAACATAAAGTTTGGTTTTCCTATAGTAGTTATATAAAGTTAAAATCAGGACCCGATTTCGAACCGTTTGAGCACTGTGGATAGAAATTTTCAAATTTAACATCAATCTAATGGTTACGCTCTTGGAAGGGATTTAAAAGGGGGATATTCAGTAAAGTTAAAGCCTGTATGAAGACATTTTTCTAATTTGTATTAACTCTGAAACCCTCAACGTCAAAAACCACCCCGTTTCAATCAATTTTTTTTCAGAATTAAAAGATTTTTACTCATCAAAACTTGTTTTTTATTTACTTTTTATTAAGGTGATTTTCAGCCACTTCTGAGCAAATTCATCAGCACTCATCAAAACTTGTGGAGTAAAACGTTTTTTTTTTATGGATAGGTAGAAAATCTGTTCAGACATTACGGTTTATGACAGTTTTAACATTTTTCAGCATCAGACGTTGAGGGCTTGAGAGTTAAGCGGGAACCATAATACTGTGTCCATCTCATCCCCGGATATGTCACGAACTACCCAAGAGTGTTAAAATGACTATAACAATCCAATCCTTCATGGAAATTGGTAAGAGTTATATTCATACCAAAAAATGGGATGCGTGATAAAACATTCAGGCCCATAAGTCTTTCATCAATTTTGTTAAAGACTATGGAAAAGGTGTTGAATGATTTCATCAATTATACTTACATGTTCACGCATGCATTATCTAATTTTCAGTTAAAGAAATTGCACTCTGCTCTTTCCTGAACGCGATTTGACAACTCACTGTGACGATTCTCGAAGGAGCAGTAAATGTCATCCTGCTCATCCGATGCTTCGTCAGGAATCAAGGCCATGATCTCGCTATGGAAGTGGCTAAACTCGGTGTAGATGGCTACGAGTTTTTCCTTGGTGCACTGCAGCTGGGCCAACCTCATACTTTTCTGGTCTCTCAAGGTTAACTGGATTCGCACTAGCTTCTGCTCGATTTGTCCTCTCTGCCGGAACAGACCCTTCAATCTCCGCATCGTTTCAGAATCCATAGCCTCCTCCCAATTGAATCCGTGAAATGAACCTGATGAATTGGATCTTGAAAGGTGCCCGGTAGGCGGACCCGGCAACTCCATATGTTGCACAATTGGAACGTCTTCTGATTGTTCCGCTTGATCCAATTGTTGTACTTGCTCCTCTTGCTGCACTTGTTTCAACGGTGAATGTTCTACCGGCATTTTTTGGTTTGTCTTCAAGGTCACTTTTTCACTTTTGTTCTTATTTTTCAGTTGTCCTTTTTCTAACACACGCGACGCACTGATCGTTTCGACACGGATCTGGCAACGTAGCACACGCGACGAGACTAAATGTTTCGGTATGAGTTCGGCAACGTTGCACACACGACGCAACTGTACATGACCTTGTACACGCACACACTTGTTTTCGATTCGTTCGGAGTTAGCAAAATGGCGTTCACTTTTTGTCTTTTGCGATGGCGGACGATTGCGGACCGCTCACTACGCGGCGCATACGAATGTGTGTACACAGCACCAGCAGCAAGAAACTCGTTTTCGTTTCGTTTCGTGTAGCAACGATGTGTTCGCTCGGGATGATTAGGCTTTTCTCCTGGCAGGAAACCTCTCGTGGACTGGGTACCGATCCTCTTCGTGGGCAGCTAAACCTTCGCTGCATTCCGCTCCGGCTCGAAGGACCAAAATTATGTTCCGATGCAATGAACCATAACACATGCGGGAGGGAATCGCCGTGGAAAACGATCTTGGGATGACACTGGAAGTGCCCTTGACGATTCCCTTGGATGGACGGATCTTCGGTGGTGGACTGTAATTTCGGATGATCGGTTCGATGGAAAGAACACGTTTGCTACACTAACTTAACTACATTTATTGCTCTTTGCTCTAGTGTACACACTTTGAAGGTTGAATTAATACTGATCTCGTTTTGTACTGTTCTCCCTCGCACGGTAGGGATTCGATAGTATTGAGCGTCGCTGTTCGTAGTGTTGCCGTAGAAATAGGATTGGGTGCTACCTCACTTCAGTCCTTCTGGGAACGGACGGAACACATCCTGTGAGAAGCAATCCATCACTGCTGATAATCCCGTTTGACTTGAAAAAAAAGCTAGACAATGATCTTTAGAAGAGGGTAGGTGGATAGTTCCGTTAGAGTACGGCAGTATGAAAATTGAATAGAAGTTGAAAATGAGCGAAGGCCCATTAATGCGACAGTATAAAGTCAAACGCACATCTTTTGCCTAACCCGTACGATGTACGCGGGGACTTGAAGTATGTCTTCAAGACTACAGGCAAAAGATGTGCGTCCTCCTTTTGCTCATTAATAAATCATCGCACTAAAGCTTCATGTTAGCATTTCCAACCAACTCTGAAAATCGCTAACTTCGCGTATGAAGTAACATAAAAAACACTTTGAATGTTGAAAAAAAGCTTTTTTGAAATGAGACAAAAGAAATTATTTTCATTCTTAAACTCGTGTGTATAACTATTTACAGGCAAAATACCATTTCCCACGATGTGCCGTACTATCGCCTGCTCGAGTCCAGTCCAAAATTCAACAGCTCCAAGATATCCAACTCCACGAGACAGGACTCCGAATCGCGACTTCTCACGCCAAAGGCAATTAAAGTGCAGGCCCCAAAAACCAGCGCATCCGATTCGCGTCTCACGATGGAGTATTTCCAGGGTGATGACACAGCTAGTGTGCTGGAGGAACCTACAGAATTGTCCCATTCAGCACCCCAGCCGCACCCACTGGAATCAGATTCGGAGCACTCGCTCAGCCCCAAGGTAGCGGAGGATGTCATCATAAGAGATGTGCAACGAACGGTTTCCCTGACATCGGAGAACCCTTCGGAGGCATTCTTTTCCGCCGATGAAGATCTGCATGCCTCACGAAGCTCCAGCCTGAAGGCTACCGATCTGTCGACTATGATAGCTAAGAAAAGGTTTGCTTCCGATCTCAGCATTGTTGGACCTAACGAAATGGAGGGAAAACTGTCGACACATCGGAGTGACTATGAGATTCACACTCCAGAACATCGCAGTCTTCCGTTGAGGCCTCAGTCAACAGCAGAGCTGGTAAGTCATGCTTTTCAAGTCAATTTTCTCTATGCATGAGTTGTTTCAATGAACCAAAAAGTACCAGATATTGCGTTTTTGCATGTTTTCACAGTTTGTCGAAGTAGAAAAAAAATTAGCTCAAGACCAAGTTCATTAATAGTGAATATTTTCTTATTTCTACGCCTACGTACCACCAAAAAAAAAACGCAAATATTGCAATATCACGTGAAACCCGTTCACTCATAAACAAAAATCAATGCCTCTATGTTATCACGCCATGCAAATTCGAACAACAAAATACCCTCCACATACCAAATATGCCCACCAGAATGAAGAGGAACGTCGGATTCACGGGCTCGCTACACCTCTGCGCAAGTTCAGTAATATCTCACCACGACCCGAGTTCCGACATTTCAAACCGGTTTATGACGTGAGTAGCATAACTAGCAGCAATAACAACTCTGTAGTGGCGCCATCTACCAGTATAATTCCCATATTTACCTTGTTTCCGTTGTTTTTATGTTGCGTTCCTAATAACATTGTGTTCGCTTATGTTATTAAACAAATTTTCTGTTGCTTTGATTTTGATTTCTTTCTGTTATGATTTATCACACAGTGTCTCTGGCAGAACAACATTAATATAAAACTTATCAGTATCGCTGAAACACTCAAATCAAAAACGAAAAGGAGCCTCTTAAACTAGTTTCAAAATGTTTTATCGATGGTCATTTTTCCATACAGTTTTTGCGCTTAAATCGGCTTATACATTAATTTTTGGTCGTAATTTACACTAGAAAATATGAAAAAAAAAATCAAAATTTGTTCTAGACCCCCCGATAGAACATTCCGATAATAGCCTCATACCACAGCCAAACGATAATCCTAATGATTGAAAGTTCCACAAATTTTTTGGATGATACCCTGGAAACGTTAAGGAAAATAACCATACACATTTTATTAACGAACGGGCGAGTCTAACCTTTCGTTTGCTGCGTTGTGTTTCAACGATCCTGATTTTTTTTAAATAAGGTTTTCTTTCGGAGACACCGTGTATCAACTAGTAGGTAGCACATGTTCATGTGAATCCCCCTAATTGGAGTAACCGATTGATATCAGAGCAAAGGTTCGTATAAACACACATCACTTAGGGTTAGGAGCTTCTACGCAAAAGTTTGTAACAATTGTACAAAATATAGCTAACTGCGCTGCGTCAATTACAAAACATATTACAAATTGTCCAAAAATATGTATATCCAATGTATAAGAAACATTCAAACAGTGATCATTGACTTATGACCCTACATGTGCAATAACAGTACACATTTTGTTTGCGTTAGACCATCAATATCATGAACAGAAACACTGTTCAGTATTTCAATATTCGAGTTTCAAGTATCTGTCGCTCTTCCTTTGTTCGTATTATAGCGTAAATGAGCAAGCCGACAAAATCGCGTTTTAAGTTTGCTTCGTATAATTGCTTCAACCAATTTGACGGACTTTCCAAACTTTTTCAGAACAAACTTGTTGTATTCATCCATTATTATGAAAACATGGATAAATTTTCGCTCCACATGCTCAAACGGTTTTGAAACGATGAGGTTCTGATTAGCTTCCCAAAATTAGATCTTATTTGTAAAGAAACTTACTTGGCACAAACCATTTGAACATTATATGGAAGTTACTATGGAAAAATAAAACTTTTTGTTCATTTACTTCTAGCCTTTTTCCATATTGCTCTGAAAGATAGTTCGATAGTATTTTTTATGGTAAATTTTCTCAGTTACAACTTTGCTGAAGATCGTATTTCAGCCAAACATCAAATGAAATTAATATTGATTATTTAAGAGATTGATCCCTGGGCATTGAAATAACCTTCAGGATTGCTTAACTCAAACCAGGTCCCAGGGCTTATCTGTATCTTTACATTTTGAAAAGTGTAATGTAGCGGACCAAAAGTTTGTTGAAATTTAACTACAAACCAAAATTAAATAATTGTGTAGTTTAGAATTATGATTTTAACAATGAATTGTTTTTTTTTTCTAAATAATTGAGTCTAATTATTATTCATTTGGTTCAACACTTTTCGAATGCGACATCACACAGGTACTATCTTTGAATTGGGCTTGATCGATTGGCGATTTTCTTTTCTTTAGATCAAGACGATGAAGTTTTGAAGAAGACAACGATAATAAATCACAGGGAAGAAAAAAAACTTGGTCGCCGTATTACACCTGGAAAACCAGTGTGCAACAGGATATGAAGAGATCGGACCATTCCTTGAATTTCTGGAAAGAGCTGCCCTAATAAAAAATAACCATAGACGAACGATAACCCAAATCATTGAACTATTCCACAAATGGTTTGGATGATACCCAGAACACGTCGTTAAGCAAATTAACCATACAATTTTTATTAGGGTGGCAAATAACAGAAAACATTTTCAAAACGCCACTTACAACGCCACTACAATTGTTGAATCTGTGTACGAAGCGAGCGATGGAACAATATCATACGATAGCAGCAGCAATGACCTTTACCCAACGAAATTCGAGAGATTCCCTGATGAGGGAATGAACGCCATGCTGGGATTTTCATAGGACTCATCGTCAGGCCTATAGAGGGCGGCGTCATCAAGAGCGCCAACAACAATATCACGGTAAAGTTAGGCATCATAAACAATCAGGTAAAAAAATCTTACTAATTTTACCTATACTCGAATTAACCACCTTAGGTTACAGCTATCTATAAATCGACACATAGCATGTCATAATGATAATCTCCACTTGTGGGCAAAATTTCATTAAATTAATGGTGATAACCAGACCGATAGTAAAAAAAATCCCCAGTAGCCATGATTTTTTAGCTGTATTTTACGCACCAGAAACTTCAATCCCGAGCAGAGAATAAAAACAAACTGAAAACATAAATTGAGATTATGATATAATCGTTCATAATTTGAAACCGTGTGGTCGTTGTCGCCAGTATATGAACGGTAGTGCGGTACTAGATTCAATTGCGTCTGAAGTTCGACCGAGTGTGGCAACCAGTGGGCGACGATGATACACAAGGGAGGGACAAGACAAACAAAAACTAATAAGGAGACACAAGAGGCAAAGGAATTAAATTCTTATACTAGCCATCTACAGAAACACATAAATCGACTGCAGATATCGCGGGTTTCCAACACGTCTCTGATAGGAACATAGGGTTGTCTTTCTTGGGCCTTGAGCGTATTCGAAAGTCGCTCTCTGGCGGCGTCATTATCCATTCCAGAGTTGACTACGGCTACTGGAAGTGCTTTGTGGAACGTATACTAAAACTATGCAAAGACCTTTGTTCTTCATATTTATTCGGCAAGTGAAGATTTCGACACCTGAAAGAACTGGAAGGGAAATTTTGTAGAAAGGGTTGCACTTTTTGATCTTTAATAGTACACAGTCCATAAGAATCGCATCTATCCAGGCGTATAAAATCAAAAATTGTAGAAGTTGAGTTCTTTATCGGAAGAAAGCCATGTTTCACAGAGAGCAAATATATCACAATCGGAATTGTGAAGTAAAAATTTGAACAAGTCTTGTTTAGGAACTAGAATACGGCAGTTCCACTGTAGCACAGTGATCACATCTTCGACCTCATTCGATGAATTATCCATCGAAAGATATGATTGATGCAAGGAGGGACCAAGATATGCTTCTAATGTTGGAAGCAAGGCAGAAACTAAGCTTCTAAGAGGGTCTTGTATGTTGAACATGTTTAATATGAATTCCACAATGTCCGAAAAAGATAGCAATTCTCGTTAGGACTTGGATTTCTTTACAGAAGTTTGAGGCGCAGCTTTTTTATGTTTCTTATCTTTGTTTGGTAGCGGAGAAAATCCTTACTGCAGCCAGGGAGTAGTAGGAGCCTTCGGTTTTATGCTTTCATCCCCATTCCCCGGGAATTTTGTGACTAGTTTTCTAGTGCGCACTGTCAGGGAAAAGCATTTTCGTTTTGAGGATCCGTTCGTTTTCGAAGGTGCGTGTACCACCGTAGAGTCACCCTCATCAGATGAGTCAGAGTCCGATTCTTCAAATGACAAAATCGAAAATTGGTTATAATCTTGGACGGCTGATGTAGCCTTCACAATTTGTGCATATGACTACTGAGCGCTGTTTTTACATTGCGCACTCCTGCAAGGGGTGAGGATTCTCACCACAGTAAGTACACTTTTTTGTTACAAGAATCCTCTTCATGGTTTCACAATTGTCACAACGAGTTTTGTGGCCGCAATATCCCTCTGTACAAACAATCACACCGGAAAAAGGACCATCAAGTTTAATAAAGTTTGGGAGAACTGAACCTGCGAAAGTCACCCGACCCACTCAGACTCAGATGTCGCGAAGGGATGTAGATGTTATACTCGACACTAAACAGCTCGTGGTCAGCAATTTTATTAGGTACATCATAATTCGATGCTTCTACACGTGGTTTGTTGAATCTCTTCTTATGTATCAAGTTTCCTTTCTCTCGAAATGTTTGAATTTTCATAGGTTTATTTTATGGTTTTTATGGTCCTTTCGAAAGCGGTTGGTAGTACCTAAAGCCCTTTAGCTAAAGTATGGACGACTGTCACCACAACACTGAAAAAAGCTGTTCCATGCATTTTGACGGTTCGATTCGAACAACTTTTGACTGACGTCCATACTTTTACTGTATAGGACTTTAGTAATACCTGGTTGGATCCGAGGGGGACGACTCTATCTACGATGCAGAAAAGATTGTGTTTTGCTGTGGCTAGCTGCACGCACGCTGAGTAGATAGAAGGAAGATTTATGTCGATTTTGAAGATTTCCTGCAAAAAGATCAAGCACGATGCAAGTAGATGCGAGAAATTAAAGATGATTTTTCGAAGATTGATTCGCTAGTGTGAGATTTTTTAAGCATCTAGAATTGAGATTTAGATGTGTCGCCCCCCTCGGTTGGATCAACGTACACAGAAAATGAAAATTACCCAAAGCTTGAGTTTAAACAACCCAAAATTAAGTAAAACCATTAAAGTATCCCATTGGGTAAAAATCAATGTGTTAAGATGGTTTATTTTAACTAAAAGGTTGAGTAATACGTATATTACCTAAAGGTGAGCAACAAATAGTAAGAGGTTGTATCTAAGACGCGACCGAAGATTTGACGTAGGATTACGTGCTCGGTATCAATATTCGGCGACTATGCTAGGGAAACCACCATTTGCCATCACGGAAACACCTCGTTTTCTGATGACATAATTAGTACGCATTTTCGTGCACAAAACGCATGGAATTTTTAGTTTATTCATTAGTTATCTAAAAAAACGAAAATTGATTGAAGGGTCTACAATCGCGAGATATTCGCGATCAATCATATAAATTCGAGATGTGTTTGCTTTTTTCTTGCGTCCTGGAGAAAACCTTACCTTAATTCGAAGTGTTTATGGTTAATTGACAAGGTCATGTGGTATTCGGTCATTGCGAGAATGTGTATATACCACTTCAATACTGTTACGCATTTACCCACAAACTTTTGGTTGATGGGTACATTATCAAAGAGCTTTGGGAGTGATGTGACTGGCAGCAAGGTGAGCGAACGTTCAATGAAAATTAACTCTTAAACAACAATAATTTATGCTGGTCCTGAAAAGAACCGTTTTGTCGTGATGGTTGAGTAATGCTGAGCTATTAGGGTGTTCAACACGGTGAATGGACGCTCCTGTGAGCTGCTGTTCGCTGTTTGCGGGTAGCCTTTCGTTGTGTACTGGAGAACAATGTTCACTGCTGCTTTTGCTAATGACGACCAACCGGACACCACGCCCTTTTTGCAGGCAATCGGTGATAATTTTGATCACCATTGCTACAGTTGAACATTTGTGTAATTTTCAATAGTGACCTATTGAAAATTGATAAAGTGTTCATTTTAGCAGATTCGTAGAAAATTTCAAATCGATTGGCTTGTTTATAATTAAAATCCATCCGCTATTTACAGAGTTATAAATGGTCAAAAACTGACCGATTTTCGTAACGCGGTCCATTTTTTTGTTATTGCACCCTCAATATGTTGCCAAAAGACGTAATCCTACGTCAAAAACTGAGATTTTTAGGCCTCAATTTCCTCAACACTGAGTAACTTACTATAAAGCGTGCGTTGAGTGAAAATAACTCTGGATGAAAAAAATGCCAGTGCATTATACTTCCACGATGACGCCATTTGCGATTTTGCTCCCTTCGAATGAAGTTCATTCGCGTGCGACGTCCGGAAGTTTTTTTTTTTCGTTCCATCTGGATTCTTAGGGAAGTTTCCTGCGACTATTTCATTCCATCGACACCATCGGTAGTTTGATTCCAAGTTCGACGTAATCTGGTGAGTTGTGAATCCATACATCGACGTTATCTGGTGAGTTGTGAATCCGAAGCGCTAGCGCAGATAAATATTTTCGTTTCCTCCGTATTATTTTTTTCAGATGCTATTTGCAGTACTAGCGTTCAACGAACGAGAAGAAATCGGGTTTTCGATGTTATCCCTTGTTCCATCTGGCTGATTTTGAATGATAATAAATATGTTGTTGTCTTCACGGTTGTTATGTTCTTTATTTTTAACATCCGGAATAATAACGTGCTCGTTGTACCAACAATCAATACGAAACTAACGATTTTAAATTGGCTCACTACTTGACTAGCCTATTGGTCCCAAGCAAATCGACTAACGTACCCCATTTTAGTATAAATTCCAGTACTACACTATGTTTGTTTTAATTCGCTATGAAAGTTTGACAGATAAAATGAGGGGCTAGTGGATTTCCCTATGTTCGAGGGGTGAATCGATTAGCTTGGGACCGAAGATAGTACCAGAGCTGAGCCAAACAGTTGAGCTCGTTTCTTCGGGACCTTCTGGTCTTAAAGTTACCTCTATGGTTGTACTGCGAGCGTCCCTTTTCTTTAATCATTTGTTTTCTGGAAAAAAATTGCTTGGTAAAAAGTAATTTTACCCAAAAATAGGTTGTTTCTCGGAAAAAAAAACCCGGATAAATATGAATTAATTTGACTTAGGTTTTTTTATTCGGAAAAAGTGCATGGTAAAATAACCTATGGTTAAGTTAAATTTACCCAAAATTAGGTTTCTCTTTATTGAGTAAATTTACCCACTGCATTCTTTTCGATCATACAGTTATCGCTCAGCCTTTGAGACGTGTAGACGTTTTTTTTTTATCAACTACGCTTATCAGAGAGTCAGGCATTTTTGACTATTTTCCGTGTGTCGTTGAGCCAAGTCGCGTCCAGTTTTCCGCGATGAGGCGAGAAAACACCTTTTGAATCGATTATTCGAACCTCCCTCTGAAGCCATCATACGAAAAAACCACCAAGAGCAAAACCAGCCGGACTGAAGCCCGATGTGCCACCGTCGTTAACGTCGACAGTGCCGAAACTATGCCTCATGGTTGGAATGGTGGCTGTCGTATGCTAAGCCCAAAACCAAAAATTTTTTCAAATGGAAATCGCGAACTGCTTTCGACGAGTTCCATAACGAACACCAACGACTCTATATCGAGCTACAGTTAGCATACGACGGCTACTATCAAAACCCAGCGATGCTAACAACGATCAATCAGATCAAAGGAGAGATGCTGGCACTGCAGCGCAACTCCTCGCACATGTTCATGCGCATCAACGAGACGTACGTAGCAGGAGAACCCATCTCCATCTTCCAACTGGGAGAACGGAGAAGAAAACGAACCGTCATCACCCGGCTACAAACCGAGCATCACGATACCATCGATGAGTCTCATGCGATCGAGGAGCACATGGTGAATTAATTTTCCCGCCTATACTCCGAGGAAGAGAGAGCAGTTCGTCTGCGAGAATGCCATACCACCAAACGACGAGTCAAATGAAGCGTGCACGAGTGAGATCACCAAATCGATTCTCGCTGCAATAAGAGCTAGCGCATCCCGAAAATCCCCCGGCTGCGATGGTCTCCTGAAGGGATTTTGCTATCGCGTGTTCAACGTCATCCACCGTGAACTCAACCTGATGAATGAAGCGCTCACTGGAAATGAAGTGAAGTACAAGCAAATACGAGTTCACATCAAAATTAGCCCTAATTTGGGGAAAAGCATTGAGTGGGGTGAAGTAAAATCGATATTTCGAGCCACCCTAATGGGCACTCTTGCTCCGTAGCATTTTCAACAGGCAGATTAGACTAGAGATCTGTAAGAGAAAGAAACGAGAAGTCGGATATGTAGCCAATTGAACTGTGGGCAGAAAATAATTCTTAGTAGTAATCGCCCGATAAATAATACGAGTATATTTTAATAAAAAAAATGATCATGGATCATCGTAAAGCATATTTTTAATAACGTTTGACCTAAAATCTCAATTTTCACCAAGAACAACAATACATGACGAAAGCGACAAGTGAACAACGTTTAGGGTTGCTAGTGCGTGTGAGAAAATATCATTATGTTGCCAGTTATTTTATTTGTTTGCGCGTTTCTCTTATGAGCTCTAGATTAGACATAAAGTGTAGAAAAAAACATAATCAGCTTTTGATCTGATTTAATTTGAATTATATTGATGATACATTAAGACAATCACCCCTATTATGTATTCCGTTCGAAAGAGATTTCCCATAAATAATAGGGTGAACGTCATAAACATACAGTTCGGTGTACAAACTCCTATAAAAATCCATGATATGGAATGCATAGAACGAAAAATCCTTAGCGTGGCACACTTGCCCCTAGATCCCCTATTATTATCTGCATAT
This sequence comes from Ochlerotatus camptorhynchus, assembly GCF_037179485.1. Lineage (NCBI taxonomy): Eukaryota > Metazoa > Arthropoda > Insecta > Diptera > Culicidae > Ochlerotatus > Ochlerotatus camptorhynchus. Next base: position 2,708,336 of record NW_027040666.1, read on the forward strand.
AGAAATCATGCTTCATGATAATTCTTCCTTCCATTAAATGACATAACTTAACTTCTTACGCCGTTGATAAATGTTGATAGTTGTATAAATGCCGTGCATAACATCCTGCTCCTTGCTTAATTGCGTTTCAGCAATCTTCCTCTCTTCATCACGAAATATTTAGATTCTCGTCTTCACAGTCAATAACATATTCTTTTCCGCCAGGTAACCAACATTCCAATCTTGGCAACATTCATTTCTGTTTCTGTGCAGTATGTTGAAGCAGTATTGCAATAATAGGACCTATTGGGATCAGCATTCTTTGAAATTATTCATTTTTCGCCTAAATTAAATCTTTTCTCGTTTATTATTTTTTAATAATCCCCGCATTACTGCCAGCGTATTTGCTCTAAATTGGCATCGTATTAGCCTCAAACGTGTGTTTTGTTCGTTAAAATTATTACAGACCTAATTATACGCCTACACATAGCTAATCACATGCCCAACCATTATCAAAAAACAGTGCTTCTCTGCGAAATGATGAAAATAAAATAACCAATGGCTTTTTTCTTCAGGTGGACCCACACGATTCGTCCGAATCGCATTCACTATCTTCAAGTTCGTTCATCTCGGCACTTTCCTCACAGGAAGACATCACATTGGTCAACCTGCATATGCAAATCAATCGACCGATCGTTGATTCGCCACTGCTGATGGCCAGCTATGTAACCCATCTGGCGCAGGTTCGGTGTTCTAACTGGTCCCATTGCTCGATGCCCCTAGGAGCAGACGCATTTTCAATGCCACTTTTCCAGCAGAACGAAGATGGTGGGTTGGTTTACATCGGTGGTAAACTGGTTCCGCATTTTGATAACTATTCGCACTGGCGAGAAGTGAAAATCATATCGCGTTACGACGGAAGTAGCCAACAGTCATCGGCATCTGGAATGTCCACGTTGCCTAAGCCACACCCATGGGACCCGAGTGTGATGGTACGCGGTAGCTTCGAGAAGCACGAGAGCAAGGAAAACGAAAATGAATTCCTGAGCTCGCAAGGTGAAACGGCCACTCGAAATTCGGTGGTGATTCGGTTCAAAGGTCAAGTGGATGTCATGCTAACGCCGCTGCTTCTGGAAGGTTTGCAAAGGTAAGATTACTAATTATTGGCTTTATTGGAACGTACAAATGCATATATAGAACATAATACAGTACACAAGCAGCAAGTAAAAGATACTATATTGCAACAGGGCCTCGCTTAACGCGGACCAATGGTTCCATCGGGGCGTGAAATGAAGCCGTTTCATGGCTGGGATGAGGAAACGAATCCTCCAACGTTCCACGTGTTCCAGAGACGATAGAATTCCTTTTTCGGCGGATTGAAGTTTCCTGTTGTCGATTCATTCCCGTGTGGTGCAAAGGCGCCTTCCTTCCTCTCACCGAGAGTCTGTCTTCCGACTTTTGATCCGCTGTAAATTTAAAAGTTTTAAATCAAATTTAGTTTTCGTTGCATAGGATAAACCATTAAATCCTACCTCGCCTTTTTATTTTGCGTGTTAAGAAATTTATTTTTTCTCGAACATTTTTATCAATCATATCCCTCGCGCCTTTGTTGCTGCCATAACGTAATATATTGCTATTATCAGGTAGATATCTCTGTGGCTCCCTACCCTTAATGATCTTCGTAGATGGAGATTTTTTGGTTGGTTTCGTTGGTGTCCGTGTTTTTGAAGTTCTCACCGAAGGCTTTCTGGTTGTAGTAGTTCTTCTAGTAGTTTTTGTAGTTTTATTTCTTGAAAACCAGGATCTAAACGAAGCAAGTTGATCCTTTTCCGTGTTTGAACCTCTTACTGCTCGAGCTCCATCCCTTTCCGCCTGGAGGCAAGATTCGCCATGACACTCTCGTTTCCTCTTTTGTGTTTTGTCTATTTCACGCTTTGTCATCATTTCACCGGCATCCTGTTGGTCGTTATCATCTATCAATCGGTCGAGTTTATCCAATTCATGTTCCGTCAGCATGGACAATGCTAGGGAAACTTCATCATCGCTGAAGGCGTTCAAGTTTTCGATGTCGTAGTGACCCGTGCCGTCAGAGGTATCCTTCTCTTCACGAGAATTCCGCAGACTGTCATAATCCCCGTCATCTTCATAGTATGTCCCACTTTCTGAGGGTGAATAATCTGTACTGTACACATAATTATCACTGAATCGATCATCTTTTCTTGATTTTGCATTGTTTCTTGAATTCCTTTCTGCCATTTTTCTTCCGCTGCCGTGAGCCGATCGGTAGCATAATATTTGATGGTTGAAATAAATATGTATAAATATAATTAGATACAGCAGATTCATGCTTCTAGAGCAAATAACTCAACATTGTCAGTTTCGATGATATCGTTTAGCAGCGCCTGCTACGCGATTTAAGAGATAGGAATTATTTTGTTCAATATAGGGGTAGACGGGGCAAGATGGCCACTACCCAGACAACCAGAATGCACGTATATTCAAAGTTGTTTTCGTGATATATAAACATATATACAAACAAACAATTCGTATAGAATGCAAAGAAATGGCTTATACGTACAAAAGTGGAGGCCATATACGTGTTTATTTTAATTTAATTTTAAACGAGTTGATTTAACATCATATACGATTTTGTCTGTAATAAAAAATCATTTTGAAAAGTCTTACGATGCTATCCGATTTAATTTGTGATACAGCACGACGGAAAAATGAGTCATCGCATATAAGTCGGAAATTTGCCTTCTATACGATTTAACTTAAACATAATGCGAGGTATGCCATTCTTATATGCGATTTTGACTTAAACTGTAGCAATTTACGATACTGTCTGTACATTGTTATACGACTCCTTGTTGTCTGGGTAGGGTGGGTCAAGTTTGTATGGCGGATCACAACTCAGCTTCCCACTGCTCTTTCGATAGGTCCCCAACTACTGTGCAAAATTTGAACGAACTTAGTTACGATCTGGATTTCCGGGAGAACTTAAAAGTTTCGTTGGGAAACGGAACGAACCTATTCACTTGATTGTCAAAAATTCAAAAAATGCTCAATTTTGACCATACCACCTGAGACATAGTTTGGAACAACTTTGTCGCCTTTGCTCTAAGCAACTGCGCGCCGCGTGTGCAGTGTCAAGTTTAAACGATTGTAAAGTTGACCCGTCCTACAGGGTGGCAAGTGAACCAGGAAAACCAGGAAACCGGGAAAAAGTCGAGAATTTATTTTCCAGGAAAAACCGAGAAAATACCAGGAATTTCATAAGTCCACCAGGAAAATAATCTTGTTTGTATAATTTAAATAGGTTTTAAATTTTATGTATGTCAAAGTTTATTTTTATAATCAGGTCAAAACTAACCATTTTGTTCAAACTCAATCTTTCACACAACTAAACATTGATGAACAAAATTTACGCTGAGAATTTAGTAAATATATTTTGTATTTATTTTTAATTTAATTTTTTTCTCGAATTAATTGCATGTATGATTTGTGCTTAATTGATAGCAGACTTAAGCATTGTCGACGCGTAACTACTTTGACGTACCTGTTCAACATCTTCAATAAAAAAGTTCTATTTCTAAAAACTTCAGATAAGGCCTTCGAACTTCATGCTAGTTCTACAAAATTCGGGAAAGTGTTACAAGTTTCAGGAAAATCCTAAAAAATTAAGGAAAAACCCACAAACTTTTGGAAAACCCTTCGATATTCAAAGCCTTATGAACTTCAGGGAAGCTCTTCTAAATTTAGGGTCCTCATATAGTCAGTTAAGTCCTTCAAACTTCAGGGAAGTCCTCAGATCTTCGAGAAAGTTCTTCGAACTTGAAGGAAGTCTTACGAACTTCTTAGAATTTCTACGAACTTCGTGGTACTTCTACGATATTTAAGAAATTCCTATGAATTTCAAAAAACTCCGAACTACAGGGAAGTCCTAAGATTTAAAAAAAAAGTCCTTCGAACTTCGGGGAAGTCCCATGAAATTCAGGCAATACAAACTTCAATGGAAGAGTTCCTTCCATTCCAAAGGTTAAGGAAAAACCTTAACGCTTCAGGGAAGTTCTACGAACTTCAGGGAGTTTCTATGAACTTCAGCAGTCAGTCTTTTTAATAATAAGAGTTATTAAACCAGCGTTGTTTATGAAATCTTTTAATCATATGATTTTGAAATCAAGTTGTAATCAAAATTCCGCTAAATAAGATCCTTAATCCTTGACAATTTGCGGAAAATTTAAACAAACTGGAAATCCGTAAAATTGTTAGAAGCAACCCGACCAGAACGTTCTAACAAAATTATATCATGATTATATCAACTTCTATTATACATAATACCCGTTGATATAATCTTGTTTTAAGAGCTCTATGGTGAAATGAGGAATAAAAAATCATCATGATATTTGATATAAAATTGTTACACAATTTGTTAGAATAAAATTTAACAACATTTTAAATAAGTTTGTTAGCATTAGTAGCACGAAAAATGAAACGGTTTGTTTTATTTTAATTTTTGTTTTGTTTTAGTCTTGAGCCGGTAGTAGAATTTAAACTTTTTTAAGGGCTACGGAAAAGTTTTTCACATGGAATTGGGCTAATAGGGTTAATGTACCTAATGTCAGCCTAAGTGTCCCTAATATTGGGCCCATAAATAAATTTCGAAGGCAAGCATTTTTTTGATAATGATAAACAAAAAATCAAACATATTCATTCGTATTGTCCAGATGATGCATTGTTCTACGAAAAATTTAAGAACGGGAGATTTTTATTAGATCCATAGGCCAAAGTTAGTGCTTTTTCTCCTATTTTTTAACAGCATTCTCTTCTGATTGGGATGCTAAGAATTAATTAAATTAACTCAACTCTCCCTTACTCGATCTCTCCTTAACTTGATTCTTCCTAACTCGATGGAAATCCAGGGGCCTCATTTCGCAAGGCGAATCAAACTACTTTGCTCAAAGCGGCTAGGCTACTATATATTGATTCCGTAATACCTGAAAATGTTACGTTGGTGATTAAAAATGCACAACTAGCATTATAAAATTGAAACTGTCACTGCAAGACGCTTCTGATCAAAAGGCTTACCTATATTTTAATTATCTATGAGCGATTGCACAATAATAGTGTGAACCAATGATATAAAGGGTGTCCACGATGAAATTGCCACACACAAAATTGATTCGCAAAATTCGAGTTTTCATCCGATTGCCATCAAATTTTCAGGGATTGAGAAATAACTATTAAACTTCATTTTACCATTTTACTCGTATTTTATTTACATTCTATACGCAAATGCCCGCACCTTGGCCTTAACCCCGGCTATAAGATTCTGCACAACCTGTGAATCAACCGTTTTTTGCATGTAAACCCATACTTTCTTCAGTTCCTCGACTGTCTTCACTACCTTAGGTCGTTTAAGAAGGTGCTGCTTCATAATCGCCCAGTACTTCTCGATGGGGCGGAGCTCCGGAGTGTTGGGAGGGTTGAACATTTTCGGCACGAAATTGACCTTATTGTCCGCATACCACTTCAGCACGTCCTTGGAGTAGTGGCATGAGGCCAAATCCGGCCAGAAGATTGTTGGGACGTTGTGGGCCTTCAGGAGAGGAAGCAGCCACTTCTGGAGGCACTCTTTTATGTACACCTGTCCGTTCATCGTGTCCTGGGTCACGAAAGGTGCACTCCGCTTCCCGCACGTGCAGATGGCTTGCCAAACCAGGAATTTCTTCGCAAATTTGGACATCTTCTGAGTGCGGACATGCTCCGGAACGCTGAACTTATCCTTGGCCGTGAAAAACAGGTTGCCGGGGATCTGTTTGAAGTAGGCCTTCACATATGTTTCGTCGTCCATGATGCAGCATTCAACTTTCGTCAGCATGTTGAGGTACAACTTCCTGGCACGGGTTTTGGCGGACTTGTTCTGCTTCTCGTCGCGATTAGGGGCCTTTTGTACCTTGAACGTTCGAAGCCCAGCCTTAGTTTTGGCCTTCTGGACAAAACTTCGGCTTAGGTGCAGCTTCTTAGCCACATCCCTAACGGAGGCGTTCGGATTTCGGTTGAAGGCCCCAACTACGCGGTTGTGATTTTTGGTGTTGTACGGAATACTTTTTCCTTCACTTCTGGGCTTCCGATCGGTGGTGAACCGTTCCTCGAACCGCTTAATCACTCGCGACACCGTGGAATTTGCGATTCCCAACGTTTTAGCGATGGAACGATGCGAGAGATCCTTGTTCTCGTGATGAATGCGCAAGATTTTATCACGCACGAGCTGTTCTTTCGACTCCATTTCCGCGAGTTTTGATCACAGGACTTTAAATAATGCACTATGAACTAAATCCACCCAAATTTTCATTAAATTCTACCCAACGGTTAAAAAGTTAGAGCAATTTCATAGTGTGGCAATTTCATCGTGGACACCCTTTATTCGCTCATGAACGGAATCCAAAAACATAAATTATCAGTTCAGTTGCGTTCTTTGAATTTTGGCGTGCACCATTTCAAATAAATTTCAATTTGTGAAAGACAATATGTTTTTGATGATATACAAATTAAAATGATCAATGGAAAATTGCAACACTTACTGTCGAACATTAGCAATCAAAACTAACCTAGAATATATCTTTAATTTGCAATGGTGTGGGAGACAGATCTCAACGCATAACCAAACAAAATGTACAACTAACACTGTATTAGAATTCAAATAGTGCATATGCAATCAATGAATCACTTTCATCTTATTTTTGGTTTGTTACATATACTTAAATTAATTACTTTCATATAGCTAAGTTTAATGCTTATGCTACTTTATTATCAGAAAAAAATTAAATTTTTTATTAGCGAGTATAATGTAAACGGCAATATTTGAGAATAATAACAAACTTTGTTATAAATATATTCAGCCGTTTGCGTCAGTGCAGAGGTGTTGGGAACACACGATTTATTTTTAACTCAGTTGCCGGCGCCAGCGAACTAAGGAGGCTCTGCCTAGCATACACAAAAGGTTAGCTTGCATCTACTCCTTCGTCAACAGTAGATTTAAACCAGATTTCCCACTAGCCAAGATTGTTAAACCTCTGGGTTCGATTCCCTGTGGCAGCTATATAGACGCTTTTTGTGTTTGTAAAGCAGGCTAAAAGGAGAGAGAGAGAGGGGGGTGCTGTGTTTGGGGGGGGGGGAGGGGGAGCAGATGATTTTTTAAATATTTTAACAACACTCTAAAAATAGAAAACACTCAAACAATATGTTACCCAAAAACCGTGTTAAAAAGTCCAGTTCATACCCTTTTTAGTTTTTACTCTTATGGGTTATTTTGTAACAAGGTTTGTTAAAACCCTAACAATACTTGTTATATTCTTGATAGTACGTAGAAGATTTCTTGTTATATTTTTTGTTATTTTAACTACTTACGGTACATGTTTTATAACAGACCATGTTACGAATAATTGTATATCTCAGTAACACAGTGTGTATTTATTATTTCTGATACTTCATTCTGGTCGGGAAAGGTTTGTTTAAAGAGTCCTCATTCATATCACACTTCGCAATTTCACCTTGAGATAAACCTAGACCCTTTGATTTACGGTTTTAAACTAGACCGTTGGCTAAAAATCTCAATAATAAAGTTAAAAAAAATCGCAGTTTCAAAAACAGAAATCTCAAGATTTAGGGGCTTATAGATCTCTAAATTTCAGACATTAGGTAGGGCTCCACGCTAGTCCGTCGTATCTCAGCTTTTCTTCGTCATACACCCCTAACATCGCTCATTTTACGGGTTATCGCAAATGTTTCAGTGTCAATCGTAATTAATGTTGTAAGCAAAGATGTTTTTACAAAAACATGAGTGACAACGCTTTGCTATTATAGTTTTAGCACATAGAACGGAAATAGGCGCCATGATACGACGAAGTAGCGCGGCTCCTTACTAGCTTCTTTACAGCAAACAATCAGATAAAGATTTCACGGGCATTCACAAGAACCTTAATACCTATTTTGGTTTGTGAAATTCCGCATTGCGCGAAGAATGATGGTACAAGGATTCGCTTTATTTTTTTTTATTAAAAATTGTTTTTTTTTTTTAAATACATGGTTTTTAAAACCAGGAAATTTTTAAATCATTGACTAGGAAAACCAGGAAAAACCAGGAATTTCAAAATGGAAATTCACTTGCCACCCTGGTCCTATAAGGTTGACATCATTTGTATATGTAATAATAAACCAATAATAGTGTTCATGTAGCACACGATTTTCATCCATAATCAAAATTAATGGAATTCATCTGAATTTCACATAGCCCATACATAAATTCAGAAATCGACTAAATTTTCAATAGCAACCAAAAATATCCATTATTAACGTCCCAATAACGCGTTCATCTAGATAAAATTGATAAATAGCAGATTTTTAGCGATGGGCCCAATCTTAGATCCATAGGTCAACAATAGAGACATTTCCCCTACCTTTTTTCCAATATTTTTAGAAAAATCAAAACGTAATTATTTTTTTCGGAGCGGTGAGCTTCCCCTTAAGTAGTTGTGATATCGCGATACCGTCTTCTTCTTCTTCTTTTTTATAAATGGACGTTGGGCTTTAGTTTTCGTGAGATTGTGCTTCGAGATATCTGTTGGTATTAATAGAAGTTGACGGGGTTAGACGACCATCCTAAGCATAGAGTAAAATTTTACCACAACTATATAAAATTTCTGCGATTAAGTGAATTACAGAAAATCCTTTCTTATGTTCTACGAAACCCATACGCTTTTTCAGTGGTCTTATTGCACCAAAATATACCTTAAACATTCATCTTGAAAATGAAGGAGAACGATTTTAAATTACGGTTATGTGAAATCCAATTATTGATTTTTAGAGTACTTTCCATAATTGAGTTTCAGGAAATTTTCATTTCATTTGATGATGTATTCTCCCGAACCAAAAAAAAAGTTTAAATAACACAAGGGGTAAGACGGCCACATAGAATATGGCATGATCCTGGCCATTGAAAACGTTACTGTCTTGAGCAAAGCTGTACAGTGGGTCAATGTCGATTGTTTAGAGAACAGTAGTTCAGAATTTTCTAACTATGCAGCGCAGTGGTGCAAGCCAATTTCCTTTATAAAATATTTCTTGAGATCTTGACTATATTATTTGAAGTTTCTGTCTTCGGGAAAGTTGTTCGGCTGACTTTACTGCATTCAGTTTCAACCTTCGAGGTATAACATATCCCATCAAAAAGCGACCGTCTTACCCAGATACAACTCAAGCAGTAAAAGCTTCTGTAATATATCATAATTTAAAGGAAACTTTCTATTTTTCCGTGTAAGCACATCGAACAGACTTGTGTTTTCCCAATAGAATATTACAGTTATTGTATAATAGTTCTAAAACAATAGTTCCATCAAATAACGATATGGAATCTACATTTCGCCACAAAAATAATTGGAAAAAAATTAACTGTCGTGGTAGTCGTAGCAAACGTTTTGTCTGTAGGTATCATTGGTTGCTTTATGTGTTTTGGATTGGCAACTCAGGGAAGTCCGAAGTGAAATTTTATACAATATCGGCCCAATAATGCTATCCTGAGAAACTCCAGCACTAACAATATAAGCCAAATACTAACAATCCCACAGAACCAGTAGCGTCCCGTAGCCTCACTTTTTACCTGTGCACCAATTTTCAAAACCAGATTTAATGCCATATTCATATCGGTTGAAAAATACACTCAATCTTCTAGTTTACTCGATATCTATCCATTGCAAGCAATATTTTGATATTTTTTTTATGTTTTGAGAGTTGGTGCACATGTAGATTGAGGTTACGGAAACGCCACTACTCAGAACACCTTAGGAACACACGAATATACCATCAAAAAACATGCCAGGAACACACGAAATGCCATCATATCCCACAATCCTCTAATCATAAGTAATCACAAGTAATAATGAGTAATCTTGATAATCACAATAATCTATGTACACTCAGGTCTTTTTTTACACGGATCATATGTACCGTGTAAAAAAACCGTGTAAAAAAAACCTACGAGATTTTTAATTTCACATGCTTAAATGTTTTTAAAAAATCGGATTTTGATGCCATTTGTAATTATAGCATTCTATGATCCATATAGACATATTTTAAAAAATTCTGTATTTACACCAAATTTTTTTTTTTAAGTGTGCCATTCGATTACCTATAGCTTAAAACGGATAATGTGATTGGAATCAAGTCGATAGGTTGTATCGTTGTCGAGAAATCGTTAAAAACGTACCGTGTAAATCGCGAAAAACCGTGTAAAAAAAACTGCGTAAAAAAACCGTGTAAAAAGAAGACTTCAGTGTAATCACTGAGTATCAGATTGATTTTGACAATAATGACAAGTAATCAATGTTGTTGGAAACTTCTTGGTTTGTGCACAGTCAGTTTCTAACCAAATGAGTTCAAAATGCCTCCCAAACACAAGCCAATCAGGACCCAAATTGTAACCGTTTGAGCACACAACGCTTCACTTTTCCGTATTTTCCCAGCACCAACGCTAGATCATTATCTGGTAGCAGTCGTTCATTCGCACGTATTGAGCGTTGCCCCCTGCAAGCGACATTCGTACCTCCACTGCCTTTGCATTTTTTTTCAATAGTAGCTCCAATAGATTCTTAAGAACACATATAGTGGAACACAGTATTTGGTAGTAGATTGACAAACATTAGACGAACCGAAAACTTGTGGATCACCTGTGCTACCATGGGAAGGAAAGGGTTAAACTTTGGATCAACTTTGGAAACCTAATTTCATGGCTATGTTACACTCTAATTTGTTGTAAATTTCAGTGCATTATACACTATTACTGGTATATTTTTTTAGGTGGGTAGCTTTTTGTCTTTTCGTTCCAGTTCTCTCCAAACTCGTTATTTCTCCACATTTGGGCAGAGTCTCAAGACAATCAACCAAACATTAAAATATCACTTTCATCATTACCTTCTCGTGCTGCAGCAAATTATATCTGCAAACCCGAATAGTGTCTGATACTAAAATATTAACAAAATCATAATTAAACTTATGCTTTATCGAAACAATTCGATGTGTAGTCACCAATGATTCACATATTTTCAGAATGATCGAGTCCCTCATTCCGACTCTGTCTACCCTGCACCCCTTGACGATAATCAATGATGTCCATGGTTCATGCGTGCGCAAGGTTGAAGCTGTTAATATACTGAAACGTGATCAATCCCTAAGCTACTGGTCACAGGTTCATTCCAATTCGAAACGCTCTACAGCTGAGCGTAATCTTCAAGGTCCAGGTGGTCCAGTTTTGACGGATGTGTACGAGGAAAGCATCTCTACCCAGCTACAAGGATTGATTGTCCTACCCAAGGTCAATGTGACACTGATTCAAAGCTCCGTGATTGAGGAGGTCATTTCCTTTGCTGCTCTGGACAATGTTCATGAATTGAGCTGTGCCTCATTGCTGGCGGTTTGTTTCGAAGGGGTGTCAACCAGATTCCATCTAGGAAAAACAACGAAAGCTTCAATGCATACTGTTTATACTCAACCCACTGTTCGCACCGGTGGTCTGAAGAAAAGTGGTCTAATTCGAGGAACAAGGGCTTTGTTAGCTCATCTTTCCTCTCAATCTAGACCGGATAACATTCCTGGCGAGCCAGTACTGTTGGAAACGTCGGAAAAGCAATTGGAAGAACTCATAATCACGCTGGACGTGGGGAAAGCACACGCTCAATTGAGAAGACTGAAGAATGACCCAGTGGTCATGCAAGACTCACAGATTGTTATTACTGCGATTCCTGCACACAGGAGCCGTGCAATGTTTGATTGTACAAAGATTCCGGAGGAACCTGCAACGGATGGAAGTTCTGGTATGGGGTACATTATGTTTGAATGCGGTTTAGAAGGAGTTAGTGTAAAAATAGTTAAAAGATCTCAGTTTGAAAAATCCGAAAACGCCGAAGAGGGTCTCAAACCCGCTCCTGAGCCTAATCATTCAGAGGCTAATCAGAGCAGCATTACTGGGAATAACCCTCTCAACCTAGTAACACTCTTGAACGAAGCTGGTGGAAGCATGGCTGCTGAAGCGTTGGCGAAAATCGGAATGAAAAAGCCTTCGACTCCGAAGACAGGTACTCCGAAGGACAAAAGTGCACCGGTCTATGAAGCTCGATCAAAAGAAAAGCTCAGCGAACCAAAAACACCTCGCGATCGATTCGGTCCTGATGAATCGGATCAAGGCAAAGAGCAAAACCCTCAGATAGGATCTAATGGCGGAGATAAGGCTATGGTCGCTGCAAAGAACGACAATGGAAAGACATCATCGTGTGTTGTTGATTTTAAAACGGTATGGTTCAATTTTGCAGCGCCACCTCGAACTCCAATCACTAGAAAAATAGACTACTCCCGCTTGGATTGGAACCTGCTCAGTACAGCATCGCCGGCCATCACAGCTTGGATGAATCCGAGCAACAGATTTGCTATCAAAATTGTAGCACTGATGCGGGCAATGTACGTCAGACGCACCGCTGTCATGGTAGCCCTAATGGCTGATGCTTGGGAGCGACAAACTGTGCATCGCCCACTGAAAAGCCGTTACCCAGGAATGTTCACTCCACTGGCAAAAACCCTACAAGAAGATCCTAGCTGCTTACTGTGTACAATGTTGCAAAAGTACGTGCTAGAAGAAACGGTAGCCAAAATCGAAAATGATCTCAAGCAACAGTATGTTCCACAATTGGGTACTCTAAGACAAGTAAGTTTAATATCCTCATTGCAGGTATTCAAACAATACATCTACTGTTGCATTTCAGGCTGTAATCGTACTCAGCCGGCAATGGAAGAATGTACTCTACAATCCGATGTTGTTCGAGCACCAATACAAAGGCAAACTAAACAATCCCATCAGTGTAACTTTTGCTTTGCCACAAGATGAGGTAAGTCCCAATCATCATTATTCTAATTTACAACTGATCGATCATTTACACATCATCGTAGAACAGAGTCATATCATACCCTCTATCAGCATAACCCATTGTCTTCGAACCCGCCATTCAATACCACTAAAAGCTCTCCTCTTTCAGAGATACAAACCGATTTGGGGTAAGTTCAGACACATGCAAGTAGTTGAAACGAAAGTTCGCAGTGTCTAGTGCCACTTGACCGTGTCCGCGCTATTTGTTTGTACTTGGATCGGAGAGGCTTTGTTGTGAATAACCCAAAAAAAAACAGATCAGTACAGACGCGCATTAACCCTTACGTTTTCACGCTGACAATAACAACAACAACTGCAACATAACTATTTCTCATTTTGCCATTCTCTATGTGGGCCATAAATTGCCGCATAGTTACAAGTTTTTAGATCATCATTAATTTAAATTTTGCTGCATTGTTTCGATACTTAAAGACACAAATGGTTTGGTTATTTCTTGGACAGCTACTACAAGACCAGTTGCAGGCCAAATAGGATGAACAAATAAAAATTTAAGACTAGCCTTCTCCGATATGCATGCAACTTTGCATAAGTATGTGTTATACACAATTATTCACATTTTTACAAAAAAATTGTCATTTCCGATCGAAATGACGTATAGGCAAAGTTGTTTAGAAAACAAAAGTAATTCTGGGAAAAATGTACACGGTAATTTGTTTTAATAATTTTGAGTAATTAAAAAAAGTGTCAAAAACTGAAGTATCTTAAATATTTATTATTATTTTTTAAATAAAGCTCATGCAAAAAACATTTAAAACTATGCATACTTGAAAATGTACAAGAACCGTAGAACATCAACTTTGGTTCATATTTTCAAACTTTTAGCTCTTTTATGTAATTTTTACGCAGATAACGGTTTAGAATGTCTCAAATATTGTTCCCTGTGTAGAAATTACATAAAAAAGAGTACTAGCAATAAGTTCAAATATTCGTCCAAAAGTTTTTATTCAACGATTTTTGTCAATTTTAAGTATCCATATTCCAAAAGTTTAAATTTTTTATGAGCTTTTAAAACAAATTAGATATTACAGATTTTAACACTTTTTTGGAATTTTTAGTCGAAATTACTAAATAAATACAATGTTATTTCGATCAGAAGTGACATTTTCGTGCTACAATTTATTGACAAATAGCAAAGACGCCACCCAAGTAACCATAGGCACGTTATTTCGCCTTTTAGGCTACATACAGCTGAACAACGACTATATCAGTGTTTGTAAGTTCTGATGAGACCCGCATATAGCCAAAAAGGCTAAATAACGTGCCTATGGTTGCTTTAGCATTTTGTAATAAGTCACATCTAAAAAGGACGATTTTTTGTAAAAATGTGAATGATTGGTCATAACACACCCTTATGCAAAGTTTTATGCCAATCTGAGAAGGTAAAATTTTTATGATTCGTCAGTTGGCGTGGAACTGCTCATAAGGCTTATGGGGGTTCTTATGATCTATTCTTAGGTATTTTCTACACGGGAACTATACTGCCCATAATCGCATATCAGTCCCATCTTTGCTTGATTTCCTATGCAGAGAAATATATTGTAATCTCAACAATATTATGTATTGAATTCAATAAAAAAAATCGTTGTCTCCCGACTAACAATAAATATTTTCAAAGTGTTTTTTATGTTACTTCATACGCGAAGTTAACGATTTTCAGAGTTGGTTGGAAATGCTAACATAAAGCTTTAGTGTGATGATTTATTAGCTAGAGAATGATCTTTAGAAGAGGGTAGGTGGATATTTAACTTAAAAATTTCACAGAAGATAGAATTTTGCCTTTTTTGTTATTTAAGTTTTATACACCTTTTTGGATTTTTTACCCAAAATTTCTTTAAAAAAAATTACCATGTATATTTTTTTCCTAAAATGATTTTATTTGTCCTACAGTTTTGTCTCAAACGTTATTTCGATTGGAATTGAGGTTTTCGAGTTATGATTTGTTGAAAAATATCAAATACGCCATTTTGAGGTTTTTTGCAAGATTCAAAATGGCTGAATTTTAGCTCAAATGATAATGCAGGTAGAAGGGTATAATCTCATGCTGTAAATGAGGAGACCAAGGTTTTTTTTTCCTCTGTTCGGGACCTACCACTACTGCGACCAGTAAATTGATCTATTGTAGTATATCCCGTGTCCTTAGTTTAGTGCATGTCGTATTACTCCATCACTATTGAGAAATGATGAAGTATTCGATTTTTTTACAGTTGCCACTCTTGCATTTATCGCAAGGATCCGACTCTAATTGAAAGGTCCCGCTATTTATACCCTTCGGAGTGTTGAAACACCCTCCAAAGGCGCGCCCCTTTGTCAGTCAAAATTGGATTCCTGAGCAACAAAATTAAGGAATGACACCGATAATGACCATGCATCAGAACCCTAGTCTTAACCACTTTAAACTAGGGAACAACGAATAGAAGATTAGGAATCAATCACATAGATGAAGACAACCAACTCATTTTTTTTTCCTTGTTTCAAGATCATCCTCGGTAGACAAAGCCGAGTCTTGTCACTATCAACAAGGCTAGGCATAAAAAGTAACAAGGACTAAGATGTGTTCCTTGGATTACTGAAAAATTCTGTTCCCCTAGTTTGAAGTAGTCAGGAACTAGGGAACAACGAATAAAAGATTAGGAATCACATAGATGAAGACGACTAACGACGACTCAGACCAAGGTTTTGACACATTCTGCTCTTTTATTTATTTGCCACGTCGTAGTACGTTTATATAAAAGCACTGACATCAAGTGTGATACTAGCGGGATTGACTGAAATTAACTCTTTTATAGACAAAGCTAGAAACAATCATCTAAAAAACTTTATATCAAATAATTTAAAGAAACGACAAAAAGTGCACTTTCGTTATTATTCATTCAAAAATACCTATATTGCCATTGGTATCATAAATAATCTTGATCTTATTTCCGTCCTACTAAGCACAACCCGCACTTAACCACTCTTTTTCGAACGGATATGAACCCATAAATGGACTGATTCTATTATAGATGACTTAACAATTTATTGAGATATTGCTAGAATATCTCAATATTGTTGAGATATTGCTAGAAATCTAACACTGCTTCTTAATTCCAAATTTGTTCAAAGAGTTTCAAAACCGTCTTAACGCATTGAATTGAAACGCCATTGGTTTTTTTTTTTAGATTTTTCTCCGTTCAACGAATGAACGCAGAAAAAATGTATTTCCTAGGAGCGCTTCTATTGTTTTGAGCACAATTATTGTAAATATTCATACAACGCTTGTTTAGGCTTTGTTTTGTAGCTTATGCGCTAACGAATCGAAACAAACGTATTATTGATTTCAGGACAGTTGATTAGTATGGATGTTTTCTGCTCGATAGAACGGAAATGGGCGATTACGATGAAGTAGCGCTCTTTCATATTGCTTTATTTTCGAATAGAGTGAATGTTACGATCATAACTGTGGGTTTTGGATCGTGTTTCCTGATGTGGTGTGCTTCTGTTGTGGCATTTAGGAATCCCATTTACCATAGGGCGCGTTACGGTGGAATCCTGTAGCCGTGAATAAAGCACTTACTAAACAACATATAATTAATAGATAGAGAACTTACCTCGAGCTGAAGCATTGTGAGCAAGTGTCACTTAAGACGGACGAAAACAAGTTTTAATTATGAGGTCAACGAAGAACGAAAGAACTATCAAAGTTTTGTTTATAAATGTTGATAGTACCTTTTCAATTGTTAGTCTACAATATATTGAATTGGTTCTGATTTTTGATAGATCTATAATATCTGCATCCTGAATTATTGCGAAAACGACATAAGACACGCTACCTTTATATAAGTCGTAGCTTATTGATATTTAGAAGAAAGTAAGAAGTGCGATTTTGGAAAGGATTGGCTTTGGGGATGAGGCACCTGTTAATAGATCTAAGCGAGCCAATTTGATGTTTTGCGGTTTTTATTGAAGATCCGTCATAGGCTCTCTCGTGCAGTACAATTGTCAAGAAAGTTGATGTAAATGTTATCTTCATCACCCTATATTATTGGCCCTTTTTGTATTCCACCGAAGCTGTTCAACAACAATTTCTACACCTCACCACTGGTCACAAATTTCATCGTAAACTTATGTTTAACCTAACAAAAGCCATGTCATGTTCCAATCAATTCCCATCGCATCATTCGCAACCACTCATCTGCGCCGAATACCACTTTGCTTTTCTATTTCCCCACTCAGGATGCGGAAGATACGGATGACATAGATGCTGAAAACTATCCGGTGGGTATCATCGAAAATCATCCTTTGATGGATGAAGAGAACGAGCGCACAATGCTGCTGGGTCAAAGTGTGCAAACTCATCCCCATCCAATGGCAGCCGGTTCCCAGCAGCATCATGGTAATGAATTTTACTATCAGAATACTACTGATCGATCTGCACATCCCGTATCTCTATCTCTCTGATCTGTGTCGGCACTCACTTTTTGTATCAATGTTTGTTTTTTGTTTGTTTTATATTTTGTGGCTTTCGAATATTTGTTGGTTTTGGTTTATCAGAAATTATTTTCAGTAATAGTTATTCCATTTATAAGACATCTTGATTTGCATTCCTTGTTCGTATTTAACAGTTATCAAAATACCCGAGGAACCGGTACAGATCCACGTAACCAAGCTAGGAGACTCCCTTAACACCTCTCCCAGTACTAACAACTCCAACAAACTTCGGAAAAAGTCATCGGTAAAGAGTTTTATTCCTCCAGCAGCGCCATCCTCGCGATCTAGCATGCAAATGTTTCCGATCATTTTTGACAAACATGATCCCCAGATTGAGTATGGTGCCTTGAAGGAAGGGTCGCTGCCCTCGGTATGCAGTTCTTCCGATTCGATGGATAAGCCGTGGACTCCACCGCCAAATCAGAAGGAAGATCTCTACTCTTGGATGGCCAAACAACAGAATGGCAATTCAAAGAACCATCGTGATAAGGATAAGCTAGAGGTATGTATGTATGAAAGTTGGGGTTTAGAAAGTTAAAATACAAATGGATCTCTATTATAGTATACTGATTTCTTACAAAAGAAACTGACACTGCTATCAGTTGTAGAACACTAGCAAACCCATTAGTAACTTGTGCATCATTTGATGAACATTAATGGTAGACCGGGGGCAATTTGATTACTGTACTATTTTTCGAAAAGATCGAAAAGAAACCAACATCAAACAAATGTATTTGAATTTTAATAACTACTCTAAGTACATGGTTAGGGGAACTAGGGGCAAGAAGGTCACCCTAACGATAGCGCGTTTTTATATGTGATTCCGTGAATATTTATAGGAGTTTGTGAATCGAATTGTAAGTTTATAACCTTGTCTCCATGTATCATCATTGAAATTAAAATTAAACCCCATCAAAAAATGTTAATGGCTTTTTTCAAAATGGCAAGAGGGCCACTCTTATGGGGCAAAAAGACCATATGTCTAAAATGAAGTGAAACTGATAAATGTTCATTCCTAAACAACAAATTACTATTCTTAGGTATGACAGCAACTGCTTTTATTGTTTATTCCACTAAAATATTGACTTAATGATATATTTTTTTATATCTAAAACATATAAACCATGTGCGTACAAGATTCAAATGGAAACTTTTTTTGATACTATTTAATACAGTTTGTTTTCCAAAATTTCACGAAAACAATGTATATTGGAAACATAAATGCCCAATTGTGTTAATTTCTGAACATTTTTGTACAATTTAATACATAAATGTAGGGGTGGCACTCTTGCCCCGTATAAAGTTTATTTTTAGGAATATAATTTTTGATTAATTAAACAAAAGCGGCGCCGGTGGTGTAGTGGTAAGCGTGATTACCTCTCACCCCAGCAGGCCTGAGTTCAATCCCAGTCGGCGCCGCCGGGATGTTCTGAGGCATAACATCTCTGATCACGCCTTCCTTCGGAAGGGAAGTAAAGCCGTTGGTCCCCGGTTCATGAGTTGATGGGTCGATAGATAGGGTCCAGGTGTGGGAGCTGCCTTCCTGGCGTCGGTAGCATTGGTGCTCAGCACGGAAAACAAGATCGACGGAAAACAAATCCAAGGAAAAAAAAAAAATTAATTAAACAAAATATTTAATAATTTATTGTTATTATTGTATCAAACAACCATCAATAGTGATGTCTCAATGCAGAAATTGTGAAAAAAATAAATTGGAAATCCCGAAAACCTTATTTTATGATGCCTTATTTTTATAAAAAACTAGCTTTTCAATGCATCAACACAAAATGATTTTTTGCATTTTTTTTTACGACTTCGATTCGGACAGAACTTTTTAGAATGCTTCATTGGAATACCGTGCATAGGTTCATCGTGAGATAAAATTGAAATGATTTCATTTTCACTCTTGCCCCGGGTGACCTTCTTGCCCCTAGTTCCCCTACTTTTTTTAGTTGCTCGTTTTTGTTGTTGATGATGGTCCCATCTCTTAAGGCCGGCGCACAATAGATACGTTTTCAGGTTTTTTGACAGTTAGCTCATGCATTATCTGTCAAAAAACCCGAAAACGTATCTATTGTGCGCCGGCCTTTACCCCTACAACGATTTGAGCTGGACGATGATAATTAAGTTTAAACATCTTAACCAGATTAGCAAACCAAATCGAACTGGTTGCTTTAGTTAATAAAAAAGGAAGTTACGAAATTTAGTCAGTGGCTTGCTTCACTGCTGGTTTGAGCTACCCAACTGTGTGGCATAGATGCTAATTCACCATTTATCATTTCTCTTCAGTGTATCGTAATCAAGGTAAATTACGTCTATTTGTTCGATAGGGTTCCCATAACCGGAAACGCTCCTCTTCTCAACGCCCTGGGACCCGAAAGCAAAAGAAACCGTCCCTTCAAAAACTAAGCGGTCAAAATGTAGTTTCTAAATCTGACCAGAGGCAAGATGTATTATTATAATCAATCAAACTAGCTTTTCTCTGCACGCTCATCATCAAGGGTTCAGTCCAGTGAACAATATTGCCGAAAACATGCAACTCTTTTCTGCTCAAGTTTTTCGACAATAACCAAAATTGCAAAAGTTTTTATTTTACTTTCTCTAAACTTGACTATATAAACATGCTCCACATAGTTACCGTTCAGGACCGAAATTCGTACACCATGAAATGTATCGAATTTAAATCCCGCACAAGATTTTCTTCAATCCCCATCAAAAAAGTCGTTGGCTGTCTTCCGGTTAAATGCTTTCAAGATTTTTTTTTATTTCGGATTTTGCAGCCAAAAACGCAAGGTGTAATGATCAATTTTCCCCCGATCATGATATAATTGAAGATTAAATTTTTACCAATCATCCTCAATTGCAGACTTCCCGTCAAACATCGAAAAATCGCCCAGAGATTCATTCAATCAAGTTCATGAACGAAAACAATCGCATCCTCGATGCGCATCTCATCTTCGAGCCGATGCTAACTTGCCTGGGTGTTATGCCGCAACAGATGATCAACAACGTTTCAAATACGGATGTTTCGTCGTTGGACAGCCTCGGTACTAATCTGTCGTTAGTATGCTCGTTCGATACAATGCGAATCGATATAGTGGTAAGCGAAGCGGGTGATTCCAAGAAGCAGAAAACCAAAGTGGGTAAGAAGGGAAATGGCAAATTTACACTGATAATGCCAACAGAACAGCCTGCCTTCCTTTGCGAAAATGTCGGAGTCGAATTGGAGCTGCTGAAAATGACGGACAGATTTCCTGATGATGCAAAGCAGTACATGCTCTATGTATCAAGAGGACAGCTGAAAAAACACACCAGTACTGTAATTAATTTCAGCTTGAATGTACGTTACCTATCACAGCAAGTAAACATGCCGCTACTCCGTTTATTACACCAAATCACCAATATGTATCAGAATGTGAAGGATGCCCAAAACGAGATGCGCGATCATCCGGAACATGGTAAACGAAGTGTTCCCTTGAAGGACGAATCTAGTCTGGGTATGTCAGTTGAATTCTTTCTTGAATCCAAATTAACTTTTTCATTGCAGCCTCGGAGATGAATGATCCAACCTTAATGGGTTCGTTGAACGAACCGTTGATGTCGCACATTGATAATACAATCTTTGACTACGCGGATGAACGCTACGATAAGTTCAACGAAGACATCCCGTTCCGCCACGAGCTGCGACATTCGGTGAGTAGGTCGAAGATGCCAAGCCTTGGGCCGTTGATTCCGCTTACGCCGTCGCCAAGTGCTCGCAACCGGCCGCATAGTTTTGCTCAGAAACTCAGGAGCACCGGCAAGTCTGTCAAAGGTAAATTAGGATACACCAATCTAAATGAAACTATACAGACGCCGATTAAAGCTAGTCCAACGGCGTTGACCTTTGCCGATGCTGTCTCGAGAAATTCGTTGGAAGCAAAAAATTCCATCACCGGTGGTCTGTCCAGCACGTATGGTGGTAAGTTGAATATTGCTTTTAGTGTGTTTTTTGATTGTTTGTGATTTTGTCCATTTAAACGTGTTGTGTTGAATTCAAATGTTGTTTTCATCATGCTGTCATGATCGCGTTGAGTAATGGTGAACGGGACTAGTTGTGGCTGTAGTGTTGTATTTGGTATGTTAACCCTTCGTCGTAGTATTGACTGGCAGCTCCGGTAATTATATCGAGTTTGAACTCTGCCAAATAATTAATTCTACTCCTAAGTAGAGTACCTATTATAGGGAAAGTGGGGCAAGATGACCACACTATCGAAAATCTTATAAAATTCCACAATTTTAACAAGACAATAATTCTTTTTAAAACCCTGCACGGATAGAAATCTCCTTATACCTTTTGGCAAGTTGCTATTGATGATTATTCATAAAATGTATAAGTCAACTAATAAGCAGACGCCTTGCAAAAAGTTAATGAAGATCATGTTTCAAATGAAATGTATAAGCAGTCACACATACCTTTTATGCATTCTTATATGACCTTTTCTTCTTTCCTTTATTTAACGTCGGTCTCTGTTCCGCAATCTAGTTTTTTTTTTAAAGCTTTATTAAAGATATTTTTAGCCTTAGCCTTAGGCTAGTTCATCTCTCACCGCAATCTAGTGCCAATCACCGACGGACATCGATTGCCATCCATTGACGGCAATCGAATATGCAAGAAGGCAGCTGCCACACCTGCGTAGGATATCGCACCCATTCAAACACACACATGGGCCGGGACCAACGGCTTTGCTTTCCTTCCGAAGGAATACGTGACCAGAGATTTTTATGCCTCAGAAAAATCCCACCGACCCACAGTGGCACGAATATGAATAAAGACGGTCAAAAATATTTTCTACCCTTTTTCGACGTTTTAGAGACTGGGTGCCTTGGGAGAAGTTGCTCAAAATTATAACTCGCATCTTTTGAAATACACACCTGAATAATATTTAAGCTAGTATTACACATCCAAATTCTAGCTTTTTCCAGTTACGAGATAATGGTTTCATGTCTTGGACAAAGTTGCAGAGCAGTTGATTTCATGAACATTTGCTAAAGACACGAAATTTCTACATCATAACTCTGTAGAGCTATAATAGATTTTCTTTTAAGACTACCTTAATATTGGTTTTTTAAGTTAATTAGTGCTTTTTTCAAATTTGATCAATTTATCATGTTCTAAGAAATTGTTGGCATCATTAAAATATACAACTTTGCTGAATACACCAATGCTCTTCATTGACATCAATGTGATATACAGCCCATCAAGCGTTTTTGTGACGTCATATTCAACGGCTCGAAAAGAGGGTGGGCGGGCCCTGGCGGGGTCTAAAACTGGTTGTATTTTGAAGATTACCTTATAAAATAGTACTTCTGAAAATTTCAGCGTTGGGTACTGAGGGGTACCTAGCCAAATCTCGATTCGAAAATGTCAATATTATATACAGCCCATCGGACGGTTTTGTGACGCCATATTGAACGGCCCGAAAAGATGGTAGGCGGCCCCTGGCTGGGTTTAAAACCGATTGAATTTCGAAGATTACATTATAAAATAGTACTCCTGAAAAGTTCAGTGCTGGGTTTCCAGGGGTATCTAGTCAAATTTCGAGTCGAAATAGTCAATGTTATATGTTATCATCATGCGTTTTTGTGACGTCATATTCAATGGCTCGAAAATAGGGTAGGCGGGCCCTGATCTAGTCGAAAACTGATTGTATTTGGAAGGTCACCTTATAAAATAGTACTCCTAAAAATTTGAGCGTTGGGTACCGAGGGGTACCTAGTCAAATCTCGTTTATATATATTTAGTACAAGTTATAAACCAATGTGTGCTACGAGTGTGCTACTTACTCATGATACAATTTACAACTATATAAAAATTGCATTATCTTGAAATGTTATCAATGGGTTTGTACATCAACTGCATATTCTGAATTTTGATATTTTGAGTATGCCAATATTGAAAAAAAAATATGTTTTAATTACTCCTTACCTGACTATCTTCGATAATATTTGACATGACGATTTCCATGAATCTGCTCCGCCCACACTTTGAACAATTCCATCCGACAAAGATTGAATGAATTCATTTTGAACCACAACTTCAATACAAGTTGTTCGTAAAGAGACGAACCAGCTACAGGCTGAAAGTCTCTATAATAAAGCAAAAAAAAAAAAGTTGTTCGTGAAAAAAATCACACCTAGATAATTAAATAAACTCTATCGCTCTTTGCTATCGCCAAAACGTCAAGCCCAAAATAGTCATCTGCAGCAGCGTTCAGCGATGTGCACGAGGAAGTTTCAAACATCTGTTGTGAAGTCACGTTCCATGTTCTGAAAAGAGGGTGGTGTGGGTAGGTCCAAAGTTGGAACCCTTTAGAACCGTAGTCAGAATTTTATCATTTATTCTAGTTTTCTTGAAAGTTATACCGATATTTTAGTCCATATTGTATATAATAAAGGGCAAAGAATATACCAATATTATTAGCTTGCATTATAATATTTGCAACTATCAACATATGAGTATCAATATTGCAATGAATGTACATATCAATGTAGGTACACTGAAGAACAAACACATTAAGAACAAACCCATTAAATACATCTCCAGATTAAGCTTAATAATTTAAATAATTTGCAAGTTCAAACATGTGTAGGTTAAAATCATTGATTCATAGCTCAATACCCAACGCGGAATATTTCAGGAGTACTATTTTATAATGTAATCTTCGAAATTCAATCGGTTTTAAACCCTGCCAGGGGCCGCCTACCATCTTTTCGAGCCGTTCAATATGGCGTCACAAAACCGTCCGATGGGTTGTATATAATATTGACATTTTCGAATCGAGATTTGGCTAGGTACCCCTCAGTACCCAACGCTGAAATTTTCAGAAGTACTATTTTATAAGGTAATCTTCAAAATACAACCAGTTTTAGACCCCGCCAGGGCCCGCCCACCCTCTTTTCGAGCCGTTGAATATGACATCACAAAAACGCTTGATGGGCTGTATATCACATTGATGTCAATGAAAAGCATTGGTGTATTCAGCAAAGTTGTATATTTTAATGATGCCAACAATTTCTTAGAACATGATAAATTGATCAAATTTGAAAAAAGCACTAATTAACTTAAAAACCCAATATTAAGGTAGTCTTAAAAGAAAATCTATTATAGCTCTACAGAGTTATGATGTAGAAATTTCGTGTCTTTAGCAAATGTTCATGAAATCAACTGCTCTGCAACTTTGTCCAAGACATGGAACCAATATCTCGTAACTGGAAAAAGTTAGAATTTGGATGTGTAATACTAGCTTAAATATTATTCAGGTGTGTATTTCAAAAGATGCGAGTTATAATTTTGAGCAACTTCTCCCAAGGCACCCAGTCTCTAAAACGTCGAAAAAGGGTAGAAAATATTTTTGACCGTCTTTATTCATATTCGTGCCACTGTGCGACCTCGGCTGGGATTGAACCCAGACCCATCGGGGTGTTAGAAAGCAGTCACGCTTACCACTACACCACCGGCGCCGGCACTTATATGACCTCCCAACAAACAATCGTCTATTGAAGAAACGACTTCTTGGCCCCTTTATTCAACTGCATGCTTAATAGTACTTGTACTTACTTCTGTTCAGGCTTTGTTCACACAAATCTGGAGAATTTATTCAACCACAACATTGAACTACTTGGTGTTGTATAAGGTATATGTATATGAGTCGTAACAGAGTTTATACGATAAAATTTGATTATTCAGCGTTTATTAGACATCACTGCTTCCTTAAAACAGTGATGCTGTCGCTGTGTATACGCTTGATTTTCATGTGAAGTAACGTTTAATTAGACATTATTATACATTTATTAAACGATTATTCAAACTGTGGGAAAATTAACCCGAAAATAAGAGGGACGGGGACAGGAAAAGAGTGTGTTTTCTTAAGTATTAGAGATTGTATTCATTATTTCTGACGTGGCTCGCACCACACAGATATTAGAAAATTTATTAAATACTTATATACATGTAGTTGCATGGGATTTGAAACATGTACCTTCCAATCACCAGCCGCTTGCCTTGTCATCTGAGCTATCCTAGAATTTATCATATTTGCAACTCAATAATCAATAAAAGCTTGCTTGAAAGTAAATACCTATCAGCACCAGTGTTCTGCATTTTCGAAACAAAGAAATGAAAATGAACTTTCCGCAGAATCGCTAAATTTCGAGCAATATCATTTTCGTGTAAGTCACTGTATTTCTTGCTATCGAGTCATGATGAACATGCCTCCCCTAGCAGCACACTTGTCACCAAACAGTTGTGGTTACTTGTAGGTAACTTATTTCAGTCACATTCAAGTTGCAGAAACTTATTATGATAGATGTGTGTTGCTTGGGTCCTGTCAAACATGACTTGGCTATCGCTTGTTTCGTTCGTCAAGATCATCAGTTCATTTCATTTGGAGCAAAGACTTGTTTCTTCCACTTTCACTTCAATTTGGGGCTCATTCGACCTGTCGCGCGTCACGTCGTCAGGCATCAACATATAGTATCCGGATGGTATCCGCCCAATATCGGTTGCCTATAGGGATGGCATCCGGGTTATATGTAGTAATAAATTGTTATTTTATATTAAACGAAAATTAAATTAACGAGGCCATTCTGAAGTCCAAGATGGTGGCCATTAATCTCAAATACCTTAAAATATGGGTATTTTTGGAACGGGGTCGACGCGAAGGTGCCGAAAATCTATGTCCGATGCTATTTTGGAATCTAAGATGGTGGCCATCTGGCTCAGGAAAAGTCTCAAATGGGTATTTTCAGAACGTGAACGACGCGTAGATGTCGAAGATCGATATTCGACACCATTTTGGAATTCAAGATGGCGGATATCGGTTTTCAGAAAACGAGACAAAGGTGGTGACCATCGGGTTTCAGAAAAAGTGTCAATATTGATGAGTATTTTACAGTATTTCCCACTTTTCTGAAATCGGAAGCCACCACCTTGGATTTAAAAATTGCGTCGAAAACCGATTTTCATCCTCCACATGTCATCCCGATTCCAAAAATACCTATATTGGTGGGTATGCGACAGTATTTCCCACTGTTCTTAAACCGGAAGCCGCCACCTTGGATTTGGATATCGATTTCCATTCTCTAGGCATCATCTCGATTTTAAAAATACCTGTTGATAGTATTTCAAAATGTTTTTGCATATCAATTTTCGATCTCTAGATGTCACCTCGATTCCTAAAATACCCATATTGATAGGTCGGCATCAGTATTTCCCACTTTTTTTTTTCTGAAATCGTAAGCCGTTGGATTTCTAAATGTCGTCGGATATCGATTTTGGCCTGGATGAGTATTAGCGTTAGCGTTAGCGTTGTTATGATATACTTCGTAGATTGGATACTAGCGACACTCACGTCTCTTCTGAAATTCTCAGTTAGACTACTTTCAGGAATAATGCTGAGGAGTAAACATTGGTTCCAATCTAAACAAGAGTAACAGAAGCATGACTGTCGCTATTCCCGGCCACGCCCATCTTTACCATAACTAGGGATAGGGAAGGAAATGTTGATGTAGTACTTACTTAACGAGAGGCCACCGACTTAGCCTCACCCTCATAAGTGCTACGGAGTTGGAGGGTTGGGTAGGGTATTCGGTTAGGATTCACCTCAAGTTGGCGATGCAACCAAAAGTATGTATTGTTTATTTGTTGTTTATTTAATCTGTCGATAGCCGGTTATCGAAAGAACATATTAATTTTGTTTAGTGATAATGAATTTTAAGAGTCATGACGGAGAGCTTGGGATTAAACCCATGATTTTCTGCTCAGTAAGCAAAAACGATCCCTCCAGGGTCATCGAGCATCTCAGAACCATAACGCTTCGCGACAATACAGGACTACGTTTTCGCATGATATGCAAATAGTTTCCGAGGTTAATGTTCAATATCAAATATACAAACGATGGACGATTTATTATGCTGTGGAAGAGCTTTGGGTTAAATCCATGATTTTCTGATCAGTAAGCAAAATCGATCCCTCGAGGGTCATCGAGCATCTTATAATCCACACAAACAAAACGTGACTGCTAAAATCTCAAAAAGATATTCTCACAAATATATTTCACGCCACCAGGAACCTCAAAACCATTAGACGTTATAATGATACTCTGCACATGTTAGACACAAGAAGAGGCCAAAAAGCAAGCGTCCGACACACAAAACCCGTAAAATCCACTTGCAGTAAAACCGCTGACTGCGACACTCTGAAAGCGAAATTGACAGGCTCTATGCGTCAAACACCCGCCCTCCAATCTTCTCCCGCATCCAACAGCACAAATCTCCATTACAACATCTAACGAATTCAAAACTCCGAAAATCACTCATCTATAGCAAGTGAGTGGAAGCAACCCTGCATGTAACCATTCTTCATGATACACTTTTTCTATTAGGTCTGTGGACATGCGTTAGCTTCGAAACTTCTAACCAAACTGGGTAAATTTTCAGATCACAAAAAAAAAACTTGAAAAAAACTTTCAAATGTAATTACAAGTAAAATAAATATTGATTATTTTACGCAAAAACGAGCAAGTAATATTAAATCTCTTGTATCATATGCTAATGCAAATTGACTGTAACAAAAATTATATGCTTAAATAAAATAAAATATTAATAAAATTATATGCAAAATTTACAAGAAGATCATTACTTTATTGGTGAGAAGTTTTTAATAAGCCCTCCCAGTTCCTCTGTATACAGAACAAATCTGATACTATAATCAGAATTGCTCAGTCTGCATGAAGCAGCCGATTTCATCAAGGAAGTTCTATTAACAACCAAGAATTAATCGTTTGAGGCATACCGAAGCATTAAGAAGGTGATATGTGTCACTATAAGAAATCATCATCGTTGCAAATGTAAAGAAATTAAACATAACCCTTTGCTTCAGTACCGTCAACCTCCATGTCCATGGGGAGGGCGTGTCTTTGCAGCAAACCTGTTAAAGCAGCCAAAATAAACCAACTCCTGTATGTGCTACGCAGCCACGGAACGCAGCGCAAACTATTGTTGTTCCTTCCGTCGGCAGAAAAACACTCCAACCACCAACGAGAAAGGCTTTTGGTCGCACCAAATCACTGCAATCAGGAACACTTGCACTTCCCGGGACGCGAAAACTAAAATCTCCACCTTCGTCGTCACTGAAATATCTTGTGGGACACGGGTTCTAAACGTTAGGTGACCGATAAGGAATACCGTGATACGATAAAATAAAACGCACGTCTGTCCGGTAGTGCAGTCAGTATATAAACTCGATTTTGGCCTGGATGAGTATTTAACAGTATGTCCCACTTTTCTTAAATCGGAACCTTTTTCAGCACATAATTCGACATTCTGTTTTATTCAGCATTGCACACTGTTATATAGCATTTATTCAATGTGTATGCTTATTTGTGACTTTGAATTGTTTGTTGGGCTATGTAGTTTGTCTTATAGAATGTATAAGGCTGATGTTTTGACAAAAATGTGTAAGTGAAACACATGAATACAATAATTGATTTTCGTTTCGTGTACAGAAGCTTCAAGGGTTGAACTATAATCCTACGCTTGAAGAACTATTCTGCCTATAATCGCATATCAGTCCGATCTGGATTTTCGTCAATTTTTAGATAACAACGCTACTTCCAAATTATGTGATAAAACTACGAACTATGATCATGAAAAATGTGAAAACAACATCAAGTCAGTTTGTCTTATCAAGCAAAATAATCGCATCTCAGTCCCATCCTGATATTTAAATTTCCATAGTTCAAGTTAAAGTTAAGCTTTTTAGCAGTGCCGGTGGTGTAGTGGTAAGCGTGATTATCTCTAACCCCAGCAGGCCTGGGTTCAAAAAATTATGCAATTTGACAGATATCAAAACGTCATTACCATTTTCACCCACTTGCCATCTGTGAGTCAATCATCACTTTGATTCTTTAATGAAGAAGTGTTAGTTTGTTGACGATTTTGTATAGTAAGTTTTGCTATTTACATAGCTATTCAAGGGTTCTAGCGATAAAATTAATTTTCCTACATGTCAATTTCACATTCTATAATAAAATCGGTTAATGTTTGAATTGTCCCTGCCACAACGTTGATTATTCTTTCTTCGTCAATCGAACGCAAATAACCAGCATCATCATAGGAGAAACTTTCCCCAACCCAAAGATGGTGTTAGTTTGCGTAGGCCAGCCTTGAGTCACGAGAAAAGGGTTTCCGAAGTTTTGTTCGCAATAACTAATATGCTCTTTTCTGTTGTTGGTCGTTTGCTCGATTGGTTCCGCTATTTGACAGCTCAATTGGTTCCCGAGATTCTATCCGCCAGACTATGAAATATAAGGAGCAAATAATTTGTTGAAATTAAAATTCCATTTATCTTCCTTTTCGTGCTCATAGTATTTATAAGGTATCCGGCCATTTGGTCGAATGCAATTTGGCTGTTTGTTGTTTGGCTGAACGCCTTTGCACCTCCCCCCCCCCCCCCCGCCCACAATATACAAATTCATGCATTGGTATTGGCATCGAAAGTGGTAAAATTTACGATTTCACCGTAAGCTGAACTACAAATTGAACCTCGTGGCAGTTAAAAAATGTCAGAACGACAGGAGACGCAGTCCAATATGAAGCACAAAATTGAGTTGGTAAATATTTGAGGATAAGGATTCAAAAATATTTGCTGATATATTGAAAATTTATTGTGTTGATAGAAGTGTGCGGTGCTCGAAGATGGACGTGCATTTTTTTCTCACCCCAAATATTTTGATTTTTTTCCGTTTTCTAATGTCTCGGGTAGTTTTGGATAGAGTTCAGTGCAGTGTTGTACAACAAGTTTTCAAGCATCGCCAATCAGAGGCGCCGGTGGTGTACTGGTAAACGTGATTGCCTCTCACTCCAAAGGGTCTAAGTTCATTGCCAGTCAGCTTCGTCGGGATTTTCTGACGCATTAAATCTCTGATCACTGGGAAGTAAAACCGTTGATCCTCGGTCCATGAGTTGATGGGTCGATAGGTAGGGTCCAGGTGTGGAAGCTGCCTTCCTGGCGTCGGTAGAATTGGAACTCAGTACGGAAAACAAATCAAGGAAGAAAAAAAGCATCGCCACTTACGAAGAAGTGTCCGCGTAATCTTGAATGTACACGAATAATTTCCATTTGGATAATGGCCCCTTTTGTCTGGAGCCGCCTATGATCTAGCATATTAGCGCCGCGTGATGAGAAAATTCTGAACTAGTGTCCTGTTTTTTTTTTTTTGGCGTACGACTACGTCTTTCGGGAAGATGGGGGTACAATTTATGAAAAGCGGAAAATGAAATTATGAAAGATTTTGAACGTTAATAACTTAGCTGCCCCTGGACTAATTTCAATTATTTTATCACCAATCGATCAGAAACATTTCTACGCATCGATAACAATGCTGATTTTCAAATTGAAACTATTGAAAAAGTGGTAAATGTCAAGTATTGTCCAAAAGCTTCTAAATAACTAACAAATCCACCAATTACGTACATGCATGTGCTGCTTCCCCAACACAGTCATCAGAGAATGGTTCCTAGATAAAACAAGTCGAAGTGACATTCGCCTACGATCTTCGGGCGTGTACGAATAGTGAGGATACAATTGCGGAACAATTTGTTGCCAATTCAGAACCACACGCCCCCAACGACCACACAAAATGTTGTTTTTTTCCTCGGATTTGTTTTCCGTGCTGAGCACCAATGCTACCCATGCACACCCATGCTTGGCATACACAGTTTTGGTCACGAACTGCTCATTTGCTAATAACTTTGCACACAGTTGACGGAACATAGTTCTTTTTGAAGCAGTAGATAGAATAGAGTGTAAGCTTGTTATAGATATGTAAAATAAAGTAGATTTTAATGCTATTAGTAAACTGTATTTGTTTCTGCGTTGTAAAAATGAGGTGAGAAATGCTCACTACACATCTCGGAATTAAAGTGTTAAATTGATTAGTGTTGATTTAAATGTTAAGCTTTACCTAATCTTCGCATATCTATAGTAAACTGTGAGCCTAATCTATCAATTACTTTAAAGAAAAATAAATTTCAACATCTGAGTGAAAAGTTATTACCAAATGAGCAGTTGGTGTGTACAACTGTGCATGTCCACACCTGGACCCTACCTATCGACCCATCAACTCATGAACCGGGAACCCCGAAGGAAGGCGTGATCAGAGATGTTATGCCTCAGAACTTCCCGGCAGCGTTGACTGGGATTAAACCCAGGCCTGCTGGGACGCTTACCACTACACCACAGGCGCCGCTGCTCTCTAGAGTTGTAATCTTGTAACCAAACTTGGAAGCAGGGAATATATAAATTCTATTCTAACTCTTTTCTGAAATGAACTTGGTGGCCCTGAAAAGGGCCGTTTTGTTACATTGGTGATAAGTTTTAACCTCCGAAACCGTACAGAATGCGTCCCTGTCGCTTCATGGCCGTGACGGTTTTGCGCTTGGCGTGTTCAGTGTAGGTGACGGCATCACGCATATTTTCTAGGAACACCTTCAGCACACCTCGGGTTTCCTCGAAGATCAGACCGGAGACGCTTGACATAACCACGTCGAGCCAGACGACGAATGGCAGGCTTGGTAGTACCCTTGATGTTTTCTCCTAGAACCTTCCGATGACGCTTGGTGCCTCCTTTTCCATGATTCACCCATTCAATTTGTCACTAAATACATCAAAATGATTCAAAAATCAAATAATTTGTTAGGGAAATAAATTTTGTTCTATTTGTAGTCTTATCGGTGGGTTAAATTTTTTCCATTTCACTTTCATTAACTGAAGTGGACCCTACACGATTGCTTTTATTGACAATAATCGTATTGTCAATACATTCAATATTGACGTCAATACATCGGTATTGACAATATTTCTGCACTCACATCATCAATATTATTGTCAATAATTCCCCTTCGCGTCAATATATTGATACGTGTGGGGTTCGCTTGAGAAACCCTCATCGTATGCATTCTCCTGCTGCGCGACATCTTCGAAAACGTCCGAACCGTAAAAAATTTCGTAGTCCTACGTCAACAGCCGGGAATCTGCTCCCAGATACCTGAGAAGATAACTCAGGGTGTGGGGATGGGAGAAGTAGCACTCCCGACCTACTAAACCTTACCATGTGCTCTAGGCCCTTGCCCTCCCCGGAACCGCCCGAAAGCATTACGTCATGGGAGGGGGCCGGTTGCGCTATGGCGCATCACTAGTGTTGTGTCAGACGTGACACTCGCTACTGCACAGTGAGCAGCTGTGCAGGGCCTTCCTCTTGTTGTTCGCTGTTAGTTGTTCGCCTGAGTTCTAGAGCAGACGTGATAGCCAGCCAACTGTCTAGGGCCAAACAGGACAGATGTGACCGCTTACCAGCACTCTAAGAACCCGGTGTCACTCCTGCCTTTGCACAACGAGGGTTTGTGCAAGACTTATCAACCTCTTGGGACGAGCTGGATGGGGTTCCAGCGTCCTTACTCTGCGGTAGTTCGTTTAGCCGCAATATCTCCTACTTGGGTTCGATAATTAACGTTTCCAGGGCACACCACGAGGAGGCGAACTACTTCATGCCCCCTAACTAGTGTCCTGTAATCTAAAAGCCTTGACCTACTGTACAACTTTGCCGAAGATAGTAACGTTCTATATGGGCCTTCACATGGAAGGCAGTCTTACCCCCGCCTAATGGGTAATTAGAACTGGCTCCAAGATGGTGCTATGGGGGGTCAAGAGGGACAGGGGCCGCTCTTGCTCCCGCTCCACAGTTGCTCCCTCTCAAAACGTGCTTATGTCCCACCGGTACTCCCACGCAGCACTCGTGCTTTCATCCCACCCACTGCCGCTCAAATGAACTGCTAATGTTTTAAAGCAGGAAAAAAAAAACTCGATGATAAACTCCTAGGAATAAATCATGAAAAAACTCAAAGTGCAAAAAATCGTGAGGACAATATTATTAGAAAGAAGTGGCAAAGAACTGCTCATATTTAAAATTAGGAAGAACTTCTAGAAATGGTTCATGAATAAAAAAAATAGAAGTGCCAAAAATAAGAATAGAGAATAGAGTAGGTGAGCCAGTAGTGGAGGAACTAAGGCAATTTATTTATTTTTATAAAAATAAAATGATCGGCATACAATCTTCATAGGGTAAATGTTGGCTTCGGCACCCATTGACTGTTTTCGGCAACCAAAATTTAAACGTTAATTTCACTATGTTTTCCCATCAACGCACTTCCCTGAATGTGTCCAAACGATTGTTTAGCCTTTCAGCTTCAATCTGATTATATTTGAACGATCGAGCAATCCAGTAATGCTACATTTTTCTTCAAATAAAGCATACGCACTACAAAATGGGGTTGATTTCGAGTTGCCGATAATAGAACAGCTGGTTAACACGCAGTTCTAATGGGAAGGTTGCCGAAGAAAAAGAGGCTGCCGACAATAGTCACACTCACCTGAGAAGTTTGGAGCGTTGTAAAAACGCTTTCAAAACGTTTTGAAAAATTCTGTCGATTGGAATGGATAGAGAAGCAAGCAGCAGATGAATGTAAACAAACAGACACATCATATATGTGCGTGACGCTGAGAAAATGCTAGTAGAAGTGCAGACGCTGCTTAGATTGACGAGAATACGTAAATTCCCCTACGTCAATTTATAGCTTTCAACTTCAATTTTTCTAGAAAAATATTACATTGTGATTGAATTGTATACATTTTTCGAAAACTGTTCCTCCATTAATAGGTACACTTTTCCAGTAGTTGTGGTAGTTGCGTACTTTGGTTTCTATAATAGTGAAACGCATTGATTTCTAATGGATTCCACTATTATACACTGAAGCAAAAAAAAAACTTAAAAATTCCATAAGACATGACTTATGAAGCTGAACAATTTTGATTTCATAAGATAATTGTGAATTCCACCTCCCTTAGCTCAGTCGGTAAAGGCTACAAAGCAAGACCATGCTGGAGGTGGCTGGGTTCGATTCCCGGTCCGGTCTATGATTTTTTCGTTTTCCCTGGGCATAGAAGTATATGATTGTACTTGCCGCACAATTATACAAATGCAAAAATGGTGCCAGGCATCGAAAGCTCTCAATTAATAACTGTGAAAGTGCATCTAGAACACTAAGTTGAGAGCACGCAATAAGCTTGAAATGCGAAGAAGAAGAAGAAGAAGAAGAAGAAGGTATGAATTCCATAGACATGAGCTATGTACACTTTTAACCTGTTCTATTTCCCAAGCGTTGATAGACGTGGGAAAAAATCACGGAGTTAATAATCTGAACGCTCAGGATTCGATTCCGGTCTGCTACATTTTACATGACTTTTTTTTTAATTTTCGTAAGAAATCCTTTTTTTTAATTTCATGAGTGTCTCATACCACAAATCAGCAAGCCGAAATTAACCCCGTTTTTACTTTGCTCGCACCATTGCATCTTATATAATGGAGCAATCCGCTTTTTTTCCCAAACTTTTCCAGACAAAGTTGTTGAGTTCATCCAGTATTACGAAAATA
This sequence comes from Ochlerotatus camptorhynchus, assembly GCF_037179485.1. Lineage (NCBI taxonomy): Eukaryota > Metazoa > Arthropoda > Insecta > Diptera > Culicidae > Ochlerotatus > Ochlerotatus camptorhynchus. The sequence continues at coordinate 2,743,304 of NW_027040666.1, forward strand.
TGGGAGATTAGCTATCATTTCCATTGAAAAAATCAGTTTTGACAAAACCGCAAATGGGGTCGACAGTATAGGGTGGTATAGGTGCAAATGAGTCAAAATCTTTAAAAATATTAATTGTTTTTCGTCATTTTTAGGCTAATTGACAGTTTCAAATATGCAAATCTTCTTTATTTTAGGAGAGTTACCGATGACAATTAAAGTATCTGGTTTTCCACCATTATTGCGGCATAAGCTCCATACCGCAACTATATGTACACAACTATTACTGGAAAACCTACCCTACCCCTCGTTAAAACTGCTCATTTTAAAAAGAAGGAAATCGCTTCTAGAAATGATGCATGAAACAAAAATGCCTCATGTGCCGAAAATCATAAAAAAAACTGTAACCTTCAAAAGAACTTCTTATTAGAGAGAGAAAAAACTTCGGCCTAACGTAGTTCGACCTGACACTTCTACCATGGCATTGTTTAACTTCGATTGCCTACCCTTTGGTTGCTAAACGGGGTAGGCCAATTGGCATAAACGCGAAAAATGAAGCTCATATAATATTATTCAAAAAAAGGGTAACTCCAATTAAATTATTATGTTCCCTTCTTTTTATGTATCATGAGCTGTTCTTTCAAATTATGTTATTGGCAGGAGACATTATTCCAAACGGCAGTTATGTCGGGGTAGAGCTATTTTATAACTAGCATTCTTATTGTTTAATAAGAGTGTCCGTTGTTGTTGTTACTCACACCCCATTAATTCCTTTTTACCCTCTCATATACAATTTAATTTGTAATAACAAATTTAATCTGTAACAAGTTTGATTGATAGCATTTCGTGCTGTTAAATTTAGGCATCAAGTTATGATTTTTTTTTTTTCTTATATCCAATTTCGTATCAAATTTACGATTCTGTCTGTACAGGTTGTCTGGGATGTCCAGATGTTTAAACAGTTTTATGTTGTATCATGACATTTTTTGTTTCGTTGTGTTTTGTTTGGTCATGTATATAAGCGTTACGTGTGTCGGGTTTTTTTAAAACAGCATTTGACAATTATGTTTCAACACAATCATATCTATTGGTTTCCCTTTCTTATGAACTGTGTAGGACCAAATGTTAATGAAGCTTTTGTAGATATTACTGCTCCATTCGACCGTTCAACTTTCACCGGACCGATCCACAGCATGCTCGATACGCCAAAATGCTGGAAGACGATCTACCATTTGTTGGATCTCTACTCAGCAATGCCGGAAACCAAGACCATTGCTCATCGGTATGTTTATCCATCTATTGCGTTGAATTTGGCGTAAGTTAATAAACTCATTCGTTTGCAGTGTGTCATTATCACCGGACGCCGCCGGGCAAATCAAGGCGCGTAAGTATAACATCATGCACGAAACCAAATCCACCGTTCGTGATGATGATGATGTTGGCGCAGGAACACCTCTACCAAAAGATGTCGGTGTTGTAGCCCAAGAGCGTACCAGATTGGTAGTGTTTGGAGTCGCGAAAATTCATCGAACACGACTTCTCGCTACCCTCAGCGGATTGAAATTGGAGGCGGAAATAACAGCTCTCCATTGCAGCACCACGTGGCGAAAGAAGTCCCGTCCGGCGTCATTGGAATGTTCCTTGACTGGCCAGGTTGGACGCGCCATGATAGTGCTGTTGGAGGGCCTCCCTCCCAATCAGCAGTAAGTACTTCCGGTTTAACTAGTGCCAAATTTTCGTAACCACTAAAAACTTTTTTGTTTTCCTAGGACCGTCGTCAAAGTCACCATCGGTAAAAGTCAAACCCTGTACTCGAGTATAACGCGCAAAGGAAAGGACAAGAATAATGGCTTGCTCTCGATCGGTATCGTCAACATTGACATTCCGCAACATCCGGTTGCTTTGCATGGAATGATGACACGAGGTTCTAAGCAAATTTCATCGACACTGCAGGAGTTACGAGTCACCAGAACTTCTGGTAGATTAGCGCGGCAGAACGAAGAACCAGAATCTCCTTTAAATCATCAACGCGAAACTCGAGACAAAGTTCCTACCGCTAGAAAGCAGAGTGTGACGACAACGAAAGCGGCAGCAAATAATCCAAGTGGTTTGTTGCAACCCTTGGTAATGCAGTTCAACGTCATTCTACAAAGTTTGTCTGTGACAGCAGCGCTTCTACCTTCCCTTCAAGCCCAGTATAAAATGGATCACGTGACATCAACAGGTGTAACGGGTAGTAAGGCTAAGTTCACCGTAGATCTACCGAACCATACACTCAGTTTCACTACAAAAGCGCAAGCAACAGAAACAAATCTACCATCAGAGGCTTGTATTGCCCTGCCACCCGTTCATGTAAGCGCTGAATATATTCCTGAGAGTTCTTCTGAGGAAGCTCCTATCGATGGAGTGGTACTGCGACAGGGAGGCTACCTTGCAGCTTCGGCCGAAATAGGAGTTTTTGAACGCTGCCTCTCAACAGATTTACTAAATCACTTGGTGTTCGTGCAGAAGGTATTCATGAAGGAGGTAAACGAGGTTGTTCAAAAGGTTTACGGTGGAGAAAAGCCTGTGCCCATTTGGTTGGAGGATTGTGAGGACAGTGGATCTCATATCAAAAGGTTACTGTTTTCGTTGAACATACGAGTCAAACGGATTCAACTGACTGCTACCACTCCTTGCAATTCGGCAGTGAGATTCGAAACTGGACAGTTGGACTTGCATCTGTCAAACCGTGTAAAGAATATGGCCGAAGGATCAAATACCAAACTGTTTGGTAAAGCGCAAATCGATCTCAATCTATCTCTTGGCCAAATAATCAAAAACGTTATATTTGATGAAGCCGAACCTGAGTTTCAGCAGTACGCTTTCTTCAATACAACAATTGGCTTACGAAACGCATTCCAAGAGGAAATGTTGAACGATGATAAGGAACTAGTGTTGATTAATCTGAAACGGCCACTTATCTACGTACAGCCAATCGCTGTTGACAAAGCCATTTTAGTTTGGCTAAACTACAAAAATGCGTATGAGTATTGGACGGAAAAACGCGCCAATCTCAACAAGGAAGTTCTGATGGCAACTCAGCAAGTATTCGAGAAGGTACCGTTCGAAAAGCTCAGTCAACATCTGGCAACTGCCAATTTGTCTACATTATTCCTTCGGTTGACGGTAGAAGACATGGGAATATGTCTACCGTTGCATCAACCTCCTCAACATTGGGGTAACCGATCGGTTAATGATTTTGAACAGAAACGAGCAGTTGTCATAACATTAGAAAATACAATGATCTCTGCGTGCAGCTGCGGCTCTCTAGTGTCCGAGGGAAAGTTCGTAGGGCTGTGCCTTCGCTTTGCTGAGGATTTCGATTCGTCTTTGGACGATTGGAAACCCAACATGAACGATGCCAATATCATGAACCTGTGTGTTGTTTCCGAAGGAACCTATGAAGTGTGTTCACGTACGATTGCGGCTAAACATCCGGATAATGCCAAGTGGTTCCTGAATGTAAAATGGCAGATGGAAGGAGTTGATATCCATCTTGATGTAAACATAGGCAAGCAATTGTCCTCTTTAGGTCACACCTTGACCATGCTGACAGGTTCCGAAGATGAAGACCCGATTTCCTCCGATACTCCAGACAGTGATGAGGCCGATCAATCAGAAGAAAATCGAGCCTCACAGGAGTGTGGTGGAAAGGGACGCAAATCAATTGATTCACTGCCGCCATTTTTGTTCGATACTACACTGGACCCCAAGAAACGATCGTTGCTGATGGAAAATGAGATAGCAGAACAAACGAAAACGGTGAATGATTTGCGCTCACTTGGTGCTTCTTCGAAAACGATCGAGAACGAGGAAAGGCGATTGCAAGGGCTGCAAGCTATATGCTACAAATACTTCCGTAGAGATATGCTACAGGTAAGATTTGTTAATAATGTACTTCATAATTCAAACGTATTGTGCGATTACCTCCACACTTAGTTTTTCTCGTCGAATCTCAGCAAATCAATTGTCGATGGGGGCAAAAAAAAATTGACGGTTGTCATTTACCGCCGAAAATCTCAGCAAAGAACATAACTGACTGCTCGGCAAAAGCATCTCCAGAGCATAATGAATTATTCTAGGGAGCTGTTCTTTAAATCCACAATGTTCTTATGAACGTTATTTTTTTTATTACAGAAATGGAAAAGACCAACAATCAGGAAAACGATGCTGAAATCTACCAACCGTTCACGATCATTCATTGCCCCATCCCCCACTAGGGAAGATCTGATAGAACAGAGTGAATTTTCCACAATGATAGAGGTTACAGGGAACGAAGTCCTGTTGAACAGTTTACAAGAATCACCGAACACCGGTCCATCGCGAACTGCTTCATTGAGAGTGAAAATACCACAAGCCAGCCGCGTTACATTCACAGAAGCCATGCGACAATCTTCGCTGCCGAGTGCAGATTCCGAAGCCGGATATTCCGATTCTGGGTTCGATTGGCCACGTTGTGACGAATCGTCACTGGCTTCGGATACTCCCGACTTGCTGGAAATAGACGGCGAACAGGTTGAGTTGAGAAAAAAAAGTCCCAATCATCCGCAGAAGCAACAAGAACCGAACATCGACTTTGAGTTGGACATTAAGGTGCTGGTCAATTCAGGCAAGTGCGTTTTGCACACGAAAGACGTTACGGATGAGAAAATGTCTACAAGTGTAAGCAGCACAATTAAGCACCATAAACGTGAGAGGAGCATCGGAACCGATTGGGGCAGTCCAGTTCCGCCGAGGAGAAGCAAGGAGAAAACGAGATTGAAATACAATTCTCCGTACACCGCTCTGGTGGACTTGACCATATTCCACATACCGGGATTGGACGTCAAGTTGCAGTACCAATCGCGAATCATCGACGACGATGCTTCGCCTCGGATGAGTACGGGGGATCCATTCGGAGCAACCCGTAGACATGGTTTGAAGCGAGCAACTCTATTCGCCTGGATGACGCTACAAAGTATTCCAGAGGAAACTATAATCTCACCACATATTCTCGAATTCTTAGAGCAAACCCTTGAACCGATTCCATCGAAAACGATCTCAGTTCCATCTAATCCGGTCAATTTGCAAATGCTGGAAAACAATTATGCAGTCTATGCCAGTTTCCCTGTCGATGTAGTGGTTTACTTCCATATGCAACCGTCAACGTTCCGTTTCTCGTGTCTGCCTGTGTCACGTGTTGAATGTATGTTACAGCTTCCAAGCTTGGATATTATCTTCAGCTCGAATCGACAAGACGATGTACCATCGAACATAGGATTGAGTGAAAACGAAGCAAGATCGGCAGGTGGTTTGAGTGTTACTGGGTGTCTAGCCGATTTTAACGTATACATATTCCATCCTTACGGAGGTAAGAAAACGAACCTGAAGGAATCGAATCAGTTCAGCCCTCTAGCCGACAGTGAAAGAAAAGATTCACTCAGCATTAATGTGGAGTTTGTGAAATTCCACATAACACGGTCGAAGAAAATCAATTACGAGACGGGACTTAGCAGAAAAATGTCTGATCAGTCCAAAGCGGTGATCCGTTTCTCTACCATCGTGGATATAGGCTCGGCTTCATTTAAGTATGACATGAGAAGACTGACAGAGATATTAGCTTTCCCGAAAGCATGGTACCGCAGAAGTATAGTGAGAAGAATGTTCCTGGGAGATCTTGGCATCCCACAGGTTAGTATGTGTGATTTGGAAAGCGTTTCGGAAGGAAGCAGCATGAAAGCAACTGATACGGAACTGCCACCTGATCGCCCGGAAACGTTAAGCAGAGACAAACTGAAGCTAAGCTTGGAAGATGATTTGCCAAAGCATAGCATGGGAAGTACAAGTTCGACATCGACAACAGCGAAGTTGAGGGATCAGAAATCATCTAGTATGGACTCGAACACATCACCGTCGGATGTCAATCAGGTCACTTCTTGGGAAACATTGGTGCTATTTGCTGTTAACTTTACCAAGCTGAACGTTCAAATGAACATGGGTAATGTAATGGGAAACATTGTGTGGCTCACCAAAGCATTTCGAAGTGATGGACGGTTGAGCATTGGCAGCACTGGTCACAAGAACATGTACATTGGTGTTGGGTTGGGAGGGTCGTCATTGGACGCTAAAGGAGGAATCGTTGGTGGTACAATTGAACTGAGCAAGATTGACACATTCATCCACATTCGCGAAGATCCAGGCTGTGAACCAGATCATAAGGTTGGTATAAAACTGCTTGCGTTGGAGCTTAAATTCGACTACATGGGAACTAGCGTTCTGATGACCAGAATCAGCTCGCTTAGTGCTCAACTCAGAGATCAATGGAAGTTCTCGAAGGATCACGATTTCAGTAATACACTTCCCACCAACTATCCGGCAATAATTTTAATCCACGGTGATTTATCCTGGGATCAAATGCAAATGATGATCTCCAAATCGACCACTGCTGACATTCTGAAGATGTTCTACAAGTTGGAAGAGTTTTTCTCGCAGCAATTCAAATCTTCGAAGCGAGTATTCTCGAATCTCGAACCCCGCCTGACGGTAAATAACCGCACTAGTGTGCGTCGAAAAGATTCTACAAAAAAGAATTTAACCGTGCCCCAAACGGCAGCTGAGAGAGAAATAAGCATTCGCGATGCACGTCATCACCGTCACTGGCAACGACCGCTTAAACAAACCAAAGGCTTATGGTTGTCCACGCTGGGAGTTCCGCTTTCCAATATAGGAACCGTTCTCGGAGGCACAATGGAGTTACATGGGAAAAACATTTCTCTGGCCTGCTTTCACGGCATAAACTTCAAATCCAAGTCGTGGGCATTGTTTAGCTTGAAAGAACCATGTATAAACTTTGCTACCGAAGCACAGCACGTCGAATCTTCCGAGGATGTACACGTCATTCAAACGTTGACATTCGGTTTGGGTATGAATTCTCAGCAACCGTCGCAGCACCACTCGAATGCAACCGTTGTACGAATGTCGAGAAATGTGATCTTTCCACCGCAGTTCAAAACGCTTCACGAGTGGTTCCATTACGCTTTCGCCAATAGTGAAATCGATGGTAAGTTAATAAGATTGTCACTTTAATACCAGGTATTATACTGTTCTATTCCGATTTCGTACTCAAATAGCGGTTGATCGTTTCCCGGTGCTAGAACGCGACAAGGAACATCACACTAACTCGATCGAGCGTGCCCGAGGAGGTGGTGGAACTTCCTCGACGCACCCGAAGCTACAAGATCCGAACCACAATCGAGAAGTGATATTTGCGCTACCCAGCCTCCAGCTACATTTCAAAACAGAACATATGCAAGGGGTCACCACACCGGACGCGTCTCGTAAGTTAAACAAACGAAAATGTTTGCCCGATTGTTCCTTGAATGACATTTTCTGCTTAATCTTTGCAGAAGAAAAACCCCTCGTTGAATGCAGTTTCATAACTGAATTCGAAGATCACATCTTTGTTACCGTTGATGCGGATGCATTCTTTTTCCTTCACGATTTGATCACCTCTTACTTGAAAGAGAAGGAAAAAGTGGTAAGATACTAATTGCACCAAAATTCACCATTGCCTATGACTAACTTCACTGTCTCATTATCGTTTCAGCTGGGAACCATTACTAGCGCACGTGCCGCCTCGCCGACTCCCCATTCCCTAACCCCGTCTCCTTCACCGACTCCGGAAAGCCATGCGTCGTCATTGAAGCCCGTAAAAAGTGCTATCAACTTGGGAACTTCTTTGACGCATGACATCTCTTCTAGTCCGTCGGTTGCCAATGGAAGTGCGGTCAATCTGACCGATCTTGGTGCTTCTTCTTCGAGTATCCGTACTGACGAGAAATCTACCAACTCAAAAAATATTCATATCAAAGTAGACAAATCCGATGTTGAGCTTCCAATCCGAACAGATTGGCGTCATTTCAACTGCAAAACTTGGCATTTAGAGCCAACCGTGAGGTAAGATCGGATTCATTCTCGAATGGCTACATTTTATTACAAATAATATGCTTAATTTTTCCAGACTACTTTCCTGGGCGGGCAAATCCATCGAGCCATATGGAATCGATTACATTCTAAATAAGTTGGGATTCAGTCACGCTCGTACTACTATACCGAAATGGTTACAACGTGGTGTGATGGATCCATTGGATAAGGTTGAGGCTATGCTAATGTTACAACTACTGCTCATGGCAAGGGAAAACGATACGGATGACAAGGAAGCAGCAGTATATAAATAAAAGGTGAGGTAAGACTTAAATTATTCACATGCAAACAATTATAAACTGATAATCATAACAAAAGATAGCAAATCAATGCAACTGATACACCACATGGTAATCAATAGTAGAGGCGATAGCAGTAGTTATTATTCAGTGGTTCAAATTTCCTAGTCCGTGCTTTAAGCAGCATCGCAATAGCGCAGATGCGTATAAAATTACACAGCTTTTTGTGTACCCACTGTTATCTAAATGTAACCACAAATTAATATTATTATCCATGTTCGAATAAAGCAATAATCATCAATGCATTAAAACTGGACTGTTCGACTATAGTTATGTATAACGTCCGAAACACATTCCTGAATATAATATTTATGCATAGATTTTGTGTGGGCCCGATACACCCCAGTGTAGCATGAGCTTAACTAGGGCGAAGCAGCCCTGTAAATAGCTTGATGAGAGTGTGCGTGTGAACTATACACAGAGTACGTATGAACCATCAGAGCCACCATCGCTCTTGGCTTTTCCTTCATCAGCGTCCCCGAAGTAAGACGTGTTCCGCAGAGCTCCGGCGATGGGTGATTCCTGCGAGTTAATAACAGAGTTTCACAGATTTCACATTGTGGAAATGAGTCCTGGTTAGCGCCGAATATTATTTCCGCTTGTCATTCTACACTTCTACACTTCTTTCCTGTAACAAAACATAACCTCCATAAGGTCCCGAAGAAACGTGCTCAACTTTTTGGCTCAGCTCTGGTACTATCTTCGGTCCCAAGCTAATCGATGCACCCCTCGAAACATATGAAAATCCACGAACCCCTCATTTAATCTGTCAAGCTTTCATAGTGAATCAAAACAAACATAGTGTAGTACCACAAACGAAGTGACAGACGACTAACTGGCGAAGAAATCCATTTAAATAATGTGGTTCACTGTAATAGAATTTTCTTGGAAGCTTGTGCCATCATCCACCAGATGGGTTAGTTTTTTTGTTTTGATTTGAAAAAAGTTGATTTTGTGTACAATGATTCTTTGACAGTGTGCAAAGAGTGCGTATCATTTTGTCATTTTTTTATGCATTTCAGTTTTGAGTAGAGTGAAAGAGATAGAATCAAAACATTCTAGTACATTTGGTGAAAATGCTAGTTCAATCCAGTAGTAGTGTTGCCATGTGGTTCAATCCAGTAGTAGTGGTGTTGCCATGTGGTACACTGAAAAATTGAAATAGCAGGTTAGTCACCAAAGTTTTCGAGCCGCTCCGTCTGTCACTTCGTTTGTGGTAGTACCAACAATCAATACGAAACTATGGATTTAAAATTGGCTATTTACTTGACTAGCCTATTGGTCCCAAGCAAATCGATTAACGTACCCCATTCTAGTTGAAATTCTAGTACTAGCCAATGTTTGTTTTGATTTGCTATGAAAGTTTGACAGATAAAATGAGGGGTTCGTGGATTTTCCTATGTTTCGAGGGGTGCATCGATTAGCTTGGGACCGAAGATAGTACCAGAGCTGAGCCAAAAAGTTGAGCACGTTTCTTCGGGACCTACTAGCACAAACGAAGTGACAGACGGAGCGGCTCGAAAACTTTGGTGACTAACCTGCTATTGCAATTTTTCAGTGTACCACATGGCAACACCACTACTACTGGATTGAACCACATGGCAACACTACTACTGGATTGAACTAGCATTTTCACCAAATGTACTAGAATGTTTTGATTCTATCTCTTTCACTCTACTCAAAACTGAAATGCATAAAAAAATGACAAAATGATACGCACTCTTTGCACACTGTCAAAGAATCATTGTACACAAAATCAACTTTGTTCAAATCAAAACAAAAAAACTAACCCATCTGGTGGATGATGGCATAAGCTTCCAAGAAAATTCTATTACAGTGAACCACATTATTTAAATGGATTTCTTCGCCAGTTAGTCGTCTGTCATTTCGTTTGTGGTAGTACTATAATTTCTACTAGAATGGGGTAGGCTTATAGATGTACTTGGGACCAATAGGCAAGTAGTGAGCCAATTTAAAATCGTTAGTTTCCACTGGTTGTTACAACTCTGGTGAGCATTTTGTGTAGTCGTTGGGTGTGTGTGTGTGTGTGTGTGTTTCTGAATATGGCGATGAGTGTGCAAAATGTTACGCAATTGCATCCACCCTATTCGCACACACCCGAAGATCGGAGACGCTTCGACTTGTTTCGTCTACTAACGACTCTCTGATGACAGTGTTGGGGATGCAGCAATGCTACATCGACATGTTTCGTCTAGAAACGATTCTCTGATGACTGTGTTGGGGAAGCAGCATATGGATGTACGCAATTGGTGGATTTGTTTTTTATTTCGACGCTTTAATAGTCGGTCATTGTTATTAACGTTCAAAATCTTTCATAATTTCGTTACATGTTCCATTTTCGGTTCTCACAAAATGTACCCACCCCCCTCCCCCCCACAAGCGGCGCCGGTGGTGTAGTGGTAAGCGTGATTACCTCGAACATCGTGAACATCTCCGATCACGCATGAGTAAAATAAGTAAAGTCGGGAAGTAAAGCCGTTGGTCCCCGGTTCATGAGTTGATGGGTAGGGTCCAGGAATGGGAGCTGCCTCCCTGGCGTCTGCAGCATTGGTGCTCAGCACGAAAAACAAGATCAACGGAAAACAAATCAAGGTATGTACGTAGTCCTACGTCAAAAAATCAGTGAAAACTCAATGTTACGCGGAACTTTATCGCTCGCACATCGCCTTCCCTTCCTTCCTCAATAATATGTAACATAGTTTAACACTTTTCGTTATTCCCCCTCCCTCTCTTACGTTACGTTCTTTGTGAACAAATCCTTACTTGCTTGATAGAACTCGTGATTCATGCGACAGTGCCAAATGCCATTTTCCAGTTCATCAACGAGTAAAGCCTTTTACGTATAAAGACACCGAAAGCTCCGCGTCGACCTCTTTTAGCTGTAGTGTCTTATAAAAATACCAAAATATTATCTATACTGTCATCGGATTAATTTGCAATTTATAAGAATGTTGTCGCCTGGTGATATTAATATTTCCAATCTAAACAAACAAACCCGACTCCGATTAAGAAATGAAGAAGCTTTTTTATTCATTGCAATAAACCTATTTACAAATCAAATACTAATAGATGAAGGAACACGGCACTTTTGTTTTAGTTCTTCGTGTAAGAATTTTGTTGACCACTTTTTGGTAGCACTTAACCTTCCTAGTGTATTGAGGTCATTTTTGGCCTGAACACACTGTGTAAATTTTTCCTAATGCATTTAGGAAGGTTAAACCAAATTTCAACACTGCCCATTCACTGAACTTTGAGCCAACAGATCGACGCATCGAAAAATGGATACCTTCATCTTCGGCAATGATTGCACCGCCCCATCTTCACTTGTCTTGAACTGTTTCGTAACTTGGTACATCTGCGTTTCGTCATCCCATGAAGTATTCGCACGCTTAACACCTCCTATTGTTAGATCCTGTTGTATACCGTTGCTGGCATTTTCGAACGATTCAAATGGCGCTGGTGAGGAAGATTTTGAATTCTTTTTCTTGTATGGTCCCCGCTGTTTCCTGCGCTTGAGCTGACCGGCCGGCTGGTCAATCATTCCGGGCAACAGAGATTTCTCCAAAATTTTGGCTTGCTGATTCAACACGTATAAAGCTGGAGTCATTTGGTAATCTAACGTATTGTTAGACTGGACAACCGGGAACATTGGTGAAGTTTGATGCACTGATGGACAGTTCTGATAATTTGCGCTGCTACCATTGAAATAACCTGTTTGGTCTTGCTGGTATTGATATCCCATCGTATGTCCGTTTTGTGTTTGATAATAAAAGTCCTGTTGGCTCCCGCAGTACATGTATCCTTGCTTGCAATCCATAACTTGATCATACATTGCTATTTTTCACTTCACTCAACCGTGGATCTACTATCAACCTTGTTCGTTCAAAATACGTTACTTAACTGAAGAAGAGTCTTAGGAAAAAGTCCTTTTATACTTACGTCTGCAGGGGTAGCAAAGAAAATCATAAGAATTAGCTGAGAGAGGGCGTTTAGCTACCTAAATAGTTGTATAGGATCACAGCTGTTTGCCGTTGTCTATGGCAGGTAGACTCAATATAAAAATTTGACTTCAGTTTTGAAAGGACGAACTATACGGAGGATTGAAAATTTACACAATGCATTTTATGAACAGCATATTTTCCCCTTGTTCAGGTATCTTTAATTGAAAGTTCCAGCGATGCGTTCTTCAACTGCAGACTGCATTTATTAAATTAAACTCTTTTATACATGTATTAGCATGGACTTTTTTGTTTGTCTTTATTTGAGAGACTTTCAGACGAAGCTGGTTCGTATCAATATTATTGCTAGGACTACGGCTGCATATCTCTTTAGATAACTTAATGAGTCAATGCATGTAAGGATGACCTCTTTGACCGAACTTCATCTGTATGCATCTTCTTTTTGGTTATTACGTATCTACTAACACTTTAAGCCTGCCCTCAACTTGCGTTCATTGAGCTCTTTCAGAGTTAATATAATTGACAGTATTCTAAGAATGTACATTTTTTTTTTGCATTCGTATGTTGTATGCAGAGCATTTTAATACTGCTTGAATGGATAAAGTGAGGCAGTATCAAGTAAGATAATTAACAATATTTGGATATAAGCCCCGCATGAATACATCCACATATGTACCTAGTTATGTAATCTATGTAAGTTGTACTCGAGAATTTTAGAGATGAAGTAGCCTTCGGCTAAAAATCTCTATAATTAAAATTTAAAAAAAATGTACTCGAGAAAATGGGGTATTTTCGCCTGCTTGAGGTCGGCATATGCATGCAGCCTGAATGACTCGATCTTTTCCCCATCTAATGCCTTGTTCAGACTGGAGAGTTATAACATGTTATAGCGGTTGTCAAATAATTGCAACACAGAAACCACCATCAAGATAGCGCTATAACATGTTATAACTCTGTAGTCTGAACGTACTATAACATCCTTAAGGTCACTAGTCAGATGAAGTAGGGGAAATGGCTCTATTGTTGGCTTATGGATCTAAGATTGGGCCCATCGCTAAAAATCTGATATTTATCAATTTTATGTACAAACGGCGCCGGTGGTGTAGTGGTAAGCGTGATTACCTCTCACCCCAGCAGGCCTGGGTTCAATCCCAGTCGGCGCCGCCGGGATGTTCTGAGGCATAACATCTCTGATCACGCCTTCCTTCGGATGGGAAGTAAAGCCGTTGGTCCCCGGTTCATGAGTTGATGTGATGGGTCGATAGGTAGGGTCCAGGTGTCGGTAGCATTGGTGCTCAGCACGGAAAACAAGATCGACGGAAAAAACAAACCAAAGGAAAAAAAAATTATGTACATAAATTACTAAATATAATACCGTGTATAATTTTCGCAGAAAGGTTTTTTTCTCTACAACTTTGTCTCAGAAGTCAAATCGATCATAAGTGACGTTTTTAGCCTACAATTTATTGAAAAATGACAAAGACGCTATTTTGAAAAATATTACACGATCCAAAATACCGAATTCTTGCAAAAAATATGAATGATTTCTCATAACACACAATTAAGCAAAGTGTTATGCAAATCGGGTCGAGGGCGTGGAACTGCTTACAGTTCTTAAGATCAAGTTGATGTTTTAACCATTCAAACCCGACGACGGCAACTGACTCAAAAAACACGGCGAGCGAGCAATGATGCCCGGCTCAGGTGAACCAGTATTTGCAAGATCGTTATCGGCGCCGGCAAAGTCTATACGGTCATCCGGGAGGGCATTCTTAATTCGATTCTCGTTCTGACAAGAAACCGAGTATACATTTGAATTTTCGCGGTTGTCACACGAAGAACGTTTTTGATAGTGAGAAGTATGAATGGATCAATGTAAGCTGTCCATTTTAATCTCACCACTACTATAGCAGTATGCAGTGTTGGGAAAATATCAAAAAATCAAATCTCACCAATGCCCAAGATCACGCTTGATTTTCGTAAACAAAAATCAACAAGCAAACAATTGCGGCTGATTGAACTTTACACCCGAACGCAACCGAAACTTCCATAACGGCTGGCAGCAGTCACTTCGTGTCTGCCATCGGTGAAGAGTAAAAAGAGATAGCAAACTATACTTTCTCTTTCTAAGAAAACGATGTGCAACGGAATCATTTTTGTGCCGGGTCAACTCTTAGCTTGATTTTTGCGGGTTGTGAATAGTCTCGCAATATCAAACGAGCTTGTAAAATCAATCATCTCGGATCGTCTTGCGGTCTTGGACAAAATTGTTCAGCATAAAATTTCCTATGAGAATCTCACACTTGACGGTGATTGCAAATACATAACGCCACCTAGTGGTGGAAGTGTGAAGACATGGTGTTTCTCCATCTTCATCTCTCGCTTGAGAAATGGGTAAATTTTAACCGATTTCGCTCAAATTTGGACCAGAACCTCAGTTTGGCATAGGGATCAAGTGGCTCCATGACGGGGTGAGGGCCATTTTTTCTGGGTACCCTAGCCAACATCTGTCGGGTTCTATGGTGTGAAAAGTAATTTTGCGCATTTTACTCCATAGTCACTCAGGCCAAAAAAAAAAAAAAAATCAAAGTTATTAATTTTCAAAGTTCTATCACCACTAGAATGTCAATATGATATCCTATTTTACTATTACTGACATGAGCGAAAAAAATCTGAGAGATTAGTTGGTGCAAAATACGTAATACTCATTTGGTGATTAATCACTGACGGCAATCTAGTGTAGGGATGCCACTTCCACACCTGTTCCAACCTATCGAACCTTTCAACACATGGGACGGGAAATCTTGGTTCAATCAAATACGTTAAAATTGTTAGGAGCATCACTTGTAGATGATGATACAAGTATATCTAACATTAATCCATCGATCGGCGACGAGTAATCTGACGACATTAATCAGGTACAAATGCCTTATTCATATAAGAAGATTAGAAACCAAAATCCAAATTTCCAAATTAAACAAGCTATCCTTTCGGATTTGCGAACGGCCGTCAGAAAGATTCCGCTATAGAATAACCAACAGTTCAACAGTGTAATCCTCGTCCCGACAACGCCTCCGAAAATTTTCCGGACCGTTAAGCAAACATGAGAAGGATTAGGCCGAGCTGGAATAGCAACCAATGTTTACAGGAAAAATTAACTCTTTAAACCGAAAGGATAACAGCACAATAGGTTCGCTCTGCAATTAGTCTCGCCGGTACGGAGCTCAGACAACGCCCCCGAACGTTTAAATTGCCCTTAACTTTCGAAGACTACTTTCTGGCAGGGTTTCGAGTCGACAGGTAAAGGTAGACAGCCTTTTTAGACCGGTAGATTATTCTATGCTGAGTGCAATAAACTATGACTTGAGCAGGAGTGGGAACAAAATTAAAGAACAATTGAAATATGTCTACCAGGGGTTTCAATTAGGAGAGGTAGAAATTTCCAACATTTATTAGAATTCGATAAATTGATCAGTGATCGTTATTTAAAAATGTCAGCGAAAAAATCAGGTGATGCGCTTATCGATGTTAATTATAAATTCTAAAGAGCCACGCACAATGCATCCCAATCTGAACCGTTCCGACAGAGTGTCAGTGACAGCTAATTCCATTGTCTTTCTGTCAGATTGGCATAAACGGATTAGATTCGGAAACATTGTGTGTGGGTGTTAATGTGGTGTTTATATCTGTGCTTTTTTGCTAGGGCTAGTGTACTAGCACTGTACTAAAAAGTAGCCAACATAATGTATACAGGGCGTCGGTATCTACCACAACTGAAATTCGTGCTGGTTGGTTGAGCTGGCTGGGCTAGTGAACTAGCGTACTTTTATTAACGATTCCGCACTTTTGAGGAGTCCAGTTTGAAATGCAAAATACAATACCTATACGAATTCTAAAAATGGTTTAAGAAAGCATTTACGGAAGTTCACTAATGTTAAACAAAATAATTCAATATTTTAAACCAATATACCCTAAATCATGTACTCTGCCAATTCTTGAAATTTAAACGTCACATGTATGGTTCTGGTTTATGATAGGATTTTAATATAATCATATAATCACAAATGATTGAATCATTTGTTCATGAGATTTGATCTATGGTGTTGCTTTTAGTCTATTTTTAATATTTTTTTTTCTTGGCGCATCTGGATCATTTCCTGTTGTGGCTTTATGACCCTGCACATTCAATAGAACTGGTTTGATTTGTTTCTTGATATGTTCTGGTATGAATTTCAGGTATGGTAAATTTCGCGAGGACAGTAGGCGAGGAACATGATCGGATGAGTCCTTGACACTCAATATTGCCGCCACTTATCATGTGTTTTAAAAGTTTCTTTGGTTTTAGCATCAGTATCATTACAGAAGCTCTGCTTTTTACATATCGAGTAATAGAATCAAATTAACCAGCGAATCCAAACACATAAAGCTTGATTGCACTCCGGTGGCATAAACGTCATCCACCAACATTTAAATTCAATTTTCATATATGATTATTCATTAAATATTGATAGAAAAATTGAGGAAACTTTAGGAAGTCTTCTTCTTCTTCGCATTTCAAGCTTATTGCATATCGCATATTAGCTTATTGCGTGCTCTCAACTTAGTGTTCTAGATGCACTTCCACAGTTATTAATTGAGAGCTTTCGATGCCTGTACCATTTTTGCATTGGTATAATTGTGTGGCAAGTCCAATCATACTTCTATGCCTAGGGAAGTCGAGAAATTTTCCAACCCGAAAAATTCCTAGACCGGACGGGAATTGAACCCAGCCACCTCCAGCATGGTCTTGCTTTGTAGCTGCGCCTTTACCGACTGAGCTAAGGGAGGTAAAGTTTAGGGAAGTTTAAGAACTTAATGAGAAGTGTTGTGAGCATCAAGCTAGTTTTTTTTTAAATAAAAAAGAACTGCAAAGCAGTTTCATTAACTTCTGGATTTTTTTTGGAACTTTCAAGTAGTTCTGAAGACCTCAGAATAGTCCATTCTGATTCGAATTTAATTTTCTTTTAGTTTTCCTCGGAATTACCTTCAAATGCACCACAATAAGAAACCCTTAGGAAAGATTCTCCGAATATTCATTGAATTCATTTCAGATTTCTTTTTGAATCTCAATCCTTTCCTTGGAATTCTACTCACATTGAAAGTCTCCTAAGAATTCATTGGCATTTCTCCTCACAAATTCCTTAGATTTCTGCTCATAATTTATTTTCCAAACTCTCCTGAATTTATTTTCCAAATTCCCTTGAAGATGTTCTGGAGTTATTCTCAGATTTAATTGTAATCCTCCTTTTAGTATTTTCATAAACATTCCAATGACCTATGCGCCGGAGTCGTTTTCTCCCACAAATTCACAAATTATACTCAGAAGGCCCTTGGAATTTTCCTCTGAAGAAGTTGTGCTCCTCAGAAATTATTAAGAGTTTTCTTTAAAATTAGCTTTTAATTCAATTCAGGGTTTCGTGAAATTCAACTCAAAGCTATCAGGCTTTACAAGAAATCCAAAATTCCTCAGAACTACCTTGAAACCAGATTACATGTGATGTTTTTCTGAAAGATTTTTTTCCCAGAACTTCCTTGAAATGAGGTCCTAAGTAATTAGAATAAAATTCCATGAGCTTTTAAAACTGTGCATGGAATTTAACTCCAAACTCTTGAAAATTTCTTGAAGTATTATAGCTTTTTTTGAAATTTCTGGAAAATATGCATGTTCCAAAACGAAACAAAACAACATTTCAAGCCTTTTTTTAATTTTTTTTTTTTTGTTACTGAAGATTAATCCACTGTGGATCTATAATGGTCTAAGTGCGAATGAAAATAACGAGAAAAATTAAATGCTTAATTCTTTTCTTTAAAATATCCTTAGTAATAAAATTATTAAATTCTCTGAGTCTTCCAGGGGAAAAACAAAATTTCCTGAGGATTCCAGGTTTTCCAGATTTTTGCAGTTAGTAGACACCCTGACTAATACCGTGGGTTTGGGCATACACTTTTTATTGAATTTTTCGCTTTAAAGTTTCATATCGTACATAAGTGTTTATGATATACTTATTGAATAAGTCTAAAACATCAAACATTTATTTGGTGTGCCATCAGAACAACTACTTTTCTTCTCTGAGGTCACTTTTTAGTCACTATTTTTACAACCATCACACCAAAAAATTATGAATTTTAATGGTGATGTAAATATCCATACATGGTAAAATTGAAGCATGTAAACTTCCTTTTCACGTAAACTAGCAACTTGCAAGAAATATTGCTTACAAAGATGGATGGTTGCGTACAATATTTAGAATATTTCATTAAATGACTCATAAATTTACACGATCTGTAATGTGAATTTGTATGATATGTGACGCTCCATTTATGTGCATCATAGTGACAAAAATTTACACTACTTTTTGAGCTGTGCATAAGTCATTAATTGGTCACTTATGTCTTCCACATGGTCACTAAAATCACTATTTTTGACAGCAGTGATCGCTACCAGCCCTGCGATAGCTAAACCTTGAATTTTTTCGGTGTTCGGCGGTGTAGCACCGGTGTAGCTACATCGCAAAAACGAAAACGACATTAGTTTCCCATAGAGAAATACCGTTGCGGTGGTGAAAGTCAATCCCTTTGTTTACGTTGTGTGGCGACATCTACACAGCAAAAAAATAATTTTGATATCACATCAAAGTGGATGCACTACAATCATGTCGAAAATTTCATGTAATTTTTATGACCACATAAATAAACAAATGCAGTAAAAGCAGCGTAATGTCAGTTCATGCATTGTATTGATGATAATTTTGTCCTTTTTAGCAAGTAATATTACACCATATTTTCGACATGATTGTAGTGCATCCACTTTGACGTGATATCAAAATTATTTTTTTGCTGTGTACTATTTGCAAGTGGGTATGTAAAACTAAGATTATCTGTCACCTTGTCGGGGGCTTGATAAATACATAGCAAAAAATATGTAATATCGATCAACGTAATTTAAGCTGATGTATAAAATAATGATGTAATAGCAAAAAGCAGATACAACATAACATCATACATGCGGAAAATATTTGTTAGCACTTATTACTAAAACACTTTTCGACACTGTTTTGAATAACATAATGTCCTACTTTTCCTAACTACAATAACAGTATCGAAAAGAACTACTTTTCAACACCCACCCTCTTTTGAGTTAAAAAAATGTATGCATGTCGTTGTTAAATTCGATGTTTTCAGCACTCGTCGGAAAGCCTCGTTGTATAAACTACAAATTACAAATTGGGCTGAAAAAATCTTCTTTTTGAAACTTGTTGCATAAATAATTATTGCAAACCAGGGGCCATATTATGCACGCAAGTGACATTTTCACACTAGCGTTCATACGAAAAACGCTTCGCATCGACTTCCATAATCATGCCCAAGATTTCTCAACTGAATATAACATTTGCTGTTCCTGATTGTTATTCCCGGGAATAACAAACATTTCGTTTCGTCTAAACTCCAAATATAATCAGTGTATAAAAGTGTCGTGAAATTCCGAAAACTATTTGACTTGGAGTTTTAAGACTGATAGTTTACTGCCACTAAGATGTTCTACTGAAGATCGTTAAGAATGATTTATCGGGAACGGATAGTACCCTATTATCTATCTATTTGGCTTTACTAGTTTTCAGACCACATGGAGTATCATCATTAATTGTTAATTTCTGCATCAAAACCAATCAAAACTTCTTCTTTGTATTTTTTTATTGGAGTCATATTTCAAAATTTCATATGAATCATCAGTTATCTGTCGATCACTAAAAGATTGTTGTTCAAACAAACAAAAACTTTACCAACGCATTTACAATGTTGTATCTTGAATCATAAAATGTAAACAAAATCAATCATAAAATTCAGAGCTCACTTCATCCGAAGTGAATATATCATTCATTGGGGGCTATTCAACACGGATTCGATGATCTACTTGATCAACAAGTAGAGGCCCAGGAACTCTGCGCCATCAGTTCGACACTGCGAAAGATTGAAAACTTCGGTTCGTGTGATCCGTTTACAAACATTGCTGGTGGCGGAGGAGCATGGTGATTCTCGTTCAATCTTTCCCGAATCAAACGGTCAAAGTCAATCCTGTAGACGACTTCATTTGGCGGAATTTCGATCGTTGGCTGCGACGTTTCGGAATTGATTTCAGTCAATTTTCGTCTCAACAGTTGATCAAAATCAATCTTGCAGATACCGTTGTTGATCTCACAGACAGAGTTTACTCTTACCCTCTGCTCTTGCGCATGACTGTTCGGAACGTATTCCGAGGATCGCTGAATGTTGGGATAGTTGAATAGCGGAAAATGCTGCACCGTTGATGGTTTTGTTGTTGGTTGCCTATGATATACAACCAGACGGTTTTGCTGCGGTGGATTTTCAACCGATCGTAGGTTGAAAAGGCTGTTATTGATAAGCTTCTTTTTGGCCGAATTGTGCACTTTTTTAGCATTTGTATGCCGCTTGCGTTTTCTACCGAGGTCCATCGCAATTTTCGATACTAATGCTACTACCCGGCGGGAGGTTTCAGAGTCAACTGGTGAGTGACGATCATTTATTGAGCATCCACGTCAAGTGAAATTAAGGAACAATTCCTCCCCCTCCCTTTCATACCGTTTTCCTATACCTTTTGCTAAAGAGCCTGAATTTATAAAGAGACGACATGTCAAAATTGGAACCATATTATCTGTCAAAGTCATGGGAAAAGCCATTCCAATCGAGCAGAAGACCTGTCAAATGGATAAGATGTCGTCTCTTTATAAATTCAGGCTCTTTACCTTTTGTATTGTTTATCACAGATTTGTTAAACCACCCTTAACCCCTTAGAGCATGACGTACTTTATCGACGACCCCGTACGTGTTGTGTTCTAGTGTAGAAACAATGGATCATGTATTTAAATCAAAACAGCAAAAGCTATTCATGATGTTTTTGTTTATGGTGGCAATAGATCACTGCACACAAAAGCTAACCTCACTATTTCTCTTTCTCCATAAGAGTAAAAGAGATAGCAACGAACGGGAACTAAAACAAACCCAGCATAGTTCAAAATTGTATGTGCGAGGAAATTTAGGTTAAGTTTTGTGCAGTGATCTTATGAGAACCGTTATCTTCTTAGTTATACAATTTGGAATCAATATTAGGTGGCGTTACAGTGTATCAAATAATTGTTCGTACGACGCATAATTGTGAAGAGATTATTTTTGAAACCAAAAATTTAATCCACCCCTACCGTAGGTGCGGTGAATCTGACCATTAAGTTCAAAAAGAAACGATATGAAATTTGTTGAAAAAGGTTAATGCGAGTCTGGATCAAAACAAACACCAAAGTTAACTCTCATAACCTGATATTTAAGGGGCCATCGAGTTATAGAATAATTTTTCTTTGTTTGTGTATAATTTTAGGAAAAATCCCACGATGATGTATGAATTCAAAAAAATGATTTACCTCTCTTATAGAAACGGATTTGTGCAACGAAAATAAACGTGTCTACCTTGGATGAGTTTTAGATTGCTTCCCTTGCAAAATTTTGTTCTTATTTTATTAAAAATATATCACTGATTCAGGATGGCCAGCAAGCCGGGAAACCGAAAAAATAACCGAAAATTTGGAAAGTAATCCGGAAATGTGGGAACTCGATGGGAGAACCGGTAAAACCCAATAAACCTTTACGTAAGGTCACGTAAATTATACACACTTAGTTTTTTCTACCGAGCTCGGCTGTGCAAATCTCGGCAAAAAAAAGTTTCACTATAGATCTCAGCAAAAGTGACATTTGATTGCTGAGTCTCGGATAATGCTTAGCTGAATCTCAGCAAACAAATGAAATGTTTGTTGAGATCTCATTGAAACTTTTTTTGCCGAGATTTGCACAGGCGAGCTTGGTAGGAAAAACTAAGTGTGTAGGTTGCAGTTTTATTTTTTATGGCTGTACATACGAATAAAGTTTATTTGTCTATGTACATTTATTGGAATGTTAACGAAAATTAAACTTATGATTTCGTCATGATTTTTGAGCCATGCAGATTTCAGCTTATCAACTTATCTGTTACATATTATTATAAACCAACTTGAAATCATAAAATGAAAATTATTTAATTGAAATTTAAAACTTACGATCAAATCCACTCCAAATAAGCGAAAAAAAATAAAGGGTTGTTTCTTAGACACGACCGCAGTATGACGTAGAACTACGCAAATTTGACGTAGGTATATCATGCATTTTTGACTATTATACTTTATTTTAAATTTTTCAAGTATTTCAATGTTTCGGTTATGGTTTAATATTGGTTCAAGTATTTTCCTGGAATGTAATAAATTATTAAAATTTAAATGTGGGGTCTTAAACAAGCCGTTATATATATTGGAGTAGCACCCTAGTATAGTTAAAAAAGACGCCATGCATGTGGTGAGATAAAACAATTACCAAACAATACGTTAATTTTTGACGTAGAACTACGTCTTTGTCGACTATACTGGGGTGCAAATCAAAAAATAGGTATGGTGAAGTAGTGTTAGGTTTTGAAAGATTATAACTTTGTCGTTTATAGATGAAATCAAAATCCGAATACGCCAATCGATAGGATATTACTTTACGGATCTGCTGAAATAAATAGTTTTCAAATTTTCCATAAATTTTTTGTTTTGAAAAATGTGCAAATAATAATTTTTTCAATGTTTTCTGAACTAAATGTTTTCCCCAAACCCATAATCGAATAGCCAAATGGTACATGGTTCTGTTTGAACCTAAAAATATATAAATCTGCGCTGCTGTCATGCCTCTGCTCATTACCGCTTCGGATGGCGTGGCATTGGGTCCTGTAAGCAGGAGCAAGTCAGCGGTTAATGTGGTGTTTACATCGATGCGGATTTGCTAGCGCTAGTATACTAGCACTGTGTATAAAGTAGCCAGCATAATGTAAGCAGGGCATCATAGTCTACCAGCATGTGCTGGTTAGCTAGTACACTAGCGCTAGCAAATAAGCACAGATGTAAACACCCCTAGTGGTGGATCACGGCGTGATCACCTTGACAACCCGCGATGGGATCGAAGGGGACTGACTTCAACTAGATCGAAACGCGGAAATTATTTAAACAAAACCGTAGCATAAAGCATGGCCGGTCTAAACATTTGTTTATAAATTAAAAGTTTATTCTTCAGGCAAAGTTTGGATTTCTTGTTTATAAGTATCCTCTAAACATTGTATATATTTGTTACATTTGGCTTGTATGTCCTCAATGTGAGCTTTGAAAGTTAATTTTTGGTCAAGCACCAATCCACTTGACTTGACCAAGAATTTGGAACTCCGTTCATAGTGATTATCCCAACTAACATTTTCAGCTTTATAAGCCAACTTTTCCAGCGTTGTGCTGCAAAGTAGCTGAAAAAAGCTGCAGATACAGCTACAAGCAAAAGCTAGCAAAATAGTTTTAGAGAGCGTTTACTCAACTTTTTCACAACCGTTCGAGTCAGTCGCACTGAATAACAGCAACCAATAAACGCTAAACAGTCCCTTATTGAATAACCAGGAAAAGGTTGAATAAGCGCCTTTCAAGTTCGCACACAACTAAACAGCTTTCAGAACACCTAGGGGCGGTTCAAATATGACACCCACAAGTTTTTCGAATTGTTTTACACTCCCCCCTATATTTATTACACGCACTGTCACATATTCTAGGACCACCTCCACCCCCTCAAGAGTGGACGTCATATTTGAATTGCCCTCTAATTTTCGAAAATATTGTCTGTTTCATTTGAAACAAAACAGGTCAAAATATATATAAAATATAATAATTTTGAAATAGTAAAAATACCATCACAATTAAATACCCCTTCTTCATTATTTAGCACATTAAGTACCTTAACATGCAAGGTGATGTAAGCTGTCTTTTGATACTTAAAATCTAAGATATACTACTTTATGTCCAGGGACTACATATATTACTCTATGTCCAGGGAAATCGAGAAATTATCCAACCCGAAAAATTCCTAGACCGGACCGGGAATCGAACAAAGCCACCTCCAGCATGGCCTTACTTTGTAGCTGCGCCTTTAATAAAATAATATTTTTTCCCGAATTCCATTATTAATAAGTAATATTTCAAACACTAAATCTTAATAAAAAAATATACGATAGAATTAGTTTTTCTTTCCATAGTTGGAGATGCTTAACGTCAAATGTCAGGCTTAAAGTGGTCATTTTATACGATAGATGAGGAGATGAAAGTATAGAGTTGATAGTTCCGTTAGAGTACGGCAGTGTGCAAGATGTATATAGAGTGTAGAAAGCGAGCAAAGGTCAATTTTGAGGAAGAATGGTGATGCCAGTGGTGGCGGGGAAGAAAGGCGTAGCTAATGGGCTTGCCTAGGGAGCATGTCCCCAGCTAGAATGATACAGACTCCCTCCAGATTTGTTTTGGTGATTCTAATGCCCAGACACCCCCATTAGCTATGCCAATATTAATACCACAGACTGTTCAATTATTTCACGTTATTTGAAGCTTTCAAATAATTAAATTCATAATGCTTCGAACGTGTAGAAATGTTTATTTTTGAGAACGATGTTTAAAAAATTGAATACTAAACATTGTTATATCAAACAACAGTGATAATGAGAACCATTTAACAGGATTTGTGCGAAAATAGATCGTAAAATATACTGCCAAGAGTTTTTTCAACAACACCATTGTCAGCAAAGAACGGGGCGTTCTGTTTACAGAATTCATTATTGAGGTTACAAAAGTGTGGTAGGTACTTTTCTTTATACTCTTTAGACTCATAAAAAATACCCTGCAGACAAAATTGGCTGTGCAATAAAATATCCTAGACATAATTTACAGGTAATATCCACAGAGCAGATGTACATTGTATGTACACGTTTGGAATTTTTATGGTGGAAAATTGGAGCAGAACACATTGAAGCTGCGAGGTAGCGGTAACCTTTAAAGTTTACTTTATTGCTTTGCTTTCAAGACATAGACGACGTCTTTTTGTAAGAATCTGCCTATCTGAATTTTTTATGATCTGTTTACGTACAACTCGAATTTCTGGGAACGCCTCTATGCCAGAATAATATATACGTTAGTTAACGGAAAGTCCTTTTTTATAACGGTGACGTAGTAAATCAATTTATAATTAGCAGGAACTATCTACCTTTCAAATATTTTTACCTGTTCGTGATTTTCAAGCTTGTATGAATAATGAAGCAGTCATGTATAGGTGGGTGAATTTGGAAATGAACATGAATCTTTCTGATGTGGCTATGGATTTGATATGGAATGGGCATGTGATCTATGTATAGCCCCAAAAGTTTTTTTTAAGTCTATAAATATTTGGGAGATTTGCAACCGTAGGCTAGTTCGTCTCCAGATCCCATAAGTTATCTATAAGTACATAATCGGAACTCCTTCATAGAATTTCCCTGGCAACGAAATTTGTTTTCTATATTTTGTACTCCAATTTTCGGCAGTCGAATACAAATTTTGTTAAATGTCATAGCAGGTACAATTTGAAGTTTGTCGTGCACAATGCAATGTACCACTCATTAATGCAGGTAAGTTGGATGTGATGTTGATTTGTTTCAACTCGTCGTAAAACAATTAGATTTATTTTATTTTGAAGTGTTTCAACTGATAGGTGGAGTTTGTTTACAAAAATGATCAACATTTGCCAATAAAAAAAAACTTTTGCTATTTTGAGTCCCTAAAATCGTCCTGACGAGTGTTGTCTGTTTTCCTCGGCTTCGTGCAATTTGTAAAATTCAGTTGACTTAGAATATTTTAAGCAATGAAATTGGGTTGTTAGCGAAATGTTTAAATAGAACAGCAAAAAAAAATACTTATTTTCCATTTAATTCCACTTAATTAATCTTGGTATCCATGACAGATACGTATTTCGACGACAATGTGCAGTTTTCATCAGTGTTATTCCCCTTTTAGTGGGAATGACACTGATAAAGACTGCACATTGTATAGTCGAAATACGTATCTCTCATGGATACCAAAATTAATTAAGTGGAATTAAATGGAAGATAACTTCTTTTTTTTTGCTGTTTTATTACATTATTTGTTCTGAAGCGCATTTTTGCTGAATGCTTATCTTCTATTTTTTGCAATTAATCACACAGTCGAACAGTTTTATGATGATCTTCAACCAGAGTTGTTAAGAAAATTAGGCAACTAATTGCTGATGAGGAATGCATAAATAAGGCCTTATTTTCTTGAGGTTCCAGAAATTGTTATAAAAAAATTGTTTCACTGTAGAATTCACGTGGTAGGAAACTTCATTCGAGCAGTTTAAAACTACATTTACTACCATTCGAACTTCGAAAAAGAACAATATTTTGCGATTGTTTATCTTCTAGGGCCACGACAAAAGTAACAAATGTGTGCCATTCCCAAAAATATGTAATTTGTTGGTCCAGTGGTCCATTACAACATCTCATTAGGAAATTTGCACATGTTTTTAATTTTAATTTCCGAGGACATCTGATGCAGTTACTGATTGATAGGTTTTAAGGGCTGTACACGCTTAGAATTGTTTAAGAAATTCAGTTATAAAAAAACCGTATGTGTGCCTTTCATTTCTATAAATTTAGCATTAATTTAAGTGTAATAATTATAGGATGTGAAAGTACTCTACTATGCAAGTTTGACAGCTGTCTAGGGCGATATGCATGCCCTATTTATTATGCGACCGTATAAGCTTAAATAAGTATTGAAAACAAAAATATAGCAATTAAAGTTAGTAACTATTCACATTTCAAAAGATATTATCAAAATAGTTCAGCGGCGCCGGTGGTGTAGTGGTAAGCGTGATTATCCCCCACCCAGCAGGCCTGGGTTCAATCCCAGTCGGCGCCACCGGGATGTTCTGAGGCAGAACATCTCTGATCACGCGTTCCTTCGGAAGGGAAGTAAAGCCGTTGGTCCCCGGTGCATGAGTTGATGGGTCGATAAAAATGGTCCAGGTGTGGGAGCTGCCTTCCTGGCGTCGGAATCATTGGTGCTCAGCACGGAAAACAAGATCGGCGGAAAACAAATCAAGGAAAAAAAACAACGTTACTAGTTAACTTATTTATGATTGTATGTAATCCAATATTGTTATTTCGTCACTACTGTATAACTAGTTTTGTAACATTGAATTGGTTTCATATCAACTAACATCTTGCGTTTTTTTTGCATTGCTGTTCCCTTCATGGTTGCTGTAATGATGTTACGACACATAATTTGGGCACAAAATAGTGGCAGCAACTTTTATGTGACAACATGCGCTACTTGGTATACTAGTAACCCTATGAGCATTAGAAAAGCTTGTGTCTGGTAGCCATAGTTACACCGAGGCAAATAAACCTAACATTTTCATAAGGCTCATCTTATGAACGATACATTTTTTTTTGACTTTATTAGAGAGATTTTTAGAAGTTGGCTAGTTCATCTCTATATGAACGACACATATGAATTTCATAAGCGTGACTAGTGAAAGATTTTCGTCCAACATGAGGTAGCTCTTATAGGCATTAAACCAACCAACCAAGCGTTGAAAGGTAGGTGGTCAACACACGGACTCCGTAATCTCAACTTTCATGGTTCGGTTCCAGACTGCTCCGATTAATTATTTTTTGGTAACATTATTTTTCATAAGGTAAATTAATGAAATTCATAGCGATTTCATTTTGCTAAAATTCACAAATGATTCTTATAGAATTTTTACGTTCTTTTGCCTCAGTGTAGGCCGCTGCCATGCTGAGAGCGAAAAGGCGCGCTTAGCGTTCTATAGAATTCCTATTATTGATATTATTCCTTACTTCCGATTTCACGGTTGGCGCGCCTCTTCGCTCTCAGCATGGACGAGCACCGATGGATTTGAGTTCACTCACTCGAGAAAAAGTGAAACAAGCTGCAATAATAAATAATGAACATTTAGTGTTCATGATAAGTAAACATTGCCCGCAGCTTGTGTCACTTTTTCTCGAGTGAGTGAACTCAAATCCATCGGTGTACTCGTCCATGGCAGCGACTTTACTGTTTTGTTTTGATTCTGCGTTCCGTTTCTTTTTACTTCATTCCATGTACTAAAGGGGTTTAAAAAAGCATTTTATTTTTGACATAGTTCAATGTAACAGCTATAAATTAGCATGTATTATGCTTATTATAAGACCATTGTTTCAGTCTTCCTTCTTACCATAGGCCATTGCTCGAACTTTTCTTCGTACACGACCCATCATCTTTTGCACAAGCCCTGTTCCCACTTGCTTGGCTACCAAATTCCGTTTCCGCTTGTAATCCATCAGGTCAATTGCAGTTCCACCGTTCCGCCCTTTTTCTTCAGTATGTGCTTCGCAATTGAGATTTCGAGTATTCCTCAATTGGCCTTAGTTCCGGAGTATTGATCGAATTCATCTCCTTCGGAACCACTGTGACGCCATTTTTGCTTAACCCTTTTTAGTGGAATTTGACTTGTGGCAGCTTGTCAAGTCCGGTCAGAATAGGCAATCCACCTCATTTTGCTTCAGAAAAGGAAGTAGTCTCTTCCGTAGGCACTCCTCCTGGTAAATTGACTGGTTCATGGTCGCAAAAGTAACGAAAGTTATCGATTTTCAGCCCACTGCAGATTGCTTGCCAGACAAGTAACTTTTTGGGGATTTTCAACTTCTTTTTGAAATTACATTGTTCGGGGCACTCTTCAATCGAGGTATAAAATTGCTGGCCAGGAATTTGATCGACAACTGCCAGGAGCGGACAGACCGGGATTTTCGTTTTGCGACGTGTTTGCTCCGGGGATGTACGAGGATCCACGATGTAAACAAATAAACTTATCCTGACAACCAATACCTACAGTGATTCTATACACTATTTGCTTGATCCAGTGAAATTTTGAAAAATTTTACTCAAAAAATGCCTTAATGGCAGCGTTTTTAATGTGCCCGGTTTTTTGTGTGCAACCTTTAAAAGACGGCGGAATAATTGTTAGTTTGCACATTTTTTCCTTGATTTGTAAATATATATGCAAATTACATTTATTCAGTTTGTTATTAGGTAGATCAAACTTCTGGCGTTGAATTGGGAAGATAGTCAACGTTTATACAGCTTTTAATAAGAACATTAATCAGATCAGAGCAAACAGTGGATTTTGTTTTCCGTGCTGAGCACCAATGCTACCGACGCCAGGGAGGCAGTTCCCACACCTGGACCCTACCTATTGACCTATCAACTCATGAACCGGGCACCAACGGCTTTACTTCCTTTCCGAAGGCAGGCGTGATCAGAGATGTTATGCCTCAGAACATCCCGGCGGCGCCGACTGGGATTGAAACCAGGCTTGCTGGGGTGAGAGGCAATTACGCTTACCACTACACCACCGGCACCGCTACCAGCGTGCACATTAAATTAAAATGTGTTCAGATTAATAGCGATTCACTCCTTCACTCCTAACACTTTCATCAAATATTATAAATTAACAATATGGTTCACTCTTCTAATATCCCCAAGACACGATTTTTCCCGATACTAGCGGCTCTAGTGACGCGAAAGGTGACTAGTACACTGTAAATTGAGCGTAACAAGGCTATCAAAAACAACTCACTGTTGAGTAAAATTTAACCACACGGTAAGAAAAAAATAGTCAAAATTAAGTTTATATCTCAAGCGCCGCCGGGATTTTCTGAGGTAAAAAATATCTGATCACAAAGGGTGGGTGTGGAAGCTGCTTCCCGGGCGTCGGTAGCATTGGTATTCAGTACGGAAAACAAATCAAGGAAAAAAGTTTATTTCACCCAACTAGGTACTATGTGGGAAGCCAAAAGTAAGTAAAGTCCCATGTACTCAATTAATCATGTTTTGTTGTTTTTGACATCATCCACATCCAGAGGGCCAGTTACTTTCGAATATATGGGAATGGTAGGAAACCATTTGGAAATGCATGAACATTTTCAGTTTTTATTTATTATCGTCTTTATGAGCAGTTTGGCAGTTATCACAAATGACATCAAGATGCCTAGCCGGAGTAAATTTTGTTCTGAATAGTTTTCAATCCGACAAGTAGGCTTACTCAGATTGGGCTTTTCCGCTTTTTGCGCTGCCGTTCCGCTTCCGCTGTAATTGCGTAATAAAAAACGGAATGAAACGATGCAAAATGGAAAGCAGAATCAAAACAATACCGCAAATAAGGCTACCAGAAACTCAAATTTCTAATGGTCATAGGGTTACAAGAAGTTCAAAATAAAAATAAACCCCGTTAATATGCACGAAGTGTCATTCAGATTAGCGGGGGTCCACAGTATTGTGGGATATTTGAACACCGCAAAAATCTCCCTTTTATACCTGCACCATTCTAAACATGTGATTATAACCATTTCCCCAGAATTTGGGTACATTTTACTCATCGTAATAAAACTGGTTTATTCAAATTCTATAAATTTCCAACGATTGCACATAAACACTCTCCATAGTCCAGTCCACAACACTCAACTTTATCGTTTTTATTTTGAGCTATGATGGTTTTGACGTATGATAGAGAAAGCTAGTAAGTAGAGAAACATCTAAAAATTATTATAATTTATTTATAATATTTGATACCACTGTTACTTCAGATTATTGTAGATCTTACTTTTGTGGGAAAATTTAATGTGGTAAGTTTAATGAATTAAACATTTAAATAGAGAATAATTTAGTCTGTTTTAGTGTGAATACAGCAGCCTCATGGAGTTAGATCAAGTGCAGGATATGGGCATATGTATTACGTGTATGTGATCTCGTCCCCGATCCTCGTTCCGGTCGACTTTATTCCAATCTGGTTTTTATACCGATGTATGTATATATGTTTAGACAAAATAAAAGCATATGCATAAAATAAGACTGGATTTTAGCCTAATGCGAAATCAAGAATTCATTTTATTTCAATCGTACCAGAATTAACATCGTTATGAACCACCATGAGCTGTACTGAAGGAATCACGTAACTTCTACGTGATAATCCAGTGACGTTGAAGCTCACTCAAATGAGTGCTTCCATATGAGAATCACGTAACGTTTACGTGAAAGTGCGATGGAAAAAATCTATGTATGTTTTCACGTAGCATTAACGTGAAAATTATTTTGAGTGTACTTTCTCCGCTTTTTAGCCCTTTCAGCCATTTTTTGCTTATTCAAGCGGCGCAACCTCGTCACGATCGATCGCTTCATGCACAATCACCGACGAACCGACATGGCACAGGAGTATTTCGTTTGTCCAAAATTCGAATTGTCAAACAAGCGATTCGAACTTTCAAACGGGCGATCAGATCTGTCAAACGAGGTGAGACGCGAACCAAGTCAATATAAATTATACGTGGGTTCATTTTCTTGCTCATGGTATGACGCGATCGGATGAGTAGATGTCGGTAGTGTTTAACGTATTTTAAGGCTGTGAACCATTTGCCGAGTTAATTTTAACTCGTGGTTAAAAGTGACATTTCGGAAGTTATTTCTTATGTTCGAAAATCCCCGTGCTGTCGATCGACCGGTTTTCGAGCCACGGTCGTCAAAATTTAACTTCTTGTCTGTCAGAAGTAACCACGCTCGGATAGCAGGGTTAATCGATAACTTTTCATCTGTCAAATTTTAACCAAAAGTTAAAATAATCCACCAAATGGTTCAGAGCCTAAATATGGCGTCTTGGGCACGAATTTGAAAGTAGCTTGTATGAGCTTTCAGGTCGGTTCGTCGGTGGTACAAATCCACATTATTTTGCTGAGTGGAACGATGAGTCACCTCCGTATTTTTGTTTATGTTTTCGACGAGTTGCGCCTGTTGCTCTATTATAAATTTTAAATCGAAATTCAGTGTGACGAGCCTTTGGCAAGAATTACATCACGGCAGCACATACGATTGTACATAAATATGTTTGTCCTTTTTCCGGCGAGAATTCCATTGGACATACAGGCGGCATGAAATGGTCGCATATAGCCAACGCAGGTCCACATTTCCGTATTGACGGTAGAATCTAGTGAGCATATTTCACAGCACAAACAGCAAAAACTAAGCGTTTGCAAAAAACACGAAATGCACGTTGCTACCAGCGAATTAAAATAATGTCCAAACTGATTGACGATCGGTCAAAGAAAAAAAGCCTGACCTAAAACATCAATTTAACCTACATATATACTAGAGTGATGCAAAATTTGAAATTTTCGCCCCACAATACTTAAACGATTCCAAATCTGATCCTGACTAACCTCTCAAAATTTGAACTCATTTGGTGAGAAACTGAGATGGCACAAACCATTTGAAGTTTGTATGGGAATTACTATGGTAAAACCAAGATTTTTGTTCATGTCTATCTAATAATTCACCATATCAATTTGCTTTAAAAACTTTCAACTGTACTTGTAGGAAATTTTGCCAGCTACAACTTTGCTGAAGACCATTTTTTGATTAAATGCAAGGATAGAAAGTTATCAATTGTTCAATGCGCTGATGTCTTATGATCATGCTCAATCAACTGATCAGCAGGCAACATTGGTGTTTCTGGGGCGTTGAATAGGACACAAAAATCATGGCTACTATATCACACTGCAAAATACAGTGTTGCCTACAGAGCAGCTGCTTGATCATGTCATAAGTTTACCAATCTCTTAAGTAATTAATAACTTTTTTCTGTCTCGTTTTACATAGAAACGATTTTCAGCAAAGTTGTAGCTGAGAAAATTTTCTGTAAGAATTGCTATCGAACTGTTTTGCAGCTCAATATGGAAAAAGACTAGAAGGCAATGAACAAAAAGTTGAGATTTCCCATAGTAATTTACATGTAAACTTCAAATGGTTTGTGCGAAGTCTGTTTCTAACCAAATGAGTTGTAACTTTGGGAGGCTAATCAGGACCCGATTTGAAACCATTTAAGCACTGTGGAGCGAAAAAGTCAAATTTTGCATCAGTCTAATATATACCTATTCGATGAAATCGGTTGAAACTGTCTAAATCCACTTGCATGCAAAAGTATTCCAAATGAAAATGAATATAATCTTGTGTGCAAGTTCACTTTGAATATTAGTTCATTCATGGCTTTAAGCTCTCACTCGGATTAACTTTTAATATCGTCCCTGTTTTGATAATCTGCAAAATATTTGCTTAAAGTCGTATTGATTAATTCTAATTTCGACATCAAAGCAGCCGGACATTCTTGATCGGGATTTAATCCGAGAATAATACCGGTTGGAGGTTATCACAATCAAAGAAGCTTTGACAAAATAAGGGTTACTGTCCCTAATATGAGCCCCAGCAGCGTATTACTTACTTCAGAAGAATAAAATTCAGTGGCACCAGCGACTAAAGAAATATAGTATGTGGATATAGTCTTATGTCTAATTAGACAATTCAAGCTGTACATTGCATTAGGTCCTAAGTAACATTGACAGATTATCTTCGTCGACTTTCTCTTTGCATCCCCACGGCCATGTAGACATTCCCAGGTATTTTCAGCACACAGATCGATAAAAAAAGCTTTTATCTAGCATCTAATACGACAAACACATCAAGAAACGGTTCTGTGATCAAGTTATCAACGAAAGAGAAAGTCAACGAAGAGAATCGATCAATGTTACTTAGGACCTAATGCAATGTTCAGCTTGAATTGCTTTGCTATGCTAATAAATTAAATTGTACTGTTAAATTCTTGCCAAATTTTCAATTTGAAATTTTTATGCTCTTGAACGACGAACGACCAATACTGGGGACCTTCACTCTTCATTTATTCTTTCACACATTCATTTACTGTTCTGACTGAACGCGTAAGATTTTACGAATGAACCATACTAACACTAACTGTAATATTTAAAGGGTGAAACAAATATGCATGTATGCCTCGTGAGAGATTCGTGAATGGTATTTTTAATACACGAGTGTGTTTTATGAAGAAACGAATGATAATCATATGCAATTGAACCATGTTTTTGAACTCTTGTTGCAATTTAGTCAGTTTTAGGCAGTAATTCACGTAAGACGGTTGATTAATATAGGGATTAGTGTTATATTATTGAGTGCATTGATCGTCTTGGTAATGTTGTTTTTGTTTACCTGTGACAAATAATCATTTGTAACAACTAAGTATGGGAACTTTCAGATGTTTTGTATATCAATAGGAAACGTACTGACTGGACGCAGAATGTATGATAAATTAGAACACCTTGACTGTTGATGGTCAAAGAACTTTGAACAGTTGTTGATGCACATTGTTTTCGGGTTTTTGTAATATGGTTTTATCAATTTTAATAATTATCAATTAATTACTGGAGTGAATTATATTGTTATCATTTATAATTAAGCTGCGATCTATAATATAGAATTGAACTTTGCACGCTTATTTACGTACACGAACACACGCAACTTTCTAGTCACTATCGTCCCAGTCAAGTGATCGCTCGTAAGTGGGAATTCATTTTCAGTCATATTTGCAACTTCATGCGTACCGCAAGACATTTATATCGCGTAACAACCAAAATCACTCTACCTTTGTGCAATATTGGAGATCTATTTTGAGAAAATTCTCCTTCCGCGTCCAGCAGAACTGTAACCCTAATGGTTTTGAGA
This sequence comes from Ochlerotatus camptorhynchus, assembly GCF_037179485.1. Classification (NCBI taxonomy): domain Eukaryota; kingdom Metazoa; phylum Arthropoda; class Insecta; order Diptera; family Culicidae; genus Ochlerotatus; species Ochlerotatus camptorhynchus. Next base: position 2,778,152 of record NW_027040666.1, read on the forward strand.
CGTTTGATAATAGAAATCGCCAGTAATCGAGATAATTTCACTCGTACAATCTACAATAACAAAGTTCACAAAGTTTATGACAGTGAGTGCAAACAGGTGATTGCGATACGACGAAGTCTCTGTTCATCGGCTGCCCAACAGCAAGACGAAGGGATAAACATGACCGAGTTCAACACTGTTAGCCGGTGAGTAGAAACGGATTAGTTCGATGGTTCGGCGCTAGTTTTTGTCGGTCGGGGCTGATTTTAGTTGTTCATTGAATAGAATGATAATTTAATTAGGGGAGATGTGGGTAAAATGCCCATGCTAAGGAAGATCTCCGTTGAATCCACAAAGCGAATAGATATTAGAGTGTAATGTCATCTATATGTTATATGAGGCTATTGGCAAGATATTATTGTCGGTCAAGTTGGACAGCGGGAAAAACTCAACAGTAAAACCGATTGTCGCGTGTGGAGCTTTCCGGTTTTCAACTGTACCGATAAAACAATTGATATACTTAACGAAAATTGTTAAAATCTTGTTTAAATTGGTAAGGCAAAAAAACTGTGTTCGACAAACTGCGGGGAAAATCCGATTTCATGCCAAGGATGCATACATTTAGGCTTTATCCATGTTCCTCCTCTACTGAATTTAAATGGTTCACGCCTGATGGTTATGCTTTCCACAGTAAAATTCGCGGGCAACATTATGCCAAAAGATATTGTTGAAAATAACTACTATGTTTCTAATAAAATTACCAGTTGAGCTATCATGCCGCAAGATCCTTCACCTTACAACTTGCATCAATCAAATCAATTTTGTTAGTGTTCAGAGATACCAGCTATTTCATGAAGTATCTTTTATTGCATGGTTTTCTACCAAAATTGTTTTTCAATTTCATAAATTTCAAATGATTTTCTTTTTAAAATTTTTTACTTCCCATTTCCCCTACCTACTGCACGTGTGCTTTGACTCAGAGCAGGGGATTTAAATAAGAAAACTTTTGAACTCTGATAGAATATGTCTGCACAGATAAACATTATGTCACAGACAAACGGACGTAACACTTCATTGTGTATCTTCGTTCACGCATTTAACGGTTGATTTCAATATAATCAGTTCCGCGAAGTACTCGCCGCAGCGCTGGCATCGGATCACTTTGACGTTTCTATACATTATATAGAACTTTTATGCAATATTATGTTTTCCGCGAGAAGCCAGAGAGAAACTTTTTCAAAGAATTATGTCTGTTTGTCTGTGATTGTGTAATTTGACTTTTTTTTGTTTATGTTTTTCGGTTTTAAATTACATGATTTGAAAATAAAATAAAACATCTGGAAACTGACCGAATTGATACATGTGAAATGCAATGTTCAGAGGCAAGTATTTACAGGTATTTACTAGAGTCGGTGTATAATGAGTCACGCCAAGAGTGAAGCCAAGTCTACCTATTGAACTGTCAAACCAGCTACCTATCGTGCAAAGTAAATAAACATTACGATGCTATGAAAGGTTCACGAAAGGTATTGCAATAAAATATAAAATATAATCGAAGAAATGAGCATAAACACGCAGTGATCGTTAAATTGTCATGAGATACGCTCGGTAATAATTAGTAAAGAGAATTTCTACTAATTTTTGTTAAGATAATTTGACAAAATCACTGGTATAATGATTTACTACAGCCGCAATATTTTTTCTCTCGCTAGAAGTCTTTTGAAGTTGTTGTAGAAGTCCTCTGTTGCCAAGTGAAAAGAATGGCAATCTTCCGAAAACCGTGATGCGAGTTCAACTGTTTTTCTCTTGGCGTGACTCATTATACACCGACTCTAGTATTTACGTTTTATTAAATTTACTTATCAATAGGCAGAGCCATACTCAGGATAATTTAAGGTTGCAAACCCTTATTTTTGCGCCCCTGCTCTTTCTGGTTTATGAAGGCGTCTTTAGTAACCTTGCAAAGTTTATCAATACAACACATTATAAAACCAAATTAGAGCCTCATCTCATTCCATAAGAATAGTGTATTTTTTTTCTTTTGGTTTGTTTTCCGTCGATCTTGTTTTCCGTGCTGAGCACCAATGCTACCAACGCCAGGGAGGCAGCTCCCACACCTGGACCCTACCTATCGATCCATCAACTCATGAACCGGGTACCAACGACTTTACTTCCCTTCCGAAGGAAGGTGTGATCAGAGATGTTATGCCTTAGAACATCCCGGCGGCGCCGACTGGAATTGAACCCACGCCTGCTGGGATGAGAGGTAATCACGCTTACCACTACACCACCGGCGCCGCTAAGAATAGTGTATACGAGAAAGAGATATCGCAAAAAATTTGATTTGATAAGTTGAGGCAATTGTCTAACTGTCAGATATGCCGGATGCATTGTGTACCGTTCTTTACAGTTGTGAACCAAGAAAAACATAAAAAAACGGAAACGACAAGTTTGACCAGAGCTGCCAGGTGGTTTTATAAAAAATCTGTATCCACTCTATTAAAAAATCTGTATTTTCTGTATTGGCAAATCAAAGTTGGCACTCGTGGAAAATAGAAGAACTATGAGAGTGATGATGGTTTCAAAATTTTACACGGTGAGGTATACGAGTGCAATCTTAAAATGCTTTTATTTTGCAAATGGAGCATTTTATTTAAATCTGGTTGATGCTATGTTACTAGAAAACTTAAGGACTACTCAATAGACAAATAATACAGAAAAATTAATTTCTTTTCAGATTTTTAGGTGTACACATAGATTTGAGCTTTTCTACCACTGTAGTAGCAACCAGATTTAAATAAAATGTTCCATTTGCAAAATAAAAGCATTTTAAGATTGCATTCGTATACTTCCCCGTGGAAAATTTTGAAACCATCATCACTGTTATAGTTCTTCTATTCTCCACGAGTGCCAACTTTGATTTGCTAATTGACGATTTTTTTCTTAATTAATCATGTTTTGTTGTTTTACAAATACAGTGCATACAAAATAACCATAAAAAGTGCTTAACCACCTATTCGGGCTATCGTACTAACCATACGGGATATAATTGCGCCATTTGTGATATCGTCCGTACTTATTTATAAGAGTTATATGAAGCCGTTTGAAAATGTATGGAGATTTTAGTTTCTATTCATTATCTTCCTGATAAGCAGTTTTAAATGCAAAAAAGTGCACGAGTTCATTACTATTTGATATTTTAATATTCTGATAAAATCGAGCAAGTTATTTTGTTTTTATAAATTTTGATTTTTTTTTCTCAAGCATTTTATAAAAATCTGTATAAATCTGTATTGTAATTTAAAAATCTGTGATAAATCTGTATTCTGTATCGGGTCTGTATTAAGATTAAAAAATCTGTATAATACAGATAAATCTGTATAAATGGCAGCGCTGAGTTTGACAGTTGTCACAAATGACATCAAGATGCCTAACCGAAGTCGATTTGGTTCTAACTAGTTTTCAATCTGACAAGTAGACTTACTCAGATCGGGATTTTTCGCTGCCGTCCCGCTTCCGCTGTCATTGCGCTTTGGCCTTTAGGTGAATTTTAACTTAAATTTGACATTAAATTATATTCAAATGTTCAAAAATCCTTCTGTTGTTAATCGGTTGATTTTGAAGATGGTGTTTGTCAAAATTGATTCCTTGTCTGTTAGAAATAAGTCTGGTGGAATAGCAGGGTTATTTGAAAATTTTCCATTTCTCTACCCTAATAAATAAATACCATAAACGAACTGTATCCCGGATGGGTAAACTATCCCACAAATGGTTTGGATGATACCCGAACACGTCGCTAAGCTCTATTTTATGGTTATTTTTATTATGGTAATCAAAGTGAAAAAATCACAAAATGGAACACAGCTCTACACGAAAAAAAAACAACTACCCAACGGTTGAATTCTTTAATTTTATTATTGAGCTGTGCCTTTCATTCACTCTCACGTTTGTTGTCAAAAAAGGAAGAGTAAATCCACCCAGATGCCCCACTTCAGATGCGGGAGTTCAACGTTATGCAATGCCGTGGATACACTTGTATGACCAACTATGAACATGAGCATTATTTGAATAATAGATTAGAGCACACCATGGTCACACTTTTATAGTTTTTGGATTTCCTCATAATTTATTACACAAATAATACTCATGTCTCGACTGATGTTAATAGATTGTTATGCAAGTGTATCCGCGGCATAAGTGATACACAACTTAATATATAGTAGTTTGAAATTGAGGTCGGGTGATAACAACTTAGGCTGTGTTCCATTTGGTGAATTTTCTCTTAAATTTGACAGATTCGAAATTTTCAAATATACATGCTACTTAAATTTTTACGTTAGTATTAGTACAAGACACTGTCCGGCTGTATTGGGGTGATATGTGAGGCGTGTTAGTAAAAATTCGAGGAAATACACAACAAATCACTGTCAAGTTCATTTTGACAGATCTAATATCATACATTGTTTAGGTAATCCAGAGGAAAATAATAAACAACTTTACACGGCGATACACCCGCTACTGTGCGTGTGTTAAACGTCACTAATCTCACGCAGAGTATTTTCATGTAGTTGAAACTAAAAATATAATTTTTGAATTCAACAATTCGATATTTTCATTTAAAAAATTAGTTATTATTGAATCTACAATATTTTCTTATAAATTAAAAAAAAACATATTTTTGAGTTTAAAAATATCGTCGATTAAAAAAAATTGTTGATACATTTTGTCAGTGTATATGTCAAGCGCAGTCGGCAAAGTGGCCGCCATTTTGTGACATCTAAAAATCAAAATGAGCTCGTCGGAAGAGTTTATTGAAGAGGTCGAGGTGGAAGAAGTGTCCGCTGAAATCGTTGAAACCGTGGAGATATTAAACAGCTTTGGACTGTCTGCGGCGGTCATTTATTGTTTTATCGGTGAGTAATTTCTGCTTTTAATTGATGAAAAATTCTTAAATTAATAGTTTGTTTCCAGCTAACGAGTACACTGCTATAGCATTCACTCGCGTAAATTTGATGAACATTTGCAATGCTTTGAAATAATCAAAATGAATGAACCTACGGTAGTATTTGATATTGGAAAGCTACAAACAGTCACTATCAATGTAAATAAAGTAGAGGGCAAACAGTATTTTAGATTTTGTAATTATATAAATGTATTAAAAAATTAAAAGGAATAAATGTATTAAAAAACCAAATTGTTCTTTTAAAAAAGACAAACAACTGAAACCAAAATAGGAATATCATTGAACCAACAATGTATATTGTTCACTCAATGAGTAACAATGGTTGATTTACAAATTTATTTTTTAATTCAAAAAATAAAACTTATTTTCAAAGATTTTTTCGCTATTTCAAAGAAAATAATGTTGCTGTCTCAGTAAATAAAAATAGTTCATTCAACAAACATAAATTGTTGTTTCAAAGATTGTTTCGCCATTTCAAAGAAAATATGTTTTGGTCCATGAGTTATCTATATTTTAGAACCAAAAATAATTTTCATTGAAATCAATAAAAAAATTCCGCCGGGAGACAACGTTTTTTTTATTGAATTCAATACAGAATCTTGTTGAAATTAAAAAATATTTCTCTGCGAGAAAAATGGCCTTACAAGGTTTGCTTACAAAATGGAGTTGAGGCCATTTAAATTGTTGGTCTTGAAATCTCCTGCACACTTGGAGCATCTCCACCGCTGGTTCTCATTTGGGTCGTTAAATAACGCCCCTAATCGGTCTCTATTTAGTTTAGAAACCCGACAAAACCCGATTTCCCACCACTGGGTTGATGTAATTATAGAAACTCAAATTCCCACCAAACGACATTGTTTTTATTTCTCACCATTCATAGTTGGCATAACGACATTGTTTTTGTATCTCACCATTCATTACGTTTTATTTGGTTTGTTGTTGCTGTTCGTCGGGATCGACGTTTTTTTTCGAACGAACAGCAGCCCAGGATAGAAGCAAAGGTTTCTGTAAGTTGATCCGAACAGCCCACTGATAGTTCCGAGACAGAAGGAAGATGGAGCGTCGATTTTTTTCCCGGTGGATGGTGCTTCCTATGGACGCGAACTGACCGACTGTGCGATTCACTGCCGCAAACAAAGTGTAGTACGAGATTTTCAGATTTTCTCCTGCTGTCTGGGCTTAATCCTTAATGTCGGGATCTAGCTTCCTTAAACTTTATCTTAACCTTCACAAACTTTAACATAACTTTTATTTTATTTAATCTGAACTTGATTTTATCTATTATAAAACTGTAACATAACTTTAACTACACACTTAGAAAAATTCATGTAAATATAGGTGCCCTGAGACTGGCATATACCAGCGTCAATTTTGACATTAAATTGAGTCATAATAGACGCGCAATTCAGCTCAATCAAACGTACTTTTCAGTCTCGGAGCACTTAATTTTACATGACATGTTTGTTTACGTCTTATCCTTTATGTCAAAGATGGATTTCGTCACGTGTAAAATTAAGTATTTCCAAGTGTGTAACTTAACTTTAACTTATCTTTAACATAACTTCAACTTAACTTTAACTTAAATTTAAACTAACCTTTCAGGATCATATCGGGATATAAGCTTGGATTCTCTATCGGGATCTGGCTTCGGGATCCGAATTTATCTAAAAATGAAGTTAACTTTAAATTAACTTTAAATTATCTTTACCCTAACTTTGACTAAACCTCACTTTATCTTTCACTAAACTTTAACAAAATTTTATTTTAACTTTAAATTTATTTAAACTCAACTTGACTTTATCTTTTACCATACTTTAAAATAATTAAAATTAAAATTACCTAAACTTTAACTAAACAATAAACTTAAATTTTAACATAAGCTTACGGGATCCAGCTTCGGATTCCCTGTCAAGATACGGCTTCTAATTCCCTGTCGAAATCCGTCTACAGATTCCCTATCGGGGTTATCTTCGGATTATCTATCGGGATCCTTCTTCGCATTCCTTCTCGAGATTCACTTTTGGATGCTCTGTCAGGAGTATCCTGAATCTCTGTCGACTTCTTTTTAAAAAATATTGTCCGTATAAACCAAAACCCCCTTCGTAATTGTTTGGGAGCTCACCTAAACAGAAAAAGAATTTGATGAATATTACATCCAAACAGCTGCACAGAGGTCATTCCGCTGGTTGTGTAATGTTACGTTGTACGATGTACATCGATTTTGCGAACAAAATTACATCCATTGATGTAATATTGTATCCGCGTTTTGCTATTACATCATTATTTCATACATCAGCTTGAATTACGTTGATCGATATTACTTGTTTTTTGCTGTGTAGGAGCAACTACAAAACATTCCACAAGCATTTAAGCAACTTCGTATTGCCCTTTTTCAAATAAATTCACCGGTTGATGATGGTATCGAGAAGCTTAGGCCTGGTTATCGTCTTAAATCCGTCCATTCCGTAAACCGATAATTCCAGCTGGGTCAAAAAGTTCAGCAAATCTCTCAGCATAACCAACAATTATCTCCTGCAGAAGAAGTTCTGTGCTAATGCCCAAATGTTTCTGAAATTATGGGAAAATATGTCAATCAGTTTCCGTCTACTGTTAACTTGTAATTTCCATTTAATTCCACTACCTGATTTGCTTATCCTTGATAGATACGCGTATTTCGTTTACAATGTGCAGACTTCTTCAGTGTCTTGTACTAATGTTAAGTATTAGTACAAGACACTGAAGAAGTCTGCACATTGTAGACGAAACACGGGTATCTATCAAGGATAAACAAATAAGGTAGTGGAATTCGTGGTCTAATCGTCACCGTCAATCTGAACTCGGGGTGGGAGGCTAACATTGTCTTCCCTAGAACCTCTTGCTTTCATATATTTTGTCTTTGATGCGTTGATGGCAAGTCCAATCCGTCTAGCTTCAGCCTTCAGTCTGATGTACGTTTCCGCCATCATCTCAAAGTTCCGTGCCATAATGTCAATGTCATCAGCGAAACCAAGGAGCTGGATGGACTTCCTGAATATCGTGCCACTCGTGTCTATCCCAGCTCTTCTGATCACACCTTCTAACGCGATGTTGAACAGCAGACACGAAAGTCCATCACCCTGCCGTAACCCCCTTCGAGATTCAAAGGGACTCGAGAGTGTCCCCGATACTCGAACAACGCACGTCACTCGATCCATCGTCGCCTTGACCAATCGCGTCAGTTTATCCGGAAATCCGTACTCGTGCATAATCTGCCATAGCTGATCTCGATCGATTGTGTCGTATGCGGATTTGAAATCGATGAACAAATGATGTGTGGGCACGTTGTATTCGCGGCATTTCTGCAGAACCTGCCGAATCGCGAAAATTTGGTCCGTGGTAGCGCGGGCACCCATGAATCCCGCCTGGTATTGCCCCACGAACTCTCTTGCATATGGTGACAGACGGCGGCATAGAATTTGGGAGAGTACCTTGTAGGCGGCGCTCAGCAGTGTGATCGCGCGGTAGTTGCAGCAATCCAACTTGTCGCCCTTTTTGTAGATTGGGCATACGACACCTTCCATCCACTCCTCCGGTAATATCTCCTCCTCCCAAATCTTGGCAATTACCCAGTGCAGCGCTCTAGCCAGTGCTTCACCACCGTATTTCAATAGCTCACTTGGTAGTTGATCTACACCAGTTGCTTTGTTGTTCTTCAGCCGACCGATCTCCTCCTCAACTTCTTGAAGATCAGGGGCCGGTAGCCTGTCGTCTTCTGCGCGTGCTCCAAGGTCTGTTGCCGTGCCACCTTCGTTTTCTGCTGCTTCACCGTTGAGGTGCTCGTCATAGTACTGCTTCCACCTCTCAATCACCTCACACTCGTTCGTGAGAAGGTTACCGTCCAAGTCCTTGCACATATCGGCTTGCGGCACGTAGCCTTTGCGCGAACTATTTAGCTTCTCGTAGAACTTCCGTGTGTCGTTTACGCGGTACAGATTTTCCATCGCCTCGCGATCTCGATCTTCCTGCTGACGCTTCTTCCTTCGGAAAACCGAGTTTTGTCTGTTCCGCGCTTGTCTGTATCGCTCCACATTCAATCTCGTGCGGTGTTGCAGCATTCTCGCCCGTGCTGCATTCTTCTCCTCTACTAACAGTTTGCATTCGCCGTCAAACCAGTCATTTCTTCGGTCCGGGATTGCAGTACCTAGTGCCGCTACAGCAGTACTACCTATGGCTGAACGGATGTCCCTCCAGCCATCTTCAAGAGAAGCTGCGCCAAGCTGCTCTTCCGTGGGTAGTGCAACTTCCAGCTGCTGCGCGTAGTCCTGGGCAACTCCGGTGTCCCGTAGTTGCTCAATGTTGGGTCGTGGCGTTCGACTTCGACGTGTCGAGAGTTTTGAGCGCATGCATACTGCAACTAGGTAGTGGTCCGAATCTATGTTCGCACTGCGGTACGTGCGGACGTTGATAATGTCGGAGAAGAATTTCCCGTCAATTAGAACGTGATCGATTTGGTTTTCTGTGTGTTGGTCAGGTGATCTCCAGGTGGCTTTGTGGATATCCTTGCGGGGGAAAAAGGTACTTCGAACTACCATACCCCGGGAGGCTGCAAAGTTCACGCATCGTTGGCCGTTGTCGTTCGATACGGCATGCAGGCTGTTTGGCCCGATTGCCGGTCTATACATTGCCTCCCGTCCTACCTGAGCGTTCATGTCGCCGATGACGATTTTGACGTCCCGTTGCGAACAGCCGTCGTACACCTGCTCCAGCTGCGCATAGAACGCTTCTTTCTCGTCGTCGGGTCTCCCTTCGTGTGGGCAGTGCACGTTGATGATGCTGTAGTTGAAGAAACGGCCCTTAATCCTCAACTTGCACATCCTCGCGTTGATCGGCTGCCAACCAATCACGCGTTGGCGCATCTTACCCAGCACTACAAAGCCGGTTCCCAGCTCGTTGGTGGTGCCACAGCTCTGGTAGAAAGTAGCCGCTCGATGCCCGCTTTTCCATACCTTTTGTCCCGTCCAGCAAAGTTCCTGCAGTGCTACGACTTCGAAGTTGCGTGGTTGAAGTTCGTCATAGATTAACCTATCGCAACCCGGGAAGCCGAGCGATTTGCAGTTCCATGTTCCGAGTTTCCAATCGTAGTCCTTATTTCGTCGCGTAGGTCTGTGCCGATTGTTCCGATCCGTATTTCTTTCTTCGGTATTTGCAACTTTGTTTTTTTTTCCAGGGCGGCTTGTTGGGCCTGCCCCAACCCCCTGTCTCGCCGGGGGACCATCGTGCACAGCTCTGTTTAGAGTCCCACGCTGGCACTAGGACGGTGATCAGCCGCTCCTAACATGGAGAACAGACGCCGTTTTGAGCCGCACCTCCATGGTGAGCAGACGCTCAGGTTTGGTGAAGCATTTCCTCTATCACCGTACTATGGTTACCGCGCCAGTGTTCGCGTCGCACCTCTTCACTTTGCTATTGCCACTGGCAACATTGCCCAGGCTACGCCAACCAGCTGTGTCCATGTTTCAGCTGGTAGTCTTTTGTTATCATATGACTCGAGGAGGCGTGAAGTAGGAACTTGTGAGGACCAGGGCTAGGTATTCCGCTCCTTCCAGGTTGTCAACTCACCATTTTGTAGCCAGGGTTTCCGCGGGTATTAAACCCCGTTTAGCGCCCCCGTAGGGGAGATGCTCTTTGAAAATAACACCGAGCTCGGTTTAATTTCAACCGAATTTTTATCTGCTGAACGCTCGGTAGTCTGTTTCGTTCAAGAAGGAACAACCGAGCTTTCGTTAATTTTATTTTCCCACAATCTGTCAAACTTACCGAAAAAACTCGGTTGACAAAAAATAAATTCAAGCATGAATAACCACTCCACTGCGTCCTAGCAAGAAGTACGGTCGACTTAGTTCGCGCTCCGCTATTTTGGAAGTTTTCTCGCTATTCGCTTGATTTAAATTATCAGTTTTTTCTCGCTTATGCTTAGACTAGGCAAGTCAAATGATCAACTCAGTTGAATTCAATTGGCTTGAAAAGTTGAGCCTGGTTCAACTTTTTTCACTTCAAGTGAGTTGATCAAGTCAGTTGAATGACATGGTTTACACGTTCAATTCGCGTTCAAGTCAGTTGAATTCAACTGACTTGATCATTTGACTGGCCCTCTCTAAACCCAGCTTTGGAGTTCCCAGCTAAATAATTAACTAAAAGTGAGTTTTTTTCTGAGAAGAAAGTGTGTTTTCGGCATCATCGGAAGGAAAATTGTTTTTGCGATTGCCAATTTGCCAACCATTTTGCGCACCATCGGTGCGTGGTAACGCATACCTGCACACGGATCATCGTCATCGAGTGTCAGCATCTGCCTCCGCATTTACACCGCTCATCTATCATCGTGTGTTCAGTTGAGTGCCTACCCTCACATAAGCACACACCAACGAAGACCGCCCGCACACGCGGATCGAAGATCATCCACGCTGCGCGTCGCTCCGCTGCTGCTGTGTAAACGATCGGTAGTAGTAGCACAAACGAAGTGACAGACGACTAACTGGCGAAGAAATCCATTAAAATAATGTGGTTCACTGTAATAGAATTTTCTTGGAAGCTTGTGCCATCATCCACCAGATGGGTTAGTTTTTTTGTTTTGATTTGAACAAAGTTGATTTTGTGTACAATGATTCTTTGACAGTGTGCAAAGAGTGCGTATCATTTTGTCATTTTTTTATGCATTTCAGTTTTGAGTAGAGTGAAAGAGATAGAACCAAAACATTCTAATACATTTGGTGAAAATGCTAGAACAATCCAGTAGTAGTGTTGCCATGTGGTACAATCCAGTAGTAGTGGTGTTGCCATGTGGTACACTGAAAAATTGAAATAGCAGGTTAGTCACCAAAGTTTTCGAGCCGCTCCGTCTGTCACTTCGTTTGTGGTAGTAGTATCGGATTATCAGATAAGTTTTTGTTCTTGTTTCTTTCTTTCGCCCATCAGTTAAATTTAAGTTTGTTTTTCTGTGTTTGTTTTTTTTTTCGTGTTATGTGTCCGAGTGATTATCGTTTCAGTGGTAGAGCGTTTTCCGCTCCCACTAGTACGGCAAAATGGACATTTTGTCGCAAGACGAAATGAAAGTTTTGTCGGAAGATGACACTTCTTTGCCAAGCGATGGCAAGAAGGGTCGAAAACGTACGTCTTCTTAGAAGACAGATGATGCCTTTCCTGATTCGTCGTCTCAGTCTGGCAAAGGTCAGGCTCAGGAAAACCCCCGATCGCGAGCCTATCCAGATGACTCGACTGGCCCATGGGTTGTCTACTTTCAGCCCAAAAACAAACCTTTGAACGTTGTGCAAATCTCAAATGATTTGACGAAGCGATTCTCGGCCGTGACCGAAATCACGAAGGTTAGGCACAATAAACTTCGTGTGTCCGTCTCTAACCTGAAACAGGCTAATGAGATTGCTGTCTCCCAGCTCTTTACGCTCGAGTATAGAGTTTACATCCCAGCTCGTGATGTGGAGATCGAAGGTGTGGTCACCGAAGCGAGTCTGACCCCCGAGATCTTGGAGAAGCAGGCGGTTGGCCGTTTCAAGAACCGGTTGCTTCCCCCGGTGAAGATACTGGATGTCCAAAAACTGGGCTCAGTATCTGTCAGCGAGGGTAAAAAGAGTTTTACCGCCACAGACTCGTTCCGTGTGACCTTTTCTGGTTCAGCCCTTCCTCACTACATCGAGCTGGGAAAACTTCGACTACCTGTGCGCTTGTTCGTTCCCCGGCTCATGAACTGCCAAAACTGTAAGCAGCTGGGACATACGGCGTCCCACTGTGGCAGCAAGGCACGCTGTTCCAAATGCGGGGAGAAGCACGAGGATGGCGCCTGCAGTCACAAACAACGCGGGGAGAAATTACAACGCTCACTCAAGGAACGCTCCCGGCAGTCTTTTGCGGAAATGCTTAAGACGGCCACGCCATCGACCAACGACAAAAATCCATTCTCTTTTGTCAGATGACGAGACTGACTCTGACTTGGCTGAGGAGGGAACTTCTTTCCGTTTTTCTGCACGGAAACGAAAACGCATCCGTTCGCGGAAAGTTGACAATGAAGAGCCCCAAATCAGCTTGCCCAAATCAAGGAGTGGTGGAAAAAAAAGAGACTTCTACTCCTCCTGGGTTCCGCAGAACTGACTATACCCAGGATTTTCCATCTCTCCCGGGGACATCAAAAACCCCTGATGTCCCATTTTTAAGAACAGAAGCCCCTTCTTCATCTGGGTTGTTCTCATTTGATAAAATTGTGGACGATATCCTCAAGTACCTCAATATTTCTGATCCTCTCAAAAGCATTGTTCTGGCAATGCTTCCTTCTGTGAAGACCCTCTTGAAGCAGTTGACATTATTGAAGTGGCCCCTCCTTGCAGCAATCATTTCCTTCGATGGATAATTTTCCAAACGTGGTCGGGGATTTGATTACTGTTCTACAGTGGAATTGCCGAAGCCTTATTCCAAAATTAGACTCTTTTAAGTTTTTAGTTCACAATAATGATTGTGATGCATTTGCTCTTTGTGAAACTTGGCTCTCTTCAGATATAGATCTTCCTTTTTATGATTTTAACATTATTCGACTGGATCGTGAGGATTCGCGTGGAGGAGGGGTACTTTTGGGGATCAAAAAGTGCCATTCCTTCTATAGAGTGAATCTTCCACAATTTACAGGTATTGAAGTTGTCGCATGTCAGGCTATTATTAATGGTAAGAGCCTTTGTATTGCTTCTGTTTATACTCCTCCTAGAGCCGTTGTTAATCGAAAACAACATTCAGATATATGTTCAGTACTTCCTGCTCCACGGTTGATTATGGGAGATTTTAATTCCCACGGTACAGGCTGGGGGGAACTGTATGATGACAACCGTTCTACTATGATATATGTCCTCTGTGACAACTTCAATATGACAATTCTTAATAATGGAGAAGTAACACGTTTGGCTGGTCCATCCTCAAATGGAAGTAAATTAGACCTCACACTTTGCTCTAACTCATTATCGTTGGATTGCACGTGGAATGTGATCCAAGATCCCCACGGTAGTGATCACTTGCCGATCAAAATGTCGATTGCCAATGGGTTCAATCCGTCGGAATCCGTTAACGTCGCGTACGACCTCACCCGTAATATCGATTGGACAACGTTCAAGACCGCGATAGAGGAAGCCGTGTAGAAGGGCTTCCACCATTGGAAAAAATATAACTTCCTCTCCAATCTGATCTTGGACAGCGCGCTTCGAGCTCAAACTCGGCCGGTTCCTGGAACGTCTTTCCGTAGGAAACCTCCTTCCCCTTGGTGGGACCAGCAATGCACTGAGGTTTATCGTAAAAAGTCCGACGCGTTTAAGCTTTTCCGGAAACGTGGAACACCCGTGAATTTCGAAGCGTACTCTTCTCTTGAACGCGAACTCAAGAGCCTCATAAAAGCCAAGAAACGCGCATACTGGCGGCAATTCGTGGACGGATTATCGCGCGAAACGTCGATGAATACGCTTTGGAACGCGGCGCGAAGGATGCGTAACCGGTCTTCGAACAACGAGAGCGCTCCTTTCGTGTGGCAATTCGGCTCCGGGGGCTGATAGAATCAAGTTCAACTTGTTGAAAAACCTCCCAGACGCCGCTAAGAGGCGCATGTTGAACTTGTTTTGTCAGTTCCTGGAGCTCAATATTGTTCCGGATGATTGGAGGCAAGTGAGAGTTATAGCCATTAAAAAGCCTGGAAAACCCGCTTCAGATCATAACTCGTATCGTCCCATCGCGATGTTATCGTGCATTCGAAAATTGTTGAAGAAAATGATCCTTTTTCGCTTGGACAAATGGGTTGAGACGAACCACCTACTCTCAGATACTCAATTTGGTTTCCGTAGGGGCAAGGGAACGAACGACTGTCTCGCGTTGCTATCCACAGAAATTCAGTTGGCTTTTGCTAAAAAGGAGCAAATGGCTTCTGTATTCTTGGATATCAAGGGGGCTTTTGATTCAGTATCGGTTGAAGTCCTTTCAGACAAACTCCACGCTTGTGGCCTTTCTCCATTAATAAATAACTTTTTGTACAATTTGCTGTCAGAGAAACATATGAGCTTTTCTCATGGAAACTCTACAGCTTCTCGATTTAGTTACATGGGTCTCCCCCAGGGCTCATGTTTAAGCCCCCTTTTGTATAATTTCTACGTCAGTGAAATTGACAATTGTCTAAGTGACAACTGCACGTTGAGACAACTTGCAGATGACGGCGTAGTGTCTATGACAGGGCCCAAAGGGGTCGACCTGCAAGGACCCTTACAGGATACCTTAGACAATTTGTCTACTTGGGCTATTCAGCTAGGTATCGAATTCTCCACGGAGAAAACTGAGTTGGTCGTTTTTTCTAGGAAGCATAGCCCAGCACAACCGAAGCTTCAACTTTTGGGTAGGCCGATCACTCATTCCATGTCTTTCAAATATCTTGGGGTCTGGTTCGATTCCAAATGCACCTGGAGATCCCATATTGAGTATCTGAGACGAAAATGCCAACAAAGGATCAATTTTCTCCGAACAATTACCGGAACGTGGTGGGGAGCCCATCCGCAAGATCTTCTAACGTTGTACCGGACAACGATTTTATCGGTTTTAGAATACGGTAGTTTTTGCTTCCAGTCGGCGGCTAAAACGCACATCATCAAACTAGAACGGATCCAGTATCGCTGTCTTCGTATCGCGTTAGGATGCATGCACTCGACTCATACGATGAGTCTAGAAGTGTTGGCGGGCATGTTGCCACTATCGGATCGGTTTTCGGAATTGTCCCTCAGGCTCCTCACCCGTTGCGAAGTAATGAACCCACTGGTAATCGAAAACTTTGAAAAGCTTCTTGAGCTGAACCCTCAAACTCGTTTTATGTCATTGTACTATTTACGTGTACATAACACAGGATGTCAGCCCTTCACAGCATAATCCTCATCGTGTATGCTTCTCCGACTTCGGCAATTCAGTTAGTTTTGATTTATCTATGACGCGGGAGATTCGTGGGATCCCAGAACATCATCGTTCCATGATTGTTCCGTCAATTTATGCTGCAAAGTTTGGCCAAGTTGATTCCACAAGATCGTTCTTCACAGATGGATCATTAATAGAGGCGTCCGCTGGTTTTGGTATTTATAACGAATTTCATAGCGCCTCTCGAATGCTTCAAGCTCCCTGTTCCGTGTATATTGCTGAGCTGGCGGCTATATACTATACGCTAGAAACGATCGCCTCACTTCCACCAGATCACTATTTTATTTTTACGGATAGTCTGAGTTCTGTCGAGGCTATTCGCTCCATGAGGCCGGTAAAGCACTCCTCGTATTTTCTCATGAAAATACGAGAGCTTCTAAGTGCTTTATCTTTAAGATCTTTTGTCATCACCTTTGCATGGGTCCCATCTCATTGCTCGATTCCGGGCAATGAGATGGCGGACTCACTTGCTAAGGTGGGCGCTATGGAAGGCGATATTTACGATCGACAAATCGCCTACGATGAATTTTTCTTCATTTATCGTCAACAGTCACTCTTCAGCTGGCAGAATAAATGGAGCGAAGGAAGTTTGGGACGATGGCTATATTCGATCATCCCTAAGGTGTCGAAGAGTCCTTGGTGCAAGGGGTTGGATGTGGGCCGAGACTTCATTCGTATGATGTCTCGCCTCATGTCCAGTCACTACTCGTTAAACGCTCACTTTTTCCATGTTGGGCTGGGGGACAGCAATCTCTGTGAATGTGGACAAGGCTACCAGGACGCAGATCACATTATTTGGTCTTGTGCTGAGCATCGCGGAGTCAGATCTAAACTGTACGATTCCCTTCGGGCTCGAGGTACACAACCTAATGTTCCAGTTCGAGATATTTTGGGTAGACGCGATCTGGAGTTTATGAAACTTATATATGTTTTCTTTAA